>NC_135156.1:13329256-13648006 GCF_050948215.1 Halictus rubicundus | reverse complement strand
ATATTTCGTTATGTACGTTTCGCAGGGACAGCCGATCGAAAAGTCATCGTCTCATATTTCCTAGCTCTCGACCCATTTACGTCGTAATAATCAATGAAAATAATGCTTTCTTTTTATTATGTTTAACTCTCTGCAGCCCAGCGTAACTTTGAACTCTCGTACTGATACATTAACACTAAACCTACGAAGAAGTACAGTGATTTATATATGTCGCCAAAGCCTGGATGATAAACGTCGCGGAATTATCCCCACTACGAGAGGTCTCGGACGCCGAAGAGTGTAAACATAACACGGCTCGGGTATGTCTCCTAGACGATACACGACGCTGACAAGACCCGTGTTGTTGACAAATATCGAGAATTCACTATGTAGGCTCATGCTACTGTATCTCCGATTGAATTTTTACAGGATTTTGTAAACCGTCTTTTGAAGGAGTCCCTCTTCTTTATCCCTAACACGGATCCGCAGTGTACTCTATACGTGTCCCAAATGTCTAGTCGATAAAAGTCCCACAACTGTCCCCACTGCCGTGGGGTATAACCCGTGAGGGGCCAAGAAGCTACTGTATTTCCGATTGAATTTTTGCAAGATTGTGTAAATCGTCTTTTGAAGGAGTCCCTGTTCTTTATCCCTAACACGGATCCACAGTGTACTCTACACATGTCCCAAATGTCTAGTCGATAAAAGTCCCACAACTGTCCCCACTGCCGTGGGGTATAACCCGTGAGGGGCCAAGAAGCTCGAGAGTCCCAAGGTCGCGTGGTTCAAAGAATAGTATCTCCTGGCCGATATGTGTCCGTGGCTAGACTCACGGCTAGACATATATCGAGTAGACACTGTCATATAGACTCTACGAAGGGATCATTCGCTAAATCGACACGACTCTTTGGTGCGACAGTGCCGGAGGACCTGACGAAGGGCTATCTGCACGAGTCCAGTGTCTGGCGTAAAGGGTCGACGTTTATGGACTCTAGGAAGGTATCGTCCGCGAAATCGACTGTTTCGTACGATTGGCCGATAGCCGTTCCCGATGATCGCGGCGGCCGGTTCCTTGTGTACGGCGGGCTCCGCATGAAAATTCCCGGTGGCCGTCGCAGAAAAACGAAGACGAATGCGGATCGCGGCGAAACAATGCTCGCTTTGTGCCCGGGGAATGCGACGGGTCGGTGGTTGAAGGTGGTGGGCGAGCAGTAAAGTGGCCGAGTCAAAGGGATCGTAATCGGCCGGCGCGAAAAAGCGGCTGCAAGTAAAAAGAATAATAATCTCCCGTTGGAAAGGCGGACCTTCCGAGCCGAGTCGAGCCGAGCCGAGCCGGCTGGGTTTTCTAGAGGCGAGGAATGGCAGTTGGGGAGCGTGGCGTGATAACCCTTTCGTTATCGGGGGTTGAATAGGGGGCGGTCGGGAGCTTAGCAGCGGACCAGGCGATCCCAGACCCCGATAACGGTCCGATGTCTGATAACTCACACTCTACATTATAATGCACAGCACCCAGAGCAGGCTCGCAGGCTTCCGTTGTTGCTGTTACTGCTGCTGCTGCTGCTGTTGTTGTTGGTGCTGCTGCTGCTGCTGCTGCTGATAGCTTTCGCGGTAGGGATGAATGGGGTGAGTTCTACAGGGTGATTAGAAAGTATGCCCGTTTGTTTCTTCTTCGATGGATGCCGTGACTCGAAGGCCCGGGGTGAATAAAAGGGCTGGCCGACAAGGCTGTTTTGCCTCCGAGCCGGTGAATATTAATAACCGATGGAATCTACCGACCACTTTTGGCCGTTCATCGGCGGTTGTTTTCTTCCAGCCGATCACGGAAATCTGGTTCAATTTAACGAGATTTATGGCTGCTTCGGGAGCACCGTACAGCCGCGGCGATCCCTGATCGAGGAAAGTGATCCGCCGTGGGTTTCGCGATTGATAGCACCATGTCGTGTCGCGGTTGATAACGAGATCCATTATCGCGCGATTAAGCGCACGAATTTTACACACGAATGGCAAAAAGAATTTGATAAATTGTCGCCGAACTGTTACATATTCAGGACCGATGTTTTATCAATTTTCTGAAAGCTGCGAGGCTGGTTTTACGGAAGACATTTTCAATCACGAAGTCAAACGATTCGTGCTGCACTGGTCGATGGCCGACCATCAAGGGTTGGCCCATTGTCTTCAGGGTAGTCGTCCGTGTCCCTTCCCTATTTTTCGTTGCTCTATATGCAGTGAATTCTCGATATATGCCAACGATACGGGACACACGTGTTATGATTATACTCCTCGGCGTCCGGGGCCTCTCGGTAGTGGGGATAATTCCGCGACGTATATCGTCCAGGCCTTGGCGACATATATACAGAAACCGCTGTATTCTGACACGAACTCTAGGAACTCAGCATTCCTAAATCAGTCGCATTCGGTTCCAAAACTCTCCGGTCCAAAATCATTCTTCAAAAATAACCTGTGAACAGGAGAAGCGGGATTATTATATTAACTTCCGTGCGATCGCTTGAACCCGAAGTCCAACGGCACGAAGCAAGCTCGGTCGGTCGGTCCAGCAGGAATCATTAGAGCATTCTAGCGGAGGAAAATCCGAGTGGCCGATAAGCCCTCGAATAAACAGGCCTAACCCGAGGCGGATTAAAAAGCTCCAGTTAGCAGGCGGTTAGCGGAGAGAAGAACTCCCGGAGACGACGGACCGGGGAGAGAGATTCCGTTCGCGTACTGACGTCCGGTCGGACGTGACGTGGCCACGTCAAGGGTACAGCAACCCTTTGAAGGGAATGTGTGGATGCCGATCGCGGGATCGGTGTCGACCAGGCAACGATTAGCGCGAGAAACGGGTCCGCGACGTGCGAATCGGCCTCACGTGGTGGTGCGCCTCCTCGACCGATGTCTCGGCGAACTCGACGATAAATCCACCGCAGGGAAAACGTCTCGTTAGTCGCGGAGAACCGCGGCCTCGAGAGAAAGGGAGAAAGAAAGAATGAGAGAGAGAGAGGGAGAGAGATCTTTCGGAGATCGAGCTCGATCCGCGCCGAGGTCATCTAGGAACCTCGTATACCCGGCCGGGCCCTCTTTTTGCCTGCTTTATCGTGTCCCGATTGGTCTTGTTCAGCCCCGAGCCAGAGATCCGTTGTCCCGTTTTGCTCCGAGCATTGTTCCAACGTCATTATAGTCGCCGAGTAATTGATCTCTGGTCATTCGGAACACTCGCGCATAAAGAAACACATAGTTCTTTTCGTACACGTCCGCAACAGTTCGCGTTCTCTTCTTTGTTTGAGTCGGTGCATGAAAGTCAGTCGTACACAGAGGAAATCATGGTCGACACTGTAAATAATTCAAAATCGGCTGATCACAAACAGCTGTCGTCGCAAATTTTGGATATGTTATGTACTTCATCATGTGGTTAAAAAATTCACTAAGCAGCGCAATTTATATGTCAATTGCGAATCCGAGTGAACTCGAGCAGGTTGTAATTATCAAAATTTAGTTTTGTCGCATGAGCACAATCATTCCATTTTTCTTGCAATTCAGTTTACCAAATTTAAAACAAATATTGTGCTACCATCCACCCCGTGCACTTCCTCCGGTCTCAATTGTTTTGTTAAACATTAGCACTCGAGTGGTGACTGTAAGGCGTCACTGAAAATTGCTGTATCATCATTTAAAATATTTCTAGAAAGTCAGCGGATTTTATGCATTTATGAAAAAAATGAGTAGGCGTAATCTAAAACAGGAAAAACATTAGAAGAATTTTCAGATACCGTTATATTATATTCAGCCTATTAAACTTATTAAGAAAGAAAATAAATTTCTATTTCACTCCAGTTTGTTGCAATGCCGGTAGAACATTTTTATTTTGCATACATATCCGCTGTCTATTAACATACGAACGCTGACGCGAATTCACGTAATTTTAAATTCTATTCCCGATTGCCGCTGACGCGAATCATGCGAAATTTTAACATTTTTATCGTTGCTTTAGCGATACGCGGCAACCTGCTTCAGAATTTCATTATTTCCGCCGGTACTCAGTATTAGAAACGGAAAAATGTGCCGGTCGCGAATGTGTTAATAAATTACTAAACATTTCAATATTGTACGAGTAAATCGCACCATTTATAATGTATATGTATAACACCAACAAAATAGAAGAAAAATATTCTAGGTCGGAAGAAATGTTTGGAGTTAAAACAGCTTCGAGCGCAAAGGGTTAATAACTTAAACATTGCTCGTCGCAACTGAAAAATACCGCGGTTAAATAACGTCAGACTGCCGGCTAACAATTTGGTAGTGAATGTAACAATTTTCGCGTGATCGTAGTCCAAAGTGAAATTGTTACGTTCGACCCCGATCTCCCCTATTTCAGGCGGGCGAGGAGCGGGCGAGGAGCGCGCAAGTGCATCGATTCGGTTTCGCGCCCCCGGATAAGGGTTGAAACGGGAGCAGATTCTAAGGGGAATCAGGAGAGCGAAGGGTATTCCCGATCTCCGGGAACGAAATGCCGCGAAACGGTGGTTCCCGCGGGCGCGCGAGGAATCCTCTCGCGCCTCTCTGAACGAGCACACCAGGTTACCGCCGAGATTCCGGGGAGAGAGGGCTTTTGCGGAGAGACTCGAACGCTGGACCCGTTTGATAACGGCTGCCAGCCACGTATCTTGGACCCTGCAGGCTTTATTATAAACCTCCTCCTTCACCGGCTCCGGCAACCCCCTTTTCCTCCTTCTTCAACCGCGCGGCGGCGGCTGCTCGCCCCGCTTCGCCTCCTACCGCACCGGCTCGCTTCCGCCTCGAATTACGAGCATAATCCTGTAAATAGAAAACAAGATAAGGTAGGCAAATGCTTTTAACGACCGCTTAAATCGACCCCGGCGACGGAAACGATGATGATGTCAGGGAATTTCACCCCCGGTGCCTTTTTCGAGAACCAGTACTCGCTCCGAAACGATTCTGCCTTTCTGCTTCTGTTCGTCGATCGGTTCGCGATCATGTTCTTTCTTCTTCGGTCTTGGTCATCTTTGGGCTGGCCAGTTGCCCAGGGTGGAATCGGGATGCATTTTGGAGTGGAATTGGAGTGAGATTTTTTGGAAATTGTAAATTGGAAGAGTGCAAATCTATCTTTGAGACAGCCCAAATTTTCGACCCTAGTCCTGAGGAAGATTGTGAAGTTCAATTTCATTTTCGGAATGAGGAGTTCTATCCATACTATTACAATACTCTAAGTTTAGGGACATTTACAGTATAGTAAATCGTGATTGGTCAGTTTCTTGCGATTCTTGTAATTCCATGAAGTTCTTAACAGTAAGCCTACGCCAGCCGGTCAAAATGGCCGATTCCAGATTGTCCATTTTGCAATTACTGAAATTATAAAGACGTTTTGGTAGAGAATGATAAAATATATTTAGTACAGCATATATCGTGATACGAACCGCACAAAATCTAAATAAATTGAATCCCGTAATTTTTATGAGACAACACGTATCAGTTATTGTTAAAGCTCGGTGGGTCCAGTGTTAATGAGACGTTTCAGCATTCGACAGAACACTTCCCACTGTTTCCGTGGATGATCTAGAATCGATGGATGCAGAATGAAATTGTTTCCGTTCGAGTCTCTGTAAGAATCGTTGTTGCAAAACGCAACTTATCCGTAAACACTCGTCCAATAATGAACAGTCGGTGAGAATCGCGCTTATCAGCGAAGAAACTCGAAGAAGCTCGAAGTAGCAACGCGGCTATCAGCGCAGCGCGAAAAGCAGAAGACAGAAGACACCGGGAAGACCGAAGATTTGTAAGAACAGCGAAGAGCAAAGCAAGGAACAGCCGAGGGAATAAGAGATGGAACGAGAGAGAGAGAGAGAGAGAGAGAGAGAGAGATGTCGCCCGCTAAAAGGCGAAGAGAAAAGAGATACGGCAGAAGAAGTGAAGAAGTAGTGGTGTAAGAGGAAGAGAAGGAAGAGGCGAGGGAGGAGGAGAAAGAAGGAGGTGTTGCAGCTACGTATGCCTCGCGAGAAGGTCTATACGGTGGTGGGACCTCTTTATCGTGATCCCCGTCCTGCAGCTCAGCTCCTCATTAGCTTGGCCGCTCATCAATCACTCGTCCACGACCACCGTCTCGTAAAGTCTCGGCCCCCATATCGGCGCAACCTGGGTACCCTGGTTCGAGAGCTATCTCACCGGCCACGGTAGAAAAAGAGAGGGAGGAAGAACAGAAGAGGAGAGAGCGGGAGATCGGGAGGAGGAAGGGAGGAGGACGTCTGTTTCGTATGTAAGCCGGCCAACGTACACCAAAGTGTAAACCCTCTTTCTCTTTCTCGATCTTCGAACGTCCTCTTTTTCTCCGCTCCTCTTTGTCCGGCTTTCCTCGTCCGCCTTCCCTCCTCCTCTTCTTCTTGTTTCGCCCCGGTTCGATCTCGCCTGTCCCGCCTCACCCCTCCACATCGTCCTCCACCTCCGTTCTCCCTCCCCTCCAGCCCCCTTGCGTTCGCGGAGGTTGGATCCCCACGAAAAGAGATCCGGTGTCCCAATATTTGGACCGTGGATCGCGGGACCTGTCCCTTCCCCGGCCCCAGATTCGATCGACGGACCATTCCGACGTCTTGCTTCCCTCCCTACACCCCTCCCCGGCGGGAGAGATCGATCGAGATATCGACGTGAGAGGCGAACCGAGGCGGCTCGTACCGCTTTGGTAGCTCCAGGTCCTGCCGGGACCTGCGACGGAAATTCGTCTTCGTCCGATCGTCCCCGTCGATCCCTCCACCGCCACGCCATTGTCATTTGCTCCGAGCCGAGCAGAAGCTACCCCGAACCTCCCCTTACAACGGGGGGCGAGTTCTCTGGTCGTTAAAAGCGGGACTTCTGCGCGAGCACGTGGAGTTCACGTTTCAGAATTATTGCTCGACAACTTGATCTTATTTCGGAAGCTCTGAAATGGTCAAAATGACCATTGGCTTGGAAATTAAGTACCTGGGTCTCCTATTTTGTACTCTCTTCGACATCTAGTTTCCCCTGAGATTGATCTGTTTGCACACCTGCTTGGATAATAGAGAACGTACCTTGAGTTACGAAGCAAATTGTTAGTTTACGATGAAACCACGTGGAACAATGTACGGATGAAAAGCGTGCGTCCGATCGCCGGAAGCCGTCGAGTCAGAATAGCTCGAGGAAAGGATCTCGGTCGATCGGTCCATCATCGGGGATTAAAAGTTCAGGCCAAACTTCTATCGGCGAAAAAAAGCGGCTCGTTCCGGCGTCGAAAAATCCTCGATTGATTCGAAAGCGGATCTGGGTCATCAATTGATCGGGCCACGCAGGGGTTGGAATGTCCCGGAGAGAAGTAAAAAAAAAAAAAGGAACGCGATGAGCAAAGGGGAGCAAGTTTCATCAAGTTTCTCCCCGAAGTACCGATACTCCTTAATCACGGTGGCGCGTTTCCCTTGCCGACTGGCTCGCCGACGGCCAACCAACCGGCAGCTTCCTCGGAATACGTCCAAGACCTGGGGGAGAGCCGATTCTTCGCAGATACCAAAGTATCTTCTTGCCAGAGACGCGGTTAATCTTCGGTCGGGAGTCGTGGCCCTCATATAGCTCGATATTGTTTAACTTGCCTCGTTATCGCTAGATGCACTCTATAGCCATCTCTCCAGGGGTGGAAGATAGCGTGCACCTTCGAACGCCGTCCCGCCAACCACCCCCTCGCGTTTCCCAACCCCACTCCCCCTCCTCTCCTCTGCCGCTGTCTTCGTCGCTCCTTCAACCTCCCTTTTGCACCCTCTCCTCCTTCCGCCGAGTTGCCAAAGGGGTTGGGGGCCTGGAAGGGAGCTGCATCCAGCTGATAACACCTCCCGGACTGATAACGAGCCGGCCAGGCTCTCGTCCTACGTACACTCCAACCCCCTCAAGACGCTACCCCGAACCTACCCCGTACCAGCTCGCTGTGTTTCTACGACGTCGCGAATTCCCTGCGAGCCTCTCACGGCTTCTTCTTCGGCTCCCTCTCTTGCGAAACTTCCGCGAGGATCGCCTCCACCAAACAGATTCTTCCATCCTCGGCCAATCGGTGTACCCGTCACGGGACTTCGATGGGGCTGTTCCCCGAAGTTGGACCGCTCGAGGACCTGATTTTCAGAGTTCCGAAGAATTGCGGTTATTGGTTGCCGGTTTATCACGCGTTACCCCTCGGGTGCTTACTCGGCCGACCTCTTCAAGGTAAACTACCCCTCGGGACATTTGGCGGTCGTCGAGGATCTTCGCTCTGGAGTTTGTCCGTGTTACAAGCGCAGCTTCAATATTTTTTTTTAATTCGGAAATTTTTGTTCGATGCATCAGTGACTGCTGGAAAAATCTATTGCCAATCCTGCGGTCGTCTTACGAAATTATTTTACCCATTTCTATTTTGGGTTGCAGTCACCGGACAAAAATGAGGGGAATGTAATAAATAAAATTGAGACGTTGCTTCCAAAGGGTAGCAACGGTGAATTTGTTAGCAAATTGTTGAATGGGTATATAAATTGCTAGTTTTAAGAAGTGGTCAGATTATTTGTAAATTGCATTATTGGTATTTTAATTTGATAGAAAATTTTGAAGCTTCTTTTAGAAACAGCACAATATTTAAAAATCCTGTTGACTAAACTCACCATCAGCGAAACTGTTAGTTTATCGCTTATAAGAAAGGTAGTGCTTACTAGACTGCGGATTTTGTGCATTTATGAGAAAAGTTGAAGCACAGAACCAGTCACAATATTGGAAGCGTTTAAGAGCAGTGTCGTATTCCCACGTTATTGAAACGATTAGAAGATAAAATCATTTTGTGCTGATCTCCCGTTTCTTACGTGAACTTTTCTTCGCAGAAAACAGGACCGTGCTACAGCAACGTAATATTTCCAATTAATTGGAACAACTACTACAGGCAAAAAGAATGAAATACATTAAATAAACCGGAGTAAAACACATTTGATGTGCGTTTGAAATATTTCCAGCCGGCGGCAGGATTTCTCGGAATGTCTGGTCTTTTTCTAGATCGTTAGAGATCATTTGCGAGTTTATTCAAAATTTCGCACAACGGAACCATTGTGCCCGGATATCAACGCGTTTTCTTATCGTCGTCGACGGCGAGCGTCCAGACGCTCGTCTTTCCTCGATTCGTCGACTGTGTCCTCTCTCTCTCTCTCCCTCTCTCTTTCTTTCTCTCTTTTTATTCCGGCCGAGGAAGCAGTCTCGCCGCGGCGGAAGATGAAGTCGGCGATTAGACGCGGCGGAAAAAGTTTTCTAATCGACGGATAAGAATTTCGCGTGACTCGCCGGCTTCTCGCGGATTATTTCGGCCGGTGGTCTCCCACTCTCGGCGACGTGACGCCGGATGTCGGAGTTAATACCACTGTACGCGGAAGTTGTAACCGTTCCCCTCGAAAGTATTAACGCTTTATCTTATTATTTGCTCGTTCTTTGCTCCTTTCGCCTTTCCCCGCCGCGACAAAAACCGTCTCACGTGATCATCGGGCTTTCCGCGAAATTACACGGGAAGTCGCCCCGCGCAATCTTTCTCTGCCGTTTGCTTAACGAAACGGGACAAATAACGAATTGCGAGGCAATCGGACACATCCGCGAGCTCGCGCACAACCTGAACCATTAGTTCAAAATTGTTCCTCTTGACCCGTTTCTAGATTTATCTTGATAATTAGACATACCAATCGGTGAAAAAGTTGAAATCGTTTGTGTCAGAAATGACCCGTTGCGAATGCGTTAACATAATCTGCAATTGTTTCTTCTGCGATATTCAACAGAAAATTGGGCTAAACGATTTTGCTCCATCATTTACAATAACAATCGTCGCAATAACGTAATCGGTTGCTATTGCGCCGAGGTTTCACTCGGAAAGCGGAGACAAACAATTTTTTTGTTTTGGTTACTCAGCGAAATCGAGTCAATAATCAAATATAAGACAAGAAGAAGCACCAGTAGATCGGTAAATAATTTTATCGGCCGGTTCTAGATTGTTTACGTTAAGTTAATCGCGTATCTTCGAGTTTAATATCGGCACGGGATTCGTCAGATTAGTTTATAATGAAGATTACGCTGTTGTGTAATCATGGGTTACGTAAACGTGTGAGATGAAGTGACTATTTCGGTTGTCGTGTCGTAGATTATGCTAAACCGCAATTTTAATTCCGGAAGAAATTGATTGTTTCAATTCTGGGAATCCAGTTATAGTTCTTAATATCTTCGTCGACCATCAACGTTTTTAACAAGTCCTGGCCCTTCTCAACAACTTGATGCACTGATTGAATTACTTCGTCAAAGAATTCTTAGCCAATTACTCTACTGCCGAGCCGATCGCTGCAAATGTTTCGCGCGAGCAACGAAAATGCAATGAAAAATTTCTGCAGGAAATGCAAACTCGTAGAACATGTTCCAAATATTCCAAACAAGATGGACGACCGTTCCAAAGCAGATTCCCACAGAGAATAATCAAGTTAAAATTCAGATTCCAGCAGATTCTCGAGATGGGTCGTTTCCGGATCGGCCGATAGTCTCTCGACTATCAAAGTTCCGGGCGGTAGATTGCGCCTCGAAGTGCAGCGGGTCGCAATACGGAGCGTACCGATGATCGAAGGACGGTCTAGCAAAAATAGAGCGATAAATCGGCGCGATATCAATGGCCGGTTTTTGCTCGCGCGTGGCTCGCTCGCTCGCTGGCCAAACGGGATATTCCCGTCTCTCGGCGGGCGAAAGAGAAAAATGCCGGGGCAGTTGCACACATAATCGTATTTTGCGCGCGAACATCTGACATATCGTGTGAGCGCACAGGTCGCGTTTGGACCGGGTTTGCTAGAAAGACCCGAAGAAATAGTCGGCCGATGAATCATTCTCGCCGGGGAGAAGTTCCTTCCATCAGTTCCCCGACGATAATGCATCCCGTCGGGGGGAATGAAATTTTATTTCCCTCGTCCGGAGATACCGTAATCGGCCCGGCAATTGCTACCTCCGCCGCGGATACTTCATGGTATCCCATGGAATTCCACGAAACCGTAGCCGATTTTCTTTGTTGGACGCGCATGCGACCTCTCTCGCCTCGTCTCGCACTCTCGTTTTCCATCAGAGATTGATAAAAGTTTATCGCGGGCCCGACGAATCCCGATTTCTGTTCGCGACCTTCTCTCTTCCACTCTCGTCCTCTCTTCTTCCCCATTTCTCCTTCTCTATCTCTCTCTCTCTCTCTCTCTCTCTCTCTCTCTCTCTCTCTCGTCTCCCCCGGTCTTTTTTCTCTGTTGCATCGTCGTCGGATAAGACCGAGAAATGTCGGAGCGCTCGGCCATCGGAGGTTCGAGGAAAAGAATTTTATCTTGATCCCTAGGACCTCCATTTTGTTGAGGGATACGCTCCCAGTCGAGACGCCGAATGATGATAGCGACGTCCTCTGGAAGCAGAACGTTTGCCGTGAATTAATCAATTTTCGACAAACAACCCGTAGTTTAAAAGGTTCCAAACGGTAAATAACGGTGACACACGGCATGCCTCGAGTGCGTCGGGAAGTCAGGCGAAATTCTGGCTGAATCGGAGAAACAGGGTGGAAAAAAGATGGAGGGGGGGGAGGGTTTCGAGGAGGAGGAAAGAAAGCGGTAATCTCTGTTGCACGCGAGGCGTGCGGAGGTAAAAATCGTCGAAGCCTTTTAGACGGTTTACGAGCCCGCGGACGAGGGCATATCTCGAAGGCTGCCGAAGAGAAAGGCGGACTTACGGCGGGAAGAGGCGACGAAGACGAAGACGAAGAGAGAGCCGGAGCGAGCGAGGTCGGCAGATACGAAACCGTCATCATATTGAAAACCATAATTCGTGGGACTGGGGGCCCCAGGTACGCAGCGGCCGCAGCCAGCCGAGGCAGGGGCGTACCGTGACCGCTATCTGAATCGCGTCACAATAAATACTAATTCCTGGAAGGTGGCCCTTGGCATTATCTGAGGACCGTGTGGCAAAGTCACTTATACTTACTTATACTCCCCACTTTCTGCTCCCCTACCCCTCGCCCCCTTCCCAACCATCGTCATCCCCCTTCGATACTCTTCCTTCCTCCTTGTATACTTCGCCATCGAGCTCGCTCGATAGAACGAAAATAATTATTTCCGATAGGTCGACGATAGTACCTCGGCCCTCGTTATTGCTTATGCTTTATGCGCCATCCCTCTTCGTCCCTCTTCGACGGTCCTTCCTCGGAGCTCATCGAGTTCGCCTCTTTTCCTCCCTTCTCCCGCTTTAAGGTCTCTCCCCTGTCCACCGTTCTCCCTCTTATTTTCTTCTTCTTCTTCTTCTTCTTCTTCTTCTTCTTGTCCACCGTGTCCCGTTGTCTCGGTTTCGTAGTCGGGATCGCTCTTTTGCGTTTCCTTTTGCGCCGTGCCTCCTCCGTTTATCCGGGGAAGCCTAATCAGGGGCCATCCGTCAGTTTAATGGAGAGTCGATGGGGGTGACTTCGCTCCACCGCCTCGTTAATTGTTCGGCCGTGGTTTACTCGCGAGTATCGCCGCCCCGAGGCGCCCGGAGATTGTCGAGAGGCGATTTTTGTAGAGGGAAAATTAATCTTGGATTCTGTCCTCAATACAGACTCGTCGACCATTGTACTTCCGCGGGAAATCATTTCTCCTCGACGAACATTCGAGTTTGCCAATCACAAAGTAGATATTCTTGAAGCCAAAAAGCAAAATTTTGATGGGCTCGCGAGAGCTTGCAGAATTTGAGGAAACTGAAAATTGTTAGTAGCAATCGAGAAGATTGCAAATTTTGGAAGGGCCTGCCAAGAGATTTTCGAACTTGGAAACATTGCAGACCGTCGAACAGGAATTTTTGGAATTAACAGATTCAAGGAGTCGGGGGTGAGAGTTTTGGTTAGAGGGTTTGGGGGATGATTTTAGGGCTCGCGAAGCGCAGCGTCCCTCACGCTGATAGAGGAATGGATTACGATAAGGATAGAGAGACAGTGCGCTATCATCTGTACGTAAGCGCGAAATATCGCGACATCCTAGCGGCTGTACGGTGTAAAAATATTTTAAGCGGCTCCCGAAGGCACGGTGCACAGGTGCACGGGTCCGGGGGCGGTTTAGTGGCGGCGCCTGAAAAAGCACGATTACGTTTACGACTTTCCTCTCCGTCTGTCGACTCACCCCAGGGTAGCTGCAATTTTCCCACGAGGCGCGGCCGTTTCCGCGTACGATGTCGCGTGCTCGACAAGTTTTCCATCGGTGCCCGTTTCCTCCTCTGACCTTCCGAGGACGCCTGCAAATGCATTTCGAATTAATTTATGCACTTATAAGCACGAGCCACAAAAAGGGTAGTGAAAGGTAGAAAAAGGAAGCGAAATGAAAATATTAGTACCTCGAAGAACAGGTCCATTAACAAATTTTCTATTTCCAATTTTTTTTTCCTTTCCATTAAAATTAAAATTAATGTATAGTGTAGCCGTGTGTAAAGAAGCGATACCAGAATTTTTAAAAATGCAATAATTCCTTTACCGAGGATATAAAATTTAATTTACTCCGTACGCTGGGAAGAGTGGACAGGGGTGGTTTTTTCAGATAAAAAACCTTTAAAAGAAATGTGAAACTTGATGAAATAAAGTGAGACAGCTGTCTCGTAAAATAGACGGAGTTAAAACCTTCGAAGCCGGTAACTAAAATTCGAAAGCAATAATACGAAACAACGGCATTAATACCGCCGCATAAACATAAAAGGGGGAGGGTGGGGGGTAAAAAAAGCACGATGTACGATCGACGAGAAAAAAACGCATCCGATTGCAGCATCGGCCGATTGCGAGTTTCGCAAATCGTCGAACAATTAAAAAAGAACCCGCCAGATAAAGGGGTCAGCCCACAATCCTGCAATATATCACGGGTCCGATGCGACCGACAGATACATAACTATTTTATCGTCCGAACGCCTCGAAAAGTAAGCAGGCAACGGTGGAACGCGTGTAAATCCACATCGCGCACCAATTTTATCGCGTTACAAATTTATGGCTGTGTTTCTCAATCGTTAACAGTGCCTGAGACCACTGACAAACGGGGGATGAAGATACATACACCGCTTGAAAAACGTTCTCCAAAAATGATCCTCTCTCTGACACTCAATCCTAAAATTGTTATCATGCTTGAATCTGTTCAAGAGATATATCAATTTTCGTAAATTCTTTTAACCTTCCACTGTTTTTAATCTCATCTGCTCATTTTCGTCAGAAATGCTTTTTATGAAAATCTCATCTCAGTTTTCTCCAGTTGTGATAAAATAAACACACTATAAGGCCTGGTCCAGGCCTGTTGTAAAGGGATCGAAGTTAAATAAAATTATATTTTCTCTTGGAATGGCTTTAAAAAGTCGGGAATGATATAAAAATATCCGTAAATCCTTCTGTCTCTTCAATTTTGTATTTAGCGTGTCAAGTTTTGTCACAAAATCCGCCGTCTAGTGATTAATGTAGACTCCTCGTATTCAAAAAATTTAAATATGTCAGAGAATGCAGATTCGCAGAGGTCGCTGTCGTCTTTCGCGCAATCTTCTCCTATTATCAATAAAATAAAAATATGTGCAAGAATAAGAGGTTGGTGGTCCACTGTGCCCCTCATCGACAAATTACGCGAGCCCCGTCGTTTTCACGCAACTATCCCCGAGGGCGTATCAGCGCCTCTGGAAAATCGGGTTAAGCGTCCACGTCACGTTCGGATAGGGGATGGCGAGGGTTGCGGGGCGCAGAAGGGGTTGCGCAGGGCCTTATTAAGAAAAACGGCGTGGCTCCGAGAAGAAGCAACACCGGGGCCGGGAGAAAACAGAGAGCGGACACGGCGTTATCTTCGTGCAACCCATTCCAGCGACCTTATCTACCGTAAAAACTTCGACTTTAACCACCGGGGATCATAATCGAGCTTATCTCTTGTCCCCCGTCCCACCCCTCTCGGTGTACCTCACCCTCTGTTTCTGGCTGTCTCTCCTCTCTCCCTCTCTCTCTCTTCTTCTTTCTCTCGGGGCCGCCTCGCCGGTGCACCAAAGGCTATCTCCCCCTTTTGCTCATCTATCGCCCCCTGACGTGCTATCGCGGATTTTATCGCGAAACTCTGAACCGACCCGGATAGACGGAGATCGCGAGAAAGAAAGGAGCTGCGGATAGGGGAGGGGGGTGGCTGAAAGGGGGAGCACGGGGATTTTATTGTGCGCCGGCGGGGCAGGTCGCGAAAGGTGCACGACTCGAAAAATTCCGAGGTTCACGGCTAGAAACGGCGAAAAACATTTTTTGAGAGCCTTCGAACCTCTCGTTTGAACTCCTCGATACTCGCCGAGTCTGCCAATTTTTTACTTCAGGTTGGAACGCGTTAATTGGTCGAACAGAAACGTTCTCCTTAATTGTGTCCACAGAGGACGAAGACGGAGACTCTTAGAAAAATTGCACGCCACCTGGTTGTTCACCTGGGAACTATTCTTTGGTAGCTTCAAATTCTTCGTTCTCCCTCCTCGACACTGCTGACTGTGTGTGTGGATGTAGTTTTTCATTGTTTTCTTTGATTCTAATTACAACAGATGGAAACGATGTCCTCTTGGAAAAATTGCGAGCTATGAGGTCTTTTTCAGATTTTTGTGTGACTCTCGAGTTTCGTTTCTTTCGTTCCTCAATTCCACGACGTTTGTATCTTAAATTTGGACATATTAATTATTACATTTACAACTCGGAGAGTTCCGCTTCTAATGAAAATACAGAAGCAACTAAAATAGCGTAGCAACCGAAAACGTCTGTGGTTAGTAAAATCGTTCTACAATTTTGTTCAGGGGTACGTTAAGACTTTTTTTCCAGCCGGAAGTGGTTGATTGTGCAAATATTTGGCGAAAATCGCGAAAATAAAATGAAATACGGCGCAGTCTGAGGGAAACCGATAAACGGGCGCAAAATTAACTTCCACTCTCGCCACCCCCCGGCGCCGACTTCCTCAGTCGTCCGATAAAAATCCATTTTCACGTATCTCTCCCCGCGCGTAGCGATTTACGGCTTTCTCGCCCCCTTTTCTGAACTGCGGGAGAGGCGGCACAACCCCCCGCCCCAATATTATCGGAATTGAGCGATTCCACCACCGGCGGGCCCACCCCCTAAACAGCAAAGTGGCAACTTCCACTCCCGTCCGTCTTCGCTAGTTTACACCCCCGGTGGCAAACGAACGTACGTGCCGGTTCCCGGGACGGTGCATCTGCATGCATAATGCGAGCTGCAACAGGAATATAATTTTAACGAGCCACGCACCCGACGACCCCTCGTAAACGCCTCCGGAGCCGATGCTCCGTTCGCGAATTTACGCCCCGTGCTTTCGGAACCGAGTGATTAGGTCGCGGGGAGAGTTTGCTTAGAGTGGAGGAAGTGTTAACGAGATGCAAAGGAGGATCGAGATTATTATAAGTGTTCATAACTATTTTCATCCCCTATCTTCTCGTCGCTTTAAGGAATTTTTAAAAGAGTGGTTCAAGCGAGAATTTCATATTTTTCCGCATCCACTAGGATTTCCTGAAGAGGGGGTTGAAAGATTTCTCAACGGACATAGCAATTTTCATCCCCTATCTTTACACTGCTGCAAGGAATTTTTGAAACAGTGGTGTTCTACATCCACAAGAATCTTGTGCAGAGGGGCATAACAATTTTTTCAATAACAACTTTCATCCCCTACCTCGTCTATTCTTAGAAATTAATATTTACAGGTTTTTGTAAAGGGAGGGTCGAAGTATTGAATGAAGTACAAAGAATTTTTGAAAGAGTATCCAGCTGAAAAGGGGAGGAAATTAATATTGAGAAATATTTCAACCCCTCCTCTGCCATCTCTCGAAAAATTGCAACCCTGAAATAAAAATTCTTGGAGGGATAGAACCGTTAAAAAATGAAGGAATAAATATTGTCAGGGGTCCCAAGATTAATTTCAACCCTCTCGTAATTATTTTTAGATGATTTTTTATGTACAGGTGCAAGATGATTTTTTGATATTTTCAAGGGTGTCTCGAAGATTTCAGTACTATCGAGCCTTTATGCTGTACTTTCACGGGCATTTATGTGACTCCATCTTTTTCTTCCGCTTTCCCGATGTTTATGGTCTGTGTACAGCGCTGTTAATACATTTTACCGGGAGCTACTAGATGTACAGACTGGTTATACCGAGATATAACGCGGGGGCGCTTATTTCAGAGCACGTATACTGGTACGTGAGAGTTCGAGACACGGGGGATTGTTCTTGGACGTGGTCGTAAACAACCCCTTACGACGACATTCCGGTGTATTTTCCAGTATCGCTTTGTAAAACGATATTTTGCAACCGTTCCGCCGTAACTGTGCGACCACCTATTACCTCGAAAATTCACTTAGTTATTCCACAGGCCCTCGTAGACGAGTTATCAAACTACTGTTGGGTCCTGAAAGGAACCATAAACCCCTGTCAGTACGCGAACCAAACCTAAAACGCTGTGTACAACATTCTGAGCATCTTCGTTGAAATATTCTCGACCACCAAAAGATCACTTCCAGCGAATCTACGAGCCTGTACAATTTTTTAAATGTCCCAAATATTTAACGGACCATCAGACCACACTGTTTGGATCATCAAAGATCCAGAAGGATCGCAGTTTCGCGCTGGAATCCGTTTTCACGGGGCTAGACGATCTCGACACGAGGCGAGGTCCTCGTCGACGAGAAAGTAAAATCGAAAAAGAGGACTTTCTAGGTCCCATAGAGGGGGGAGAGTGGCGGGAAAGGGGGGAGGGGCAAGGTGGCGAGATATAGCGGGTCCTCCCATTGATAATTATTCATTCGGTCGACTTCCAGAGCGGTTCGATATCGATCTTAAAACGTCGTCCAGAAGGTAGGCGAGAAGTGTCCTGGTCAGATACGGAATCTTGGTGTGTCGGTTCACCGTGGTCGTCGTTGTCTTCGTTGTCCTCCTCATCGTCCTCCTCATCGTCGTCGTCGTCGTCGTCGTCGTCGTCGTCGTCGTCGTCGTCGTCGTCGTCGTCGTCGTCGTCCTGGTCGTCCTCGTCGATCCCTCGCACGTGTACGACAGAAAAGTTCGAAGAAGAAGAAGAAGAAGAAGAAGAAGACGACGACGAAGAAAGAGAGAAACAGAGTCGGACTTAATATATGCACGGCGAGGTCCTGCCGAGCGATAATTGCCCGATGTGGCATTGCCTTCGTGGCAACGAGCATTGGTCACGTCTCAATGTTTAAGCCCCGTTCACAGCGCTACCGATCGCTGATCGACGCGAAGATGTTTCTTCATCGACGTCCGACTCGGCAGCAAGCCGATCCACTCGGACGTATTAAGAGATCTTTTGTGTCACTCGGCGAGAATTTCAAGCGATTTTCTAATTGGAGGCTGATAAGCTTAATTAGCGTATTAAATTATTTCATTTACTTCGATTGACCCTTTTAGTCCCTTGGGTCCGTGTAAACTGGTACGAATAGCAGGATTATGGAGATTTCGTGTCAAGAAGAAGTTCGTATACATTTTCTAATTGGAGGCTGATAAGCTCAATTAGCAAATTGCCTAATTGCCTGACTCCTTTCCTTTTTGATCTCGTGTAAAGTGACACAGACAGGAGATTTATGGCAATTTTATGTCGATACTTGGGATATTTATTGACTGTGACAAACTTGCTAGAGATTCACAAGTTCTATTATTGTATTCTTATTATTATTGATCTGTATTTCAGCCATATAAGATTTGGACTTCTCACTCTCTCTCTCTTGTTAAACCCTAACTTAAAGAAAAATTTCAATTATTGTATTAAATTGTTCAAGTTGGTTTACTTTCTAATTTTTCTTCCCGCGTAAATTGATAAAAGAATGCTGGAAAGTGACTCGAAATATTTATTGGATTTATCTGGATCGAAGAAGAAATTGTTTGAAAATTTTCTATTGACGCAAAGAAAAATGGAGTTGATTTAAGCTGTCCCAGATAAGGAAGATTGGGAAAGATCCCGGGATGATAATTAGCACGTGTATGGGAACAGTTGTTCTTCTAAGCTGGTGAATGATGGGTTCTATTCAGGAGCCAATCATCTTATCGTCCATCGCAAACATGCCAATAGCCTAAAGCTTCTGCTGTAACCTTAATTGCCTGGTTCCGAGGCGGAATAATGATCACGACAAAAACAATTCGACGCGCAGCCCTTGTTTCACCGCACGTCTATTCCCGAACACCGTAAAATTTGTGTCGTAAGATTAGTAAGAACGAACCACGATTTATTATCATAAATTGTCAAGCTAAAATGAACAACGAAATTATCCTCGGATTTTCAATAATTGTGTCGTGCCAAAAGGAGGTTTCAGAATCGTCTTTTACATGATAATGCCAAACGAGACGATTAGATTTCGTTACTGGGACTTGTTGGTTCGCGATTGAAGTTGCTATTGCAGTTGGAGGTTCTATGAAGAAGTCCTTAGCCATAGATCATCGAAAACTATGAAATAATCGCCGGTGGATGACGAGTCAAGAGTTAACGAGTCGAGATGGCGAGGAGAAAATTTGATGGGGCCGCTAACAGCGTCGGCAACGATTCCTCGGCATCGGTGCCGACGATGGCGTCCGTACGCGGGCCGTTTCTCATGGCGTGGTCCCCGAAGAAATTTGTAAAGAGTCGAATCGACTGGATCCTGGCCGAACGGAGGGCCGAAAGGTAACGAGACTAAAGATTGACCGGATCAGATACGGTCGGGTAGGACCGGCCAGTCCAGATCCTCGAGATAGGAGAATTTAATAACCTGCTACGTGGCGGCGTCGGGAGGGGTTAGGGGAAGCATGGGAGGGTATGGTAGGGTGGTTGGCAAAGCGATGGGGTGGCTGGAAGGTGGTGGCGGGAGGGGGTGCAATAATATCGAGAGATATCGATCTTTAATTAGGCACGCAGCGCGGGAACGAGAGATTAGATCTACAGCTAGACGAGAAGCGGTTCTGGCCATCTTCTCTCGTCTCTCCTCTCTCCCTCTCTCTCTCTCTCTCTTGTTTCTCTTCGGTCTCCCTCCGGTCCCTCTCTATTCCACGGGTCTCTTCTATTTTTTTTTTCTCGGTTCCCTCTGCTCTCCGGTCCACCGGAGATCTTTCGGGGTACCACGTCGCAGTATCCTCTCCTGCCACAATGAGACTCGATCCAGATCCATTTTCGTTGATTGTATCGAAAGAATGAAGAAAGGCCGTTCGATGGTATCGGCCGCCGCTCGCCCCGGAATATTTTGTGAATATAATTGCCAGGATTTGTTTTATTTTCCTTCGTCGTCAGGATCCACCGGGCGGCCGCCCTCTCCTTTGTTGCTCTCCGCTGAATAGGTTTATCTCGCCTCGGTGCCCAGGCGCAAAAAGAAAAAAGAAAAAAAGAAAAAAGAACCGACGGAGTAGTAACCGCGGACTTGTTACGCGGACGCCGTTTGTTTGTTTAACAATAACTTGCCCGCCGGACCGTGCCGGTCGCTTCCTTACGCGGCGCGATCTTCTCGGGCATCTACGCGATTTCATCCGGCGGTTAGCCGTCGCCTAATTAAAAACTAAAGGAAACGAACACAGTTTCGGCGCCGCTCAACCTCCGGACCGCTCGAGCACCGCTCGGCCCGGCATTGAAATCACCGGAACGCTGATCGTATCGGCTGCAACCCGCTGTTCTCTCGCGAGAAAATTATGAATAATTTACTGCGAGCTATTTGTTCCACACTCGTTTGTCTTCTGCGGTTGAGGAATTAACGCCGCGGAAGGGTTTAACAGGATTTTCTGAATTGTTTAACGCCGAACCGAGCGCCGAGAGCGATCAGGATGCCTCGGGAAAATAGATGGAACGACTTCGTTTAAACCTGGCGCCATTTTTATTCTAACACCTGGTTGGATGGAAGAATTTATTCGGGCATTCCTCGAGGGAAGATCTGTATTTGTGTATTTGCAAGATGACACATGTTGAGTCATTTTACCATTGAGTGTTAAAGTGACTCTCAACGGGGTACGAGGAAATGCTGTCCTTCTGCGTGTATTACAAAATTTTTACATTAGATTGTCTGGTGAAAAGATGTATAAATCAACAGACAGATCAACGACCCATCGCGAATCAATTAACATGATTCAAATGTGTTTCGGACGAATTCAATTACCGAATATAATTCAAGGAAGACAAAACAACGAATCAAGAAACTGATAATTCAACGTTCTCCTTAAACACGCCACAATGTCCGTTAGCTGAATAACAGAAAAAATATTTCTACAGTATTAGTAAATAAAAATACAATTTTTAGACGTTCATTACGATATTCTCAAATATCCGATTACCGAATTAAACTTAAAGACAACGGACCAAAATGTAGTTGATTCGACGTTCTCCGTAAAGCGACGCCGTTGACTTCCGTCCGGCGTTCCGACTGTGATTCGCCATAATTACCCGTACACCGTCCGATCGCTCCCGTCGCCGATTTAAATTACCCGACGGCAAATAGGCGAAAAAATAAGTCAGCGGAGCCGCAAAGGGTTGAAGAGCCCAAAGGCCAAAGCACGGCCCGGTAGGCGTGAGCGCGAACGAAAAAGGAGAAGGTTTATCGGCGCGAGTGTCTCCGCGGTGTCAACGGCTGGTATCTCTTAATGACTGCCCCATCTTTTAAGGCTTAATCGTCGACACGTATAAACCATATCCTGTCCCCTGCATATTCAATGCGCGTGGTACACGGGCTCGTGCTGCGTACACGCGTTCAAAATTATCTCCGGGCCGCCGCCTCCTCCTTCGATTAAAATTCCGAATTCACGTATTCACCAACGAATAAAACATCCTGCATGCCACAAGCACGCGGTATTCCCTCCTTTTAAGGAGCTGCGAACGAACTCGGAAAGATGCCGCTTCGGTAGAAACTTCGGAAAAATTGCTATGGTTCATCTTCTTGCGCCAGGAACAATGAGAATCTCTGCGCAAGGCAATTCTAAAATAATTCAATCTTGGAAACCTTTACAAGTTTCAAATAAGTGTGATCCATATTGATCTGAAAGAACAATTCAATAAAAAAATAGTTTGACCCCTGGCACTTCGAATGATTTTGCAGTGGAGCTTCTGAAGACTGAGTACACATTTTATTGAAAAAAATAAATTAGTTAAAAACTGGAAATGTTCGTCAAACTACATTTTTTGAAGGTTTGCTTCGTTCTGACATAAATGAAAATTATACGGAGCTTACAGCGAATGCCTGTCTTCACGGTATCAACGTCTCCAACGAAATGCAAAGTTAGGTCCCTGACAGACTTTTGATTGTACTGTAAACGACTGTACTGTCAAACGAGCCAGCTGGACGTTTGAAGATGTAGAAAGATTAGATAATTGCCAAGTTCCTCGAGATTCCTCACCGACCAAACATCGTGAGCCCAGCGATGTTTCCACCCGGGGTTCGGGTTTCTGGTTTTCGCCGGCAACAGAAACAAAATCGCCCAGCAAAAGCAGTGAAAACCAAGTCGGTGACAGATGGCGAGTAGTGATAACGTCTCTCGAAGGTCCTGCTAGCAAGCGAAACGACCTGCACGGATCCTGTTCCTGTCGCCCGATAAAAGAAGAAACAGCTGCGTCCCGGCGCTGATCGGAGATCGTTCCCCGTACCAGAATGCTTTCGACGTAGGACAATCGTATGGAAATTTATGGGGATCATTTGTTTATCTATTTATTCGCGGCCGTAATAGACAATGACCGAGACACTGGTTCGCTACCAGCGAAATCGTTTTAATGACGATGCATCGACGGCCTCGATAAACTCCGATCAAGATACCGCGAGCCAACGAAAAAGCTTGCATTAATCATCTCGAATAATTCCACGGTGGATTGAAAAATATATTCAAATATATTCCCTTTTTAAAAACAACTTCATACGGCCTTAAAATCTTTCACAGTTTACTTTGTTTTATTCAGCGATCAAAGATTACTTTAATTGAAATATATTACTTTATCATTACAAAGTGACTGCTTCTTCGATGTATTTATCATTAAAAATATGGTTCCTTGTTTATTCGTATCCCGTTTGTGAGTTAAAGTATTACGTTCACGTGCGTGTTTAGTTTTGTTGTTTTTCATAGTTTCACTCTTTGTCTCTTCCGGTCCATTGTTAAAGATGGAGGCTGTGGTTCATAGAGAAATTAATGAGGTACGAGTATTTGTACAGGCAGCACGCTCCGAATATTCCTAGTAAGTAATTGGCGTGTATTTCGTGCGGCTCTAGCCGCGGCCGATCGAGTAATTAAGTGGTAATGGCTGAAAGTCGGAATGTTTCGGTATCTCGTCACGATATCGCCGCTAGGATTTATCGTCGCCCTTTAGCATAATTACTATCATTATTGGGGTACGTGTGTGCACGCGCACGCCGAGCGTAAATGCTCTCGCATGAACGCGCCAACACGCGACACAACGATGCTTGCCGATCCTTTGGACGCGTTCAACGAAAACCACGGTCATCGGACGATCTTCGATCGAACCACCAACCAGTGTAATTAAATTTCCCAGCCAATTATGCACGATCCAACCGTACGCTACATTCGACATTTAGAGAATTGATTGACCCTTAGCAGCGTCGAATTTCAATTGCGCAATCATCACCGAAGCAACCGTTAAAAAATGATTTTCTCGCGAGGAATACATCTTCCAATTTTTCTTTTATGGGTTATCCTCGTAAAACGGTAACATTGTCTAAGTTTAAATTGTACTGATAAGATCAAGGGATCCTCGAGGATCCTCCAACGTTTCATCGCGAATTACTTTCGTTGGTGCTAATTCGTAATTGCTCCGATTCAATTTTGAAATAATAATTCTCTGGCGTGCTGCTACGTCTTTGTTAGGCGATCTGATCGACACTCGATGGATCGATGTAACCTACAGATCGATCGGTTCACCAGCAACCATGATGTAACCCGCGTGACACGTTCAATCCGGCGTGGGTCACCAGTGAGTCACGCTGCTATTTATAATTTCCCGCGTTGGCGACGTGATTCGAACACCATTAATTACAGAAGACGCGGAAATCCTGGTGGGAGGATTATCACCATACGCTAAATCTCTATGAGAACGACGAAATTAATCCGCAGTTCATCTTTACGGTGGACCGATCCGTGACTTCTGGGTCTTCTTCGTAATTCTTCATCGCCATCTTCGTCGCGAAGATCTGCGACTTCATCTTCTTCGCAGTCCTTCATCATCCCTTTCGCCACGAAGATCGGTCACTCTTCAGCATCTCCACTATTCTTCATCGTCTTCTTCGAGCCTTCATCCCGTAACGAAATATTCAACGACACTGCATATTTGACCGTGATGAAACAATTAGCCCCACTCTCTACCCGTGTGGCCTTTAATCCTCTCAGATCTATCTAATCACGATGATCGGTAACTTCTTCCCTTTCTTCGTCGCTAAACTGAACGCTCAACGACCTACCTGATTACAAAGAAACAATTACCTCCATTCTGAAGACCACCCGATCACGATGATCATTGACTTCCTTACCTTCTCCGCAATGTTTAACCTTCTTCCTCGACTTCGGCATTCGACATGGACCTAAGTGATCGAGCATGAAGAAGCAATTAGCTCCGTTCCCGGCCATCGGGGAGACTCCTAATCGCCAGAAATCTATCTGATCTGTCCCAGAGGGTAGCCGACGTAGAAAAACCCTAAGCGACCGTCCCCGAAAAGCAGCATGAATGACCCTGCCGTGTGAATGACGTTGAACAGCGGATTCCTGGGCATAGATCGGAGGCGAAACGAATCGTCCGTGGCGGCGTCACTACACGTATGACGGCCACGTATAGCCGGCATGCGTGTTGATACGCAGATAGAGACGAAGGTGGACGTAGTAAGAGCTTTGCATGAATAATGTGCTCCACGACGTGATCTGAACTTCTTGGAAGGGATGGACGAACGTGGACGGTCTGTACAAGATTCTCCCTTCGCCTCCTCCTTCTCCTCCTCCTCTTCATCTCCTCCCTCTCTTCACCCCCGACCGATACGGACGAAGAAAACGACGCGCAGAGCAGGTCCGGAATAAAGGCAGATCGGAGATATCGTATCGATCGGGTAGATTTGCGTTTTAATGAGGTGTGTCTGCGCGATGCCCGCTGAATCTTGAAGAGTTAAGTGTAACGGGACGAATTGAATTGATCGATTGCATCGACGTTTAATTGAATCGGGACATGGACGGGCGACGTTCGGTAAATTGTGGGCAATGTGTACTACATCGCGCGATCCACGTCCGTCAAGCCCCATTGTCCCACAGTGCTCCCCTCAGGAGCTAGAACTCTCCAGCAAAACCCTCTGAACCTAAGGAAATTCAACTTCTACTCCTCTGCGTACTGCTACATCTTCGTTGTAAATTGTCCTCTACGTGGTCGTTGAAAATCCGTTTGATTTTCAGGGACGCGTTGCAGGTTCTTTCTTCAGTGGGCTCATTGATCCTGAGACTCTAACTTAGAGGATCCGTATCTTTGCAGATGGAGATTCTGCTAGCAGCAGACAATAGCTTCCTGATACGTGATTCTTGACTATTTTAAGAGTTTAATATTCACCTCTTGTACTATGGCAACTAATCAAACTCGAAATAATGTTGTTGTTAATGTACAGCCATCGGAGAACGTACCATAGATGTAAATTTTCTTCTTCTTCTTTTTCTTGTAAGAAATTATGAATTACAAAGAAGTTCTAATCACTGGAACAGTAAATTAAATCGTATTGCAACCAGGTTAACCGTGAGCAGTTTCTGAGTGATCCACTTTCCGATAGGGTAGAATTTAGCTCTTTTCAAGATACATCGATGTCGATTAAAATTCGTAGAGGACTCAAAAGGTTCTCGTCAGTTTCGATCCTCCATCAACATTGATCCGCGGAGTTCTCTAAACAAGTTCGAACAAAGATCGTCCGTGGATCTAGCTCGGCAAGAAAGAACAGCCAACTGCAGCCATACTGGAAGCCAGCTTGTGGTTCCCACAAAGATCGGCATCGATCCCGGAGCCCGCAGAAATCCTTGGGTCTCCGGGATGGTTCTGCGCCAGTGGCAAGAGCCCAGCTGCTTCCTGCGGCCATCATCCGGGCGCGTAGCGATCAGAAGCCGAGTGTACACCGGTGGCAGGAAAACGAGCGCAACGGTAGCAGCTTCATCGGCGCTATGCAAATAGGATCCTGATCGTGACGCGGGTAGGCAAACACGCGACGTACAGGTAACAGGCAGGCAAGCAGGCAAGCAGGCAGGCAAGCAAGAAAGCAAGCGAGCTGGTGAGGAGGCCTGAGTGAGTCCTCCTCTTCTTCTTCTTCTTCTTCTTCTTCTTCTGCGTCGTCTTGTTCTTCGGAGCGGAGTCGTATTATGGTAGTGTGCGCCCTCTTTTCACGGGGCCACGACCCATGCCAGAGATGCATGCCACTCGTACCGATGCATCCATGAACACTTTGCTTTTCTCTTTCTGTCCTCGCCGCTCCTCTTTGTCTCGCCACGCCTCCGCCCTCTCTCTCCTCGTCGCTCTTCCACCCGGCAGCCCCCGGTCTTTTTCCCTCTGCTCTACACGCTGCATCGTGGAGATATGCTAATGCAGCCGTCCCGATCGTGACACTGCGGCTGCTAAGTGAGAGCTCAAGTCGCAACCTTCTCATCGGCTCCTACGCCGCGGCGAGCGCGCGCGCGACCCTCTTCGGCTTCCTCGTGCTCGGCGATCTCGGCTCCTCGGCTCTCGGCCGGTGTTCCGCCGCTCGAACGCGCCCTGGAATCTTCTACCGACGTTGACGGTACACCCCCGCCTCTCCGACCGGCGGCCAGCTTCGAACGATGAACCCCGCCGGGGGACTTGTTTGGACAGTGGCTTTGACACTGATGGGCCCCGATAGATCCGGCAAGGTGAAAACCGAGAAGATACCCACTCCCGGAATGCTGCGATCGATCTGGATAGACGCTACGCCATCAGCGAGACCGTTAATGCTGCCCCCGGCTCCTCCTGAGAGTCTGCACTGCGGAATTCATTTGCAAAGACGGTACCCTGATACTCTCGGACGATCCGGATACTGTCGGTGGATCATCCATGGCCGAAATGAATTTTCGTCTTCGGAGGACTTCGACCTCTTGGGATCCTGGTCCTGGTACAATAAAATTTTCAATCTTCAGACTTGCAAGATAAATTTCCTTTTTAACCTCGCGTAATTAACCTCCTGTCGATCGGAACATTTAGATTTTGCGATATCAGATGATCATACGTCATACGTTCCAATTCATATATTCGATGCCAAACGCTACTTGTTACCTTTTCGTGTGTCCTGTTCCTGTATCAACGTATCTTTGTTTCTACAGAAAAAGAGTTCAATTATATTCCTGCTTCGGTGCCTAGGCTTAAATTGAATGTGTCTCTTTAACACTAGGTTTACGGGACCCGTCAAAATGACGGATTCTAATATTATTAATTTACGTTTATTGAGATTGTGAAGATCCGTCTACGTGGAATTACTCAACAAACTTACTTCCTTAGGTATATATTATTTTAAAAATGGCTGAAAACTTGGATAGACAGGTTCTTCTTATTTTTACAAAGTAATGTAAAATACTCACTTTTAATGCTCCGTAAACGTAGTGTTAATCCTTTATTAAGCAACTACGCGTCCCAACAGGTCTCTTGATAATTGCTAACAGAGACTCGTTTGCTCTTGCCAGATGAATTACTTTATTCTTGGTCTCTCGATCAGTGCCAGTGAAACTGCTAGCAAAACCAGAAGACCAGAATGCAGATAACCAAGTGCACTTTGGAAAATTAATTCCGACTGCGCCTGTGTCTAAACGCGTCGTCCCTCTTGTCCCCCGTGGATTCTCCCAAAAATGTCCGAGCCGATTATGGTAACAAAGTCAGCCAGTCTCTCGGACTCGCAGCCTTTTATTGTCGCCAGCAGCGTCGGAGCGTTCTTAATTGCGCGTGCATGCAAGCGTTCCCGATCGAGAGAGGGCTGCACCTTACTCGCCTACAACCACCTACAACTGCCACCAACCACCTCCGGGTGCTGAGGGTGTAATATATCTCGAAAAGAAGAGGGGGCAGGGGGAAACACGGCCGCCATTAACATATCCACCGGCTGATAAGCCTTTCTCAGAACCGATACCGCGCCCGTGTACACCTTCGGCCCCGCTTTATGCGAGAAACGAACAGCCGCGACCACGTGAGAAACGGGCTTCGGAAGCATCGCTCTTTCGCCACTTACGGCTTTGTTTCGCTTTGTCGCCGAGCTTGTTCCGGTTGTTCCGCGGCCGAATTCTCCGATCGCTTTGTTATAAAGATAAAAACGCTCTCGTTCCACTGGCCAACCTGTTTGAACCGCGAGCTCTGTTCACCATCTTATCCGAAACTCTGTGTCCGCGGCATTCTCTCTCTCTTCGGGCTAGATTTTGCGATTATCGAGAAAGGTCGCGATTTTGATAGTGTCCCGTCCATTGATTTGCTGAAATATAGTTACCGCGTCGGCAAAGCATTAGAACGTAGTAGGATCAACCTCTCGAGGTCTAAGAATTATTTAATCATCGTTTAAGAATCATTTAATGGTACCTGTTCCTTTAGAATCGAAGACGCACAAGATTAACGAAAATTAACCGTTTGCACTCGAGTGGTGACTGTGAAACGCCGCTAAAAATTGGGGTGGCATTATTTCAAAGAAATTACGAAAAAAAATATTGCGAAATATTTGTTACATTACAAAATTTGTATTTAATAGATCACTAAACATTTAAACAGTATATGTGGAAATCGGATCAGTTTCGTATGAATAGAAATATTGTAAGACGGAAGAAAAATTTAGTTTCAGTCGACTGCTGAACAATCACCCCTCAATCAAGAATTGTCTGCGTTAATTTTAAGATGTAGGAGCTATATAGACGTTAACTTTTTTTTTTTTAATCATTTTAATGAGTGATACAGCGGTATTTTCAAATTCTATAAATCAAAAATTATTTATATGATAACGAAACAGTAAAAGCTGTTCTAAAGAAATAAAGAATATAGAATCGACGTGGTTTTGAGTGAGTTATGAACAGACTGCGGATCGTTATGCAAAAAAAGATTTGTATGCAATTGTGTAACGAACGGGAGCTAAATAAAAAGTACTTTCCTTCTTCACTAATTTTAGCAAGTTGAAACTGGTACATCGGTGTTTTTAAAATTTCTTAATCTTTTCACTGCTTTAAAAATCGTGCTTATTCATTTTCGTCATAAACGCATAAAATTCTAGTTATGCTCAAGGGCTGTTGCAAATGGACTCACCAAAGCCTGGAGATAAGGGTCGAATGGATCTCCTGAAATCGACGAAGCCTCGATCGGAGAACAGCGGCCCAATTGTCTAGCAACTTCGATCCCCATTATCGCCACTTAGGTGGACGCGAGTCTTGGATCGGACGTATCCCAGGTAGCTTGTACGCGCGTGCAATTAAGAATGCTCGGAGGGTTCGGTACCTAGGGAGCAACAAGCAAACGAAGAAATAGACGGCGAGCGCGCGATAGCATTAGAAAAGCGAGAATGTCGTGGAAGTAAAGAAAGAAAAAAAGTAAAAGAAAACAACAACAACAACAACGAAAGAAAGAAAGAAGGAAAGAACGGGTCGGAGGATGTAGACAAGAGTAAGAGAAAACCATGCGGTGGCTGAGGCCGAGGCACGGTGCCGATCCATCGATGACCGCTTATTTACAGAGAGGCAGAAGGAACACGACTGAGCTGTAGATGCGAGCTCCGGATAGCCCAGAAGTGCGCTGCAACCCTTTGCCCAATCTCCTTCGGCATCTTTTGCCGCTCCCTCCCCTCCCCCCCTCGTCGCTGTGTGTCCACCCGTTGGTTCCCGATCGGATAGACTCTACCTCGTCGAGCCTCGCCCAAGGAGGCAATTAAAGCATCCGGGTAATTCGACGGACGATACGCGTGTCGTCTCGATTTCGAGGACAACCCACCTGGATGGCTGTCTCTCGCTGTGTCCCGCCGCTGCTGGATATCCTCCGGGATCGGCGCGGCGGGGAGGGGGAGGATTCGATGCTGCTCGAGGAGGTGTCGGGATGGTGTTACACCTCCTGGCAACAGGATATTTTCGAACCGAGAGATCCGACGATAGCGCCCGCCTCGAGAACCGCTCGGAGACGATGGTCTAGTGGCTCGGTGCGATACTCGATGCCCACGGTACCTTGCTTTACCCTGAAGACGCTCGTGCTACCGCGGTTTTCCCTTGTTCGCGCGATTCACGGATCCCGCGAGATCCTATCGGGCAGCAGGCCACGTTTTCTATTGGCTGACGGTGACGTCACAGAGGCGGATACCAAGACAATGGTCTTGGATACTATTGGATACTCCGTGCAATACTTGACGCACAGGCGATGAATTTTATCCTGAATAGTTTTACGTTGAGACACGCCAGTGGAACTCGCTTGCGATAGTTGCTCTCAGCGAGCGAAACCGTGTACAGTGAATTCTCGATACATGTCAACAACACGGGTCTTGCCAGCGTCGCGTATCGTGCAGGAGGCCTCTCGAGCTTCGCGGCCCCTCGAGGGGTATTCCCCGCGATAGAGGGGATTATTCTGCGACGCTTATCGTCCAGGCCTTGGCGACATACACAGAGAAATCAATCTGTATTTATAATATTTCTGCGAGTTGATCTCGCAAAAATTGCAAGTTACTTGCTAATGTATTTGCGTCTCGTTACCACGATAAACAAAAAGCTCCGAGTGAATAACACCCGCAATCCACCACCAAAGGCGAGTATAGTTGCCAGCCTAATATGTATAAAACAAAGGATACTTTCTACCTTGAGAACGATGCAAGGAGTACCTTCCACCTGGAATTCTCGACTGCGTCATAGGTGCTTTAAAATCCCCATCGTGTCGATCGTTAGCGCCTCGGTGCGGGGAGTAGATGAGCAAAGATAGGGGACGGGAGATCTTGCTGGGGCTATCTGTCGGCGGGATCTATCCTGGAGATGAAACAGAGATTGTCGGACGTGTTCGGGCCAAGTTCTGGGAAAGACGGTTCCGTTTCACGGGACACCGGCCAATAACCCAAACACCCCTACCCGGCTTTAGCCGAGATTTCGACGCAAGAGCAGCCCCTTCGGCGTCGAGCGGACACGGAGCGACACAAAAGCGACGCGAGGCGACGCGACGCTCTCGGCCGAATGGTGGGGACCCCGAGAGAGGCGTGCGAAGGGTGCAGCGACGAGTGGGGTGGCATGGTAGGGGTATAGATAGATGAATAGAGAGAGATAGGTGGGAAGGAAGGGCAGGGAGAAGGGAACAGAGGGTACGCAAAGGCTGGCGTGGCGAGCGACCATTAGGGAGCCGAACGGCCATAGGGACGCATCGTTGATCGTGCGTGCCAGCTTTTTTCTTGTACTTTTCTTCCGCGCCCGCCTCGACTTCCGGCTCCGTGAAGCCGAGCCGAGCCCCGCGTGGATCCGCCATGGTCGTTTCGCGAGAGTCATTGGATCGTCGTTGGGGATCAGTAAAGAAATGTACGAGGAACGTTAGAAACGGCTACTGTAATTTTTATTCTATCGGGAATTGTTGATCCGCTCGGTTCAGGATGTTACGGACGAGATTCGTTACCCGGTACACTAATTCTGTTTGCTCTTTGCAGGGGAGGACGAGGAATGGAGCGACTCGGAGAAGACACCATCGGTGAGCAGTGGCGTGGACGGCGGTGGATCGGCGGTTTCCAGCCCGGTCGCGCCGGTCGTCGAGGAGGAATCGAGCCTTCCTCCTCCGCCCAGACTGAATCCCCCTTCCTCGGTCTCGATCGCGAATTCGACCGCGGACGATATCAGATTGAGGCTCAGCGTGCTCTCTGAAGACGCTCGAAAACGGCTGGCTAGTCTTACCGAAGATATCGAGGTGAGCGACGATCGCAAACTCCAACGAAACAACAGTAGACCACAAAGTTTTCCAGATCACGAAAATGTTAATTGTCCGATTCTCCGTTCTGTTCAGGTTACCAGGAGCCTGAGAGACCGACATGCTACCTCGAAGCGCAATCAGACCCGAGAGTCGAGTCCCAAAGACACGGACGAGGATGCGATGCCCGTGGTCAAGGAGGAGGACTGCCAGCCTAGGTCTTCGTCATCCTCGTCCTCCTCGATCCGAAGGCGAGATTCCGTCTGCAGGAGAGACTCCGAGGACTCCTCGAGGCGGTCGAACGCCGACGATCCACCTTCAGAGAAGAAACTGAAGCTCGATGACGAAGCAGCACCAAGACTGAGACTCAATGCTAGTCTGGCGACGGATCCCGCCCTTCGACCCGCCGCCGTGGCCGCGCTCACCGTCAAACCGGAAAATACCTCGCCGCCAAACCCTGTTCCGCCTTTGCCTGCTGGCTTGCAAAATGGTAATTGTACATCGACCCCTCTTGATAGCCTGATAGGCAATCTTAGTTAGCGCGACAACCATCTCGAACTCGCTGCAGAGTCAGCCAATGTCCAATCGTATTTTTTAGAGCCTCGGTACCTGGGTGATTCTAACAAGACTGCTCGTTTTTATGCTAAGCATTAGGTTTACAAACATAACTTTTTCCGATGTACCTTGAAACGATATATAAAGATAATAGTATTTCCTGACCAAAACGCTTCGCAACATTTCCATTCTAAAAACGCACGTTTCTTATCCAATACAATTTTTCTAGCTGTAACTCATAGAGTCTGAGGTTAATTTCTTGTGTCGGCGATTCTAATATTTCAACACTGAAGCTAGCTCCGGGCTATCTAGACTAACTCTGGACTATCTAGACCACTTAGATTAGCTCTAGGCTGTCTAGACCAGGCTCCGTAAAAGAGTCCAACATCCCAGACTTTCAACATCGCCTAACTGTTTCAGCAATCGCATCGGGCCGGCTGTTCGTGCTGCCAACGGACGGCAAGGAAACGATCACGGTGGAGCCAGCAAGGCCCACACTCCTGATCTGTCCGCCTTGCGGCATCCGTTTCAGCTCGGCGAGCACCCTCGAAGCCCACAGCACGTTCTACTGCGCGCATCGTCCTCGGGTAGAAGAGGAGACGACGAATGACGAGGACGAGGAAAAGTCGAACAAATTCGAGGTCAGGAAGGCGTACGCGTGCCCGCATTGCTCGTACAGCGCGGACAAGAAGGTGTCCCTGAACAGACACATGAGAATGCACGCCGCATCCCCGGCGCCACCCACGGTACCACCAGCACCAACTGTCGCCGCAACGCCGGCGATCGGCGGCCACGTGACACCTTCGAACGGATCGTTTAACGAAGAGGCGGAGAGATATTGTAAAAACTGCGACATCAAGTTCAACTCGCTGAAGACCTACAGAGCGCACAAGACTCACTATTGCAGTACCAGGCACGTGGTGAAGGACACGCCGCCGGCCAGCGCGGCGTCCTCGTCGGCGAAAGCGTCGCCGCCGACAAGCGCGAGTCCTGGGGACTCACCGGCACCGCAACCCTGTCTCGCACTGCCCACCAACCCTATTCTCATCGTACCCTACTCGCTTTTCCGGGGAGCTAGTGTGCTGGCTGCGCCGACTCTGCCTGCTCCTGACACTGCGTGCTTTCTACTGCCAAATGGTTTGTTGTATTCTCGCTGTATTCTAAGGGTTGCTGAGTACAGTTGCTTGATCTGAACTTCATCAGGATTTGTAGGATCTAGAAGAATTCGAAAAGTAATCCTTGTGATGAGCTTTGTAATTGCCGTTTTGGGATCTTTCGGGGGTAATTGTTCGACAGTGAACGTGTTTAAAGTTACCATACCATGTCGATCAACAATCAGCATTTAGCTCCTCCTAAAGAAGGTGACCATTCAGAGTAGATGAAGATATTTTCTCCTGTGTACAGGTCACCTGCAGCCAATGACGAGAGGTCTCACCACGACAGCTCCAAACACCGTGGTGGAACCTCCGCCTGTCCTCCGAGCAGCAAACAAGCCAACAACGCCAGCATCGGTTGTGGCGTCGTCCACGTCGCCACCTGGCTCCGTTCCGCTGGATCTTAGTGTCCGGAAATCGCCGACGCATCAAGACGAGAAAGAGAACAGGGTATCGCCTGCACCCTCCTCTCTACCTCCACCACCTGGCAGCCCGAGATCCAGAGGAAGTGGCAGTCCCAGAGCCAGGTCGATCGCTTCAGCTCCAACAACAGTTGGTACTGTTCCACCACCCCCACCGACAGAGCTTGCTCTCAGACTAGCAGAGCTACCTCCACCCCCTGTTCCTGGGGTCCTTGTCAAACAGGGTGTCTCGAGGTGAGTGGACAGAATGGTCTCGAAACGCGAAGATAGAAAGTGGAACTGATTACTCGAACTGGTAAAACTTGAATCTCCAGGTGCAAGGAGTGCAATATCGTCTTCTGCCGCCACGAGAACTTCGTTGCACATAAGAAACATTATTGCCAAGCAAGGGAAACCACCGTTAGCAACAGTCCACCCCCGCCGGGCACACCCTCCCCGCCTTTGGTACAGTTGATATGCGCCGCGTGCGGTATTAAGTTCGCATCCATGGACAATTTGGTGGCCCATCAGGCGTTCTACTGTCCCAAGAGGCCGGAGCCGCAGGAACATCACTCGAGATGCACCAAGTGCAAGGTTAATAGTTTGATACTCTGTCCACCCACTAGAACTGCCGAGCCCTAATAGAAGGACTGAATTTATTCAGATTTTACAGAATTTTTATGGTAACATGTATTTGAATAAAGAAGTATACTAAAAAATTTCTCAATAAACTATTTCTGTATCATTTTTGAAGGCTCGGTAGTGATCTAATGATTTTGTTTGGAATTAATATAAAGACGATGATTTTGGAATTTCTCTTTGTTTAGGCCATAATTGAGCCTGGCTCCACCCACACGTGTACCAGTGGGACGACTGGGGGTTGGAGATGTCCTGTGTGCGGTGCTGTGAGTCCCACGGCAGGGGCTGCGCAACGTCACATGGACGCTCATCAGGGTGTCAAGGCTTTCAGATGCACGATTTGTCGCTACAAGGGTAACACGTTGCGCGGCATGAGGACGCATATCAAAATGCACTTCGAGAAGCGGGGAACCGACCTACAAGTAAGAGAGCAACCACCTTGAACACTAACCTCGCAAGGAAAGATCCTCAACCGTAGTTCTAATTAAAGGAAGTAGCTTTCTTGTACACGTTGTGAGCGAATACCCAAATTTTCAGGGGTTAACTTTAACCCTATCTCGCTAGTTAGAGAAGCAAACAGATTGCCTAACACTTAGATGGCGGGACCCGGGTCCATTTTGGCCCTGTATTTTAAAGGTATTCACCACCTGGTGATGAATTTTGTTTTAAAGTCATGCAATTGGATGCAATAAGAAAAGACCAATGGATCTAGATAAAATTCGATTATGAACATGTTCGAAATAATTTATTTTTAAGCATTAATTACTAGACATTAGCCGTCTAAATGGAATCAAAGATTGCCATCTGTACTGTCATCAGTAACCATCCGCCTTCTGATTGTTAAGTAAGCTCCACAATGGGGACCCTTTCTTGTAAATCCATCAAGATGGAACCAATAGACCTTTGTCTAATGTGAAGTTGCTTTATCAGGAGGAAAACTACATAACGTGCGTGCTGGACGACGAGACGGTCCTGCCGAATCCGGAGCCGGCTCCAGCCACAACCCCTGAAGAAATTCCTGCGGAGGTGCAGGTGAACGGCAAGACGGAGGTCCGGAAGAGTCCTCAACCCCCGCCGCCCCCGCCACCTCCAACGGTGACGAACAAAGTGAAGCAAGAACGGGAGGACACGCCGCCTCCAGAGGAAAGTCTGGACCCCAACAAGAGCGGGCCCCGTTATTGTCGGTCGTGCGACATCAGCTTCAACTATCTGAGCACGTTCCTAGCGCACAAGAAGTTCTACTGCTCGAGTCACGCCGGCGAGGCGAGCAACAACAACAACAACAACAATAACAACAACAACTCGAGCAGCCACGCCACGCCACCTCCGAGTGGCAGGACTGAAGCATCCGTACTTTAAGGACTCTCGTGATCCAGGGCGTCCGTGGGACCGCCTGTCGGGACTGTTAATTGTTGCCAGTTCATATATATATAATAGAATTATCGACTATCCGTTTTAGTTGACTACCGTTGTGTGATTTCTGTTGATCCAGGGAATTGTTTGTACTTATAAGTTGATTCATCCGACGTGTACATACGCGTGCGTGGACACGAGGCTGCATAAGGATCAGCGAGATACCTTGGCAGCTTCAGTCAGCCGGTCGTGGTCGTGGTCGTGACTTTTTATTGTTTTGGTAGTACGCTTTGGAACACGACTGGGAACGAGAGCAAGAATCGAGAACGAGGGATAATTCGAAGTATACCAAAAAAGTGAGACTGCCGAGAATTAGATACGACCAGTGTGAGATTCTGCGTGGATGCAATCGGCCACGAACGCCACGGCCGGCTGTTACAAAGGTGTGCAATCTCATGACTTTTCAATAATCTCGTAGCTGTAACTAATTAATCGTCATACCTAGGGAATTACGGATAATAAAGATGAGTGTAAAATGTTGTACAGTAGATGAGTAGAGTATTACCGGAACGATAGCAATTATCCCGAATGATACCAATCTCAAGCTTGTGAAAACGCTAAGTTGCAATATGACATTTAATATATATAGATATATATTATATATATAAATCTATAAATACGGATAAAAGCGACTTAAATGTCCTGTGAATCGCGCTCACACACACATACACACATCCGAGGGGAGTAAGTACGTTGACGAATGTATCCATAGACTGCCATAATCGATTCGAGGAATGAAAACTATCTACCCGAGGATGATTCGGGATTCGCTGTACAATTGGATCCTTTCTGCCAACGCATTTGCTTTTCTGCAGACACAATCAAAAAAACGATGCATCGCGTGCACTTACTTGTGGTGAACAAGCGGACACGACTCGTAGCGAGCGCGTAAATGTAAAAATTAGAATTAAGGCCAGTGTTACACGTATACGCAGCGTACTATTCATATCATATATAAACGAGTTCGTTGATGGCATCGATGTTTCTTCCTCGCGCGAGACCACACGACGATGATCGAAAAATGGAAACAAAAATGATGAAGAAGAAGAAGAAGAAGAAGACATTGATGCGAGCGTCGTCGTCGTCGTTGTCGAGCCACGACGACATCTCCAAAAATCTCAGTTACATGTAAAATTGTTTCTCGTATTTCGACGACTAGCGTAGCCAGATAAACGCGTATACCGTTCGCGGATACTTTTATAAAAATAACTGTTATGTTATTCACCGGTCCCCTGTATTCTCGCCGATCGCTCTGTCTCCAGAAACGCGGGACTCACGATATTCCATTTAAAAATAAATACAAATGATTTGATAACGCATCACGAAGAACCTATCCTTTCGTTCAGCCGAACACTCGTGTAAATCTCTATCTGGTACTTCCAATTGATTTGTTACACACTATAAATTCTTGGTGTATCATTATATGCCATATATCGTCGATGAAAGAAAAGAAAAGCACGATTCTTTTTCTAAACACCTATACACACACCCTCCTTTGTCTCACTCTGACGGCAAGGTCAGTTACGAGCAGTTACTTTTGTTGTTTTTATTTTGATAGACGAATTCTACATGCCAGATATACCTACAATATGTAAGAAATATATAGACCTAAATAAAATTCTGCGACCGTTGTGACCCTTATTTCTACGCAATGGATGAAATAATTTTAAATTGAACGAATTCTATTTGGAAACCGACTTTAATTACAAATTAAGACTTAAATTATGTGAAATTTACAAAAATAACTATAAGTATAATTACACTGAAATGAGACCTTTGCTGTTCATGCTGATGCAGTAGAAAAGACTTATATACATTTAATCTATACATACATCTATACATTTAATCTTGTATCTTCCTAATTTAAATTTCTATAAAATCACCGAAAAAATTATCATTAATCACTATCAGAATCAGATTTATCATCTGGTTCACCATACCCATATATTTCACTGCTATTGCTAGCATTAGAATCATCCTCATCTAATTCTTCCTTTATTTTTGCTTTATACCTTGCATATTTGTAACCATAAGCTTCTACATCAGCCTCATTCACCGCATAGACAAAATCATCTTCGCTAGACAAATCAGAACCATCCTCCAAGATCATATTCCTAACAGCCTCCCTCATATCACTTTCATCGATTGATCTTTCAGAATGATCAGAATCAGGATAATCATTCCTCCAGTTTGATTCGGAGTTAGAATCGTCTGATTCGCATTCAGCCTCTGGATAATTATCCCTATAATTATCAAACACCAATTCCTGATCAAATGGATGTATAGACACCTTGTCGTCTATGTATACTTGATCGTCAGTTTGCCCATAGTATAAATCATATACATATTTATCATCCTATGGCACAGTATTAATATTAAATAAGAATCAATTACAATAATGAAACTTACACTAATTAATTAACGCTTACCTTCTCTGTAGTTTGCTGCTTTCCAGTGGCACACGAAATTGAATCCTCTACGTCTATCACAGTCATTACCTTGTTTTCACTGTCTTTAAGTACATCGCTGTCCAAAGAGCGAAAACAATTAATTACTTTATAACGACTCTCCGCCGACGCTTGTTTCGTCTTTTCTCGAGCTTTATTCAAGATATCCACTGAATGCTGCTTGAAACTTGCTTTCAACTCGTCTTTACTCAAAGTTTGAATTAAATTTTCAACAGCAGTCCTTTCCTATATAAACAGATTAAAATTTGTATAGTTTTAAATAAATCGTAAGAATATTAATGAATTATTTTGAAGAATTACCTTATTGTTAACAGTTCCCGCGAACTTAACAAGTGTGGTTAGGGAATCGTTGGTCATTGAATCTTCGGCTTCCTCATTTTCTGAAGTTTTCATTCGTTTACACGCAATTAACAATGCACTTAACGGCTCGTCATCGTGTCTACGTTTCACACGCAACACCGCTGCCATTTTTTCAATTTTTCGCCAAGAGAACACTTAAAAATATACACACTGTTCGATGCTGTTCAATGCTGTACAATGCTGTACTGATGCTGTTCGACGCAAGAAACGAACATAACCTATTTGACTGTCTTGCTCGGTGATGGCGCTGCGGTGCAACTGGTCTCAATCTTAGGTTAGAATCGTTCTCAGCAGTCGACATATCGATTATCATTCGCTGGTCTGGTCAGCAACAACGCTGCCAGGGCGTAGAAATTCTCGGTATGTTTTCGACTTGGTATTTCCTCGTTTTCTTCCCGTTGAACAACTCGTGAGAGGCCTGATCGTTGATTTCGTTGAAAATGAGTCGTTAAAATCATCGAAAACCATGGCGCAATCGATTTTCGACGCTCTAACAGGTAATACTTGACTATCGTAGAAATAGGTGGGGTTAACCAACAAGTATCCTATTTATCTTTCTTTCTAAGTGAAAATTAAGATAGCACCTGAACCGCTTAACTTTGTCGCTTTTCATGTTTCGCAGGCGTGTCGCTGGACAGTCCTTCTGTACAATCATTATTGGAGTCCCAGACTCTAATAACTGAAATGGAGCAGTCAGGTAGATTTTTTCGAGCAGTTTTGATAACCTACTAATGGAGGATTTATTACCTCATCGTAGTTTTTCTACAGTGAATTTGTAATGTGATATCATTACACTTTTTTCTGCAGCGATCGATCAGGACGAGGAAGATATCTTTCAATGTGGAAAATGCAAAAGTCAGTTCACATCCCTGCACATGTTCGTATTGCACAAAAGGACTCATCAGAAAACGCAAGAGGAAACTATAGATTTGAGCCAGTTTTTGGTAAACGATGAAAATCAGACTGTTCATCCGGAAAACAATGACCAAGACACATCACAATACAATCCGCAAGAAACATTTGTTCAAAATGATCAACTTAGTGAGCCAATCATACTCGAAGAATCAGACATGCTTTTTAGGTTAGCTACGAATGATTCGCCAGTTAACGTAGAACAGGATTACACAGTGTACGATATACATTCTATGATTTCCAGCATGGACCAAGAGGGTGCTAGTTACTTTACAACAGATTCCACGTTTAGTGTTCCAATTATATTGAGTTCGGAAAGTTTGGATACTTTTGCAAACTCGACTATTCCAACAGACAATGAGCCTATGAAAGATGATTCAAACGAAGTACCTCAAGTTTTACCAAGTGATATCTCTCAGGATCCAGCTAATGATTCTTTAGAGACGGTCGATATATCGGTAGCTAGCGATACTCCATCATCAGAATTAGATACCTCTATTAATCAAATACAAAATTTGAAAGTATGTTCTTCAGCAGATTTGTAAGATGCCGTTGACGTTGGACAGTCGCCCATTTCATTAAAACGTTTTGTTGCAGTACAAGTGTAGTTACTGTAACAAGCAGTTTGCAAAAAAATTTTATTGGCAGCAACACGAGCGTTCTCACACAGGGGAGAAACCATATCAATGCGTTGTATGTGGACGTGCGTTCGCACAAAAATCCAACGTGAAGAAGCATATGTCATCCCACAAAGTGTGGCCTGGCACTGCTATACACTCCCTACCCCCCGAGGTATTGTCAACACGGTAGCCGAATTTAACAATCTACACGTTACACGTATCTTTTTTTCTTTCTTATTAGTCTATAACTATTGTTAGGCACCACCAGACGGAAGCATAGATCGTACCTATCACTGTCAGTTTTGTAAAGAAATATTCGATTCGTACAAAGCTCTAAAGGGCCACCTTATAGTCTCTCATTTAGCACTGAAAGTGTACAAATGCGTGCAGAGTAGTTGTAGCATGATGTTCTCCGAATTGGAAGATTTCCTGGAGCATACGCGTAGTCATAAGAGATCAGAGTACCGTTGTCACGTCTGTGGCGAGGTGTTCAACACTCTCTCTGATCTTGGACTCCATCAGTATGTCCACTCCGTCCAAAAGCAGAAAACGACAGAGAAGTATTACTGCTGCTCTGTCTGTAAGTCCTCATTCTCCAATCTGGAGGCTCTGCAGCATCACACGGAAACCACAACGCACAATTATGCTTGTGTACAATGCGGTAAAAGTTTCTTGATCGAACGATTTCTGCGGCGACACCTGAAAACGCACTCCTCGTCCGCACGGTTCGCCTGCGAGGATTGCGGAAAGGCCTTCAAAACTGAGCAATACTTAGCCAATCATAAGTTAATACATAGCGAGGAGACACCGTTTTTGTGTCCAGTAAGTCCCTATACAGTCACGACTGTCACTGTAGAAACTACCGTAATAATTAGACTGCAGATGGATAATTTCTTAATCTTTTTCTAATTAGCATTGTCCAGCCAGATTCAAACGAAAGGATCGTCTGGGTCGTCACATGCTGATCCATGATCTCACTAAGAGGTTAAAATGCCCATTCAGAGGGTACTTAGGTTGTATGAGCGAGTTCTCGCGACCTGACAAATTGAAGCGCCACTTGTTGACGCATAGCAATATCAAAAGATTTAGTTGTAGTCACTGCAATCGCAATTTCCATCGGGCACAAGCTCTCAAGCATCACGAGATGAACAAGCATAGTTTGAAATGCGAAATTTGTTCGCACGTGAGTATCTCGTTGGAAGAGCAGCTAATATAACGATCGAAATGTTTGTTATATAAATAATTTGATTTGCAGGCATTTAAAACTAAAGAGCAGTTACTGACTCACAATTGCGATCAATCGAGTGATTCCAAGAAGCACACGAGTTCACAGTTACCTAAGAAAGCTTCTGGATCGTTCAAACCAAGGAAACCTACTCCAAAGAGACAAACATCATCAAAGACTGCAATTGGACACGCTGACAAAGAGAAATTCGAGAAATTTAAGGCTGACGATATACAAAGAAAAGTAATGGCTCGAAACTTGCGCTCGTTGGTGAAACAATTTTCGATAAGTTTTGTTTAATTAATTTTTTCTGTATGTGTTTAGATTACCTCCGAAACGATAAAGTCTGAAGACTACAAAGACGAAACATGTACCAAAAAAGTAGACAGTAATTCTGTATCGAGAGATATCGGTTCGGTGATCGAGGCATTCATGAGATCTGATGCAGCGGACAATGAAATCAAATGCAACATTGATACATATTCGGTACAACAGATAGGCGAATAGAATTTTTAAATATATTTTTTAATTGTATTTAAATTATAACAATAGTCTAGATTGTAGATAAGTTGTCATAGTACGTGCAATGGGATCATTGGCAAACTGCAAGTTGCATTTTATAATAGCATATAATATTTTGTAGTTTACATATCTGTGATAATTGTATTATAAAATATATTAATATAAGTAACTTATATCTATCTTAAGTATTTTTAATGTCGCCTTCCTTAGGTCGTTTGGAATTTATGGTTGTATGTAAAAGAAATGGTGTTTGTATCAATATAAGCATTGAATTTTAATTCACATACCAATTCCTAGAACCCGCGGTACTTCCGTAATATTTCTTTTATCTGACTCGGTTCCTAGTACGATACCAAATCACGGCGATATCGCATTTAAGGGGTGCGGTATCCTAATTATAAGATAACTGAAAAGGAAGTGGTTAGTTGAACCGACATCACCACCTTCTTCCTACTGTACGATAGTCCTGTTCAGTCGGACCTGCCAGTTGCGCTTTTATAGTTCCCGTGAAAACGAAAAATCGAGTGAACCAAATAAAAAGAAACGTGAAAAAGTATAATTTAAAAAAAAATGCCATCGCGGGGATTCTATGAAGTCGCTAACGTGGAGGAGGGCAAAGTAGTTCATCGAGATCAGTCTTACAGAAGCTGCATCCTAACGTTAATAATATTCTTGTTCCTGTGCATCGTGCTCATCGTCGTTGGTCTACTATTAAGAAAGAGTCACAGTTACAACAAAGACGAGGATTTGAGATCCGTAGAGGTAAGTTTTCTTTTAATTAACGCGTTCTCCGTCGGTGTATTGCTAAAAACACATCCGTATTTTTAAAATTAATTTTCATTCACCAAGCCAACGAGAATCAAAATTAAGTAAAAGCTTTTTTTTTTGTACTCGATAAAATACTGTTGATAGTTGCAAACTCGGGAAATAACGATTTAATATAATTAAATGCATAGGGCTTACGTAATCCTTACAAAGATCGCGCAAAGGGAACGACAAGTACAACGGAATCATTACAATATTCTACTCATTCTACTGTTTCGAATGAAACGAACGAAATAAAGCCAAAAACAAGTACGACTACGATAGCTGTCACAAACTGGACTGATACGTCGCATATCTTCGAACGACTTGAAAATGCAGCAACCACTGCAGAAACGGAAACATCGATATTTTCTGTAGCTACTACTGAATTAATAATTAGTGAAGAAACATCAATATCCTCGACAACTAATACTGAACTCGTAACTGATAAAGCAGAAAAACCGTCCACAATCACATCACCCTCAACAACCCCAACTACTGAATCAGTAACTAAAGATGGAGAAACTTTAACACCTACTACTACTGAATTCGTAGCAGATAAAGAAGAAACATTAACATCCCCGATAACTACTGAATCAGTAATTAACGTCGAAGAAACGTCAACATCTGCTACTACTAAATTCATAATTGATGTAGAAGAAGAAACATCCCCGATAACTACTGAATCAGTAACTAAAGACGAAGAAACGTCAACGTCTAGTACTACTGAATTCGTAACTGATAAAGAAGAAACATTAACATCCCCAGTAACTACTGAATCAGTAATTAACGCCGGAGAAACATCAACATCTGCTACTACTGAATTCGCAACTGATGAAGAAGAAAAAACATCCCCAATAACTACTGAATCTGTAACAAAACATGAAGAAATATCAACATCTCCTACTAATGAATTCGTAACTGATGAAGAAGAAAAAACCTCCCCAATTACTACTGAATCGGTAATTAAACATGAAGAAATATCAACATCTCCTACTAATGAATTCGTAACTGATGAAGAAGAAAAAACCTCCCCAATTACTACTGAATCGGTAATTAAACATGAAGAAACGTCAGCATATACTACTACTGAATTCGTAACTGATGAAGAAGAAAAAAACTCCCCAATTACTACTGAATCGGTAATTAAACATGAAGAAACGTCAGCATATACTACTACTGAATTCGTAACCGATGAAGAAGAAAAAACCTCCCCAATAACTACTGAATCAGTAACTGAAGACGAAGAAACATCAACATCTCCTACTACTGAACTCGTAACTGATAAAGAAGAAGAAACATCGCCAATAACTACTGAATCAGTAACTGAAGACGAAGAAACGTCAACATCCTCAACAATCACTACCGAATTAGCGACTAATAAAGACGAGGAGTCGACTGTCGAGACTTCGACTATTTTTACAGAAAATGTCACAGAAATCTCAACGGTGACTACAGAAAAATCCGAAGATGTTACAGAACTGGAATCTTCAACTACGTCGGATTCAGAATTTTCCACAGAAACGATTCTTTCTTCAACCGCTGCGGACGCCATTACCGCATCCACAACCGGAAGCGAGGAAGAAACTACCGTTTCAGATACGACCGACAGTCTTCAAAGTGCAACTACCCATTCCGCGTTAAGTACAGTGGAAAGTAGGCTTTCGACTAATACATTCGGCTATGAGAACGAAACGGAAGTGTGTACAACAGGCGAATGCAAAAACCTCGCTAGCAAAATGGTGTTTTACATGAACCACACGGTCGATCCGTGCGACGACTTCTACGAATACGCTTGCGGTGGCTTCGAAGCGAATCCTCGAATCGGAGAAGTGGGTTTCGAGAGCGCAGCTTACAATCGCATACTGAGTACGTATTTTTCTGGTTAATAAAAAAAAAACGAAAATTGACAAAACTCCAATATATTCAAATGCAAAAAAAAACTTCCGAGTTCAAAGAGACGAAACGTAGCGTGCTTGCTTCTTGACAATACGAAATGTCTGCGCGGTTTCTGTGGACTACTCATGCACAAGCTTCGTGTTCTCATTAGGGCAATTGCGACAGGAGATTCGCGAGGGAAAATCGTCCCTGTTCACCACGTATTACGACAGTTGCATGCATTACGAGACTCTGATCCTGGAGGAGAAGATAAGTGCGGGTACGTGAAGGGTATCCGACCACACTCTAACTTGAATATAGATTTACTTGTAGAATAATGAATAATACAACATCTTTTTTTTCTGTTTACAGCGAAAGAAGCGTTGAACAGTGTTGGAAAGTTTTACACTAACGACAACTTGGATTACGCGAACTTCACCGATCTGGTTGCTCGGCTATTGTTACATAACAGGTATGAGATTTCGGACAGCAACGACTGTACAAAAATATCGCACGTTCGCCTATTCTTTTTCTCTCTTTTCTTTCTTCAGCGCGTTATTGTTCGACGTGTCCCCGGAGCTTGACGAGAGTAACCCGTCTCTGTTCACCCTGAGGATAGGCCCTACGACGCAGAAGAGTCCCTTCGAGGTCGACGGGACCGAGGATGATCCTTGTTACGCGAGTCAATTCGAGAGGGACCAAGAGACGGTGGACCTAAAGAAACTGTACAAAGAATACAAATCGTGCAAAGTACGGATATGTATACGGAACCGGTAGCCAATGGGACCAAGTCCAATATGTGCTCACGAATTAAGTATCTGTCGTTTTATTGGGTTCGACAACTCGACACTTATAAGCAGAATCGACCATATTCATCCACCCAGACACGCAGCATCGAACAACGAACGAAACAAACTGATCGATCAGATTTTGCTTAACCCTCGGACGACAGGACTTCGGTCTAGATTAAAATCTATATTAAAATCTTTGTTAGGTCTAATTAGATTGACGTGGAAGAAAATGCTTAAAAATATTTTCCTGAAAAGTTGACAACGTAGGATTTGAACGAATTAGACATGGCTACCGCGAAATCGTCTTCTAAGGGTTAATCCAACGATCCGCCCATCTCTGCTTATAAGTACTCTAACTCGACAAGTATAGGATACTCTCCGAGCTTATTCGAACGCTATTTTATACACGGGCAGGGCCGGACGATATGTAAAGCCGAGAGAAACGTCGCTCCACAGTGATAGTTTGGAAAGGCACCGAAATGAAAAAAGCCTCGAAATATCCTTGATTTTTTTAGTCTATATAGAAATTTCCTAAAAGCGTGGTCCTTTTTGGGCCAAGATTTGTTCGGCTCGGCCCTGCGCAGATGTACAGGTACGAACGTAAATAGTGTCTATACATATGCACGTGTATATATACAAAAAACAGCGAAGTACTTGTACAAGGTTCGAATATACTCTATCAGGCTTTGAGTGTACTCGTTGGTACAGGTTTGATTCTTTTTCTTTTTCGAAGTTCTCGCAATCGCTACCGCTAAAAAAGTCTGCTAATCGAGAAGGGACAATGTTAAGTCGTACTATAATCGCGATTTTTGGAGCACTTAACATTGCCCGTCAATACAGTTGTCTCTCTCTCTCTCTTATTATCGACAGAAAAATAAAAATGAGTTGCTAAATTCCATCGGGGAAGCCTTGTCGACATTTGGAGTGTTCAACGAGTTGAAAAACAAGTACAACATCTCGCAGCACGTGGATACCACGGTCATCAACATCGATATGGAAATCGTGCAGAAGTTCTTTGCGGTGAGTCGCGTCGATAATATTCTTAACTAATCTCGACAAAGAAACCGCTTAACAATAATGTAAACACGGGATTCTCGTGTTCCAGAATTTTCCGTCCAAGGACCAAATTCGCGAGGCGTATCTAATGAAAGAGTATCGCAACGTTTCGATCACCGAACTGCAAACGAACTGCAAAATCGTAAGACAAAGTTCCACGGCTGTAATTAGCACGTTGCCTGCCGGCCACTATTCCATAATTCATAAAACTTCTACATTTTATAGACGCGGACTCGTATAAACTCTTTAACAGTAGTAGCAAATGCCTAGTAACGTAATCTAATAAAATATCTTGGGACTATTATTTCAATAGATTTTCAAGCTCCTTTTTGATTTCCCGGCAGGTAAGGTGTTAATTCTAGTCGGATCGAAATTAACACTAGAGCTACCAGAGAAGTCGGATCGACCCGTCTTTTAATTTCTTTAATTTAAAATTCTTAAAACGATAAAGATTATAACAATAGTCAACTAAAGCTCCAATTTCCGGAATCTCACAATTTCCAATAAAACTCTTATTGCTCGGTAGTTCTAGTGTTAATTGACCGATCAAAACGGTCTCCGCTTCGGGAATGATGGCGGTGCGTTTTGAGCGGTCAATTAAATTTACTCGGGCTACAAGCCGCTCGACAAACATTATTCATTATGTACAGACATTATTTATAGATAAACTGGCCGCAGCTGATCAAGTATCTAACGAAATACAACATTGAACCAGAAGTGTACGTACAGGTTTACTTTTACGATGCTCTGATCAAAGGTTTGAAAAACCTCGAGGAGTTCGGGTCCAAAAGCCCGATCGAGTTAAACAACGCCTTGCTCGGGCTGTACGCGCAAACGCTTTATCAGCAGGTACGCCAGGCGCTCCTCTGCAATCAATTTTGTATTTTTGAGCGATCGGTTTCTTGCAGTTGATTCTACCGAAACACGTGGATCCGAAAGACTACTGTCTTCGCGTGGCCACCAATCTGCTGACCCCCGAAGCATCGAATTTATACATCTCCACTTTCTCGAAGGACGAGCTTGTGTACATGAATGACACCGTAAGAGTTCGCCTGCGTCCGCCAGTATCATTGAAATCAGGGATATTCAACTTGAAACTACAGATGAACGTCCCTAGATTCGACACTTAATAGAGTATTCAGTAATGTAAAAAAAAAATTTCATCAGATACACAGGTTATTCGAGGAACTGAAGGAAACGCTGAAATTAAAAGTAGAAGAGTCAGAATGGACTAAAGAAGACCGCGAAAGGCTGGTCGCTAAGGTAGACAGTCTGAAAGTCGTCACACCCGATATCTCTTATTTCGGTCATAATGAGTCGGTTTACGGTTCGATGAAAGCCGACAAGGTACGTGGAAAAAAACAGGCATGGGCGACGCTTATGCCCTGGTTTGCCCCCGGGGGCAACTCTTCGGGGCAAATGGCGGCGGCAGGCTGTGTAGCGGACCCTGAATGGGCATGGTTTCGTTTCGACGGATCTCTGTGGCCCCGCAGGGCAATCTGTGCCCATGCCTGGCTTCTAATTTGATTTGATTGCAGTTAACGGACAATTATTTCAACAACTCTATCACCTTGATGAAGAGGTACCGGGAGCGGATGTACACGCAATTTCGTTACAACCCGGGCGATCCAGAACAAATGTAAGGTGCTCGTTTCACAGACGCGTACAAAACGTCTTAGAGTTATTTTCTATCCTGCATGTTCTATCGTTACACAGTTGGACATACTACACGACGCCGTTTCAATCTAAGGGACTTGTGGTCTACGAATTAAATCTTGTCGTGATACCATTCGGCGCGATCGACTGGTCCGTTCAATATGACAAGCCGTCGTTCGATTACATCACATTGGCGAGGATCGGCACCACGATAGCGCACCAGATAGCTCATCACTTCGACGCAATCGGTAATTATAACACGTAACAGTAACGCCGCTAAAATATCCTAAATCTATAACGGTGGATCTCATCGAGGAACTTGTAAAGGGTGGCGTCGTGTAATTGTCCAAATGACTTTTCACTGTACACCAGGTATATCCTACCAGTCTGGATCGCGACACAATACTCGGTTATTAGACGGCAGCATTGCGAACTTGACTTTCCAGCGTTACATAAGCTGCCAGCAAACGTATTACGATGGTTACGATAAGCCTTTGACAATGACGTTGCCGTCTACCGGGCAGACCGTGTCTTACGGGGTGAGGACCACATGCCTGCCTCTCTGTTTCTCGCTATTGAAAAAAACTATCCTTTCGACACTAACGAAACGTATTCCTCTCGGCATACTCTTTCAGATTTCGGAATTGACGCTGAACGAACGGTTATCCGAGACGGTGGGAGTCAGATTAGCCTATGACACTTTGGATCGATTGAGATCTAGTGAGGAAGTTCATCTTCCGTGGCTTGACCTTGACTCGAATCAGTTATTCTATCTCACATATGCTCAGGTACTCTTATTACAAGTGATGGCATTTACGGTTTATATCTACAATTATTAAGACGATTACCATTAGACAGAATTGTTTCTCGATTACTTCCCGATCTGTTTCACAGATGCACTGTACGAAGCTACCACTTACGTCGTCGTATGTGTCATTGTACGAGGACGAGCAGTTACCGAGTCGCATACGCATCTTTGTGTCCGCATTAAACAATAGACTCCTAGGCGAGGCTTGGAAATGTCCAGACGGCTCGGGGATATTTCGAAGCAATAGCTGCGACGTATTGCCGTATCTTCACATCGAAGAGATCCCGGAAAGTCCGCATATCATATCATAGCGACTGAATCATATCATAGCGACTGAATACGTACTTTTTTGTTCTTTTTTTTTCCTTCACTTTATATATATATATATAAGGAAGCCTGATATATTAAGTGGTAACAACATTTGTTTTTTCTTTTTTTTTTCGTTTTCGTCAACATTCACACAGGCAAACAAGACGCAATATGCGAATACCAGATCATACATACAGCAGTAGCCTAGTGAGACTTTATAATATTCTTTTGTCATGAGTTCTTTCCTTATAATGCGACTAGAATGTTCGTGAGTGCAACCACTTCACCCTAAGTCGTTCGTTTCTTGCTGTGAACTTGTTCACAATTGCTTCTTTTCCAGTACATCCACAGGCTCTGCAGAAAGAACCATACCCCCTAGAACACAGATCACGGTTGCTGAGATTGTACGTCGTAATTAGCGTTTGTTAGACCAATGATGAACTGAGCTGTGACTGTATTATATATATATATATATTTTTTTTTTGGTCAGCGATACACGTACGAACATTGAGCTGAATGATATCTTTGTGCATGCACTTGCATTTGTATAGATATTTTATTATTACTCTTACTACTACGTTCTTTTCGAACGTTGCGAATAGAACGCTATGCGAATACGTATTAAGAAATTCTGTAAAATTTGTTCAATGTTGAGTACGCGAAACAAATACATCCATGACACAATTCCTTCTGCTTTGATACCGTTCGCGCCGATTATGTAATAGACTTTAGAATGTTTGGGTAGGCACTCTTGTTTTATATTTAGTAGTTGTTAATTATAAATCAATAGCTCAGTACACTATCGGCTTAGCATGAAATGTTATGCACACTTCAAAAGACTGTGGTAGACATCAACACATACCAGTGCTATGAATTACGTCCACATGGTTGTTGCCTAGCTGGGTAACTGACTGTTTTGTAGTAGCTTTCTTTTCAGTCTGGAAAGACGAGAGCCATGCAAAAGGCATAAAAAACGCAAATAAATCATACAGTTAGTTACAACGTAAACTGCTGGTGCTCCCACTCTAAAAAGAACCAAGGAAAGCAGAAACACATACCTCAAAGTATTGATGCCAAAGAACACAGCCATAGACACAGAGAACAGAGACTAGAGATTGGCAAAGTAGCCATAACAGTATGTTTAGTGCTTGTGTGCGCTCGAATAACGAGGCACCATGCCTTATACACAGTAATGCTTCTGTAACCATAATTGCACCGTACACCCAACATTGGGTGCCTACTCTACTGCATGTCGGATCTGTTACATACATGTAGTATTGCCTACAATTTACATAATAACATTCAAAATAATGCACAGCATGATAAAAAAAAAATCTTTTTAATGCCCATTTCACTAGTATTTGCATACTTGATACTAACTCTGTGTAATGACTCTTGCCTACCTAACTGACGGTGCAACTATTACTCCGACTAGTACCAATCTCACCACAACGAAAGGATGAGAGGGTGGGAACTCATATACGTGCTTCAAAAAGAACGTATTGAGCTCCGACACCTGCCAAAAAATAACCAACTGACAGAGAGCAACAAATCGCATATATGTACAAGTTGGATCTAGCCATCTAACAGCAGTCCAGCTGCCAGGAGTGAACTGTAACATGGCTCTCTTCAACTTTCCAGTGGTGCTCTCGATGTCTCTGATGCTTACCCACTTGTACTCACGCATTTCCAAGAGGGAGCATATCTTTAACCCCACCCAGATACCCAAACCGTTACAGACTAGAACGTCAAGTATAAAAGCATCCCACCAGCATTCCACAAAGTTTGGTAACAAGTGGGCAAATGCTATTTCCGTTACTTCCCACATAACACTGATGGCCCATAAAATACCAAGGTGCCTAATTAAGATAGCTTTGAACGTCCAACCCAAGAAATGGGCGACTGCAAATATGTCTAAGTGGTTCCATATCTTCTCTAATGTAATGTCTGAACAATTAACACCGTATTCCTTGTCCATGTCGATGTGAAATGATGCCAAGGCAGGATCTACCCATACGAAAATTTTTCTAACTGTATCATAGTCTTGGAACAACAGAAACAGCAGTCCCATCAGATACAGCACGCTACAACCAAATACAAGTTTCCAAACAACTGGATGAGGCCTTGTAAATGGTCCGTTTGGAAATGTAAGTATAGATATAATGAGAAAAAAGAATATGATGCAAAGTACGCCGGCCCAAATGTTATCCTCGACATTGGTAGTGTCCCTGCATTAAATAACGATCGATAATAAAACTTTTATTTGCATAATTCAAACGAGAGAAATTAAATATTCGATTACCTAGTGAATGCTGAATATATTACAGCGCCAATTGCGATCAGAAGCAACGTAATGCTGTGTGGTTTGTAAAAGAATTCGATTGAAATATCTTCGACCGGCCTCTCATTGATGTTTGGAAAACTGTCCGTTCCATGTCGCAATTTATGCCCTTCGATATTGTCCGCGCTAATTCTCCGGCAATTCTTAACCTTGTCCCCATCACTCTTGACAAGCTTCTCTAACAGGCTATCACTACCAGACTCCTGTTTAGTTAACATGTTCGCGGAATAGTCAGCTAGCAGTTTCAATAGCTGGCAGTTTTTAAATTTGTATCCTGATCATTTCACGCGTTATCTCACCACGTTTCCACCCCGCGATATTTATGTACTTAATGCTACCACGCTATCGAGGAATTTAGTTGGCCACTTGGTCATAGAACACATCAGAGACGCTGCGGTGTCTTCAAGAACTATTTTCCAGTACGCAGGCGTCTGTAAGTAAGTTCATTACGAATACGGCTTCAGAACTTTACACTCGATGCGTACACAAATCTACATACCTTATAAATGTAGCTTCGTAATTACACACGTATCTTAGTTAATATCATTTCTTACATACGTTTTATTATTAAAAAGAAAAGCGAAAAAGGACCCGCCCAATCGGCTAACGACCTTGTCAGCTGATTGGATATATTATTTTGCGAGCAAGCCTTTATATGTATTAAACAGCTGTGCAGATGTCACGGTTACTTCCTCTTCAGAAATAGTTATCGTGCGAATTTGCTTCTTGGCTTTGTTATTGTTCTTTTTGTATAATTCCTCCGGAGGTACAGCATATTTATTTCAGAAAATGGCTGATTACTTGGACGCCGAAGCTGAGGAAAGTGAGGTGGGCATTGAAACGTTTAATACGAGAATACTAATTGGATGAACTCGGATAACCTAGAATTCTGTGGTGTTGTAGGAGGAAGAAGATCTCGATGTAAATGAAAGAAAGAAGCTAAAGAGGCTAAAGGCTATGCAGGATAGCGACGACGAAGAGGATGATGATGAAGGCACGAAGAAACTTTACATATTATTGCCTCGAGATTGTTGAAGAATATATTCCTTATTTATATTTATTCCTTTTTTTACTTAAAATAGGCTGTTTTTTTTTACCGAGATTGTATCATTACATTCTGTGTATTCTTTGCATTTGTAGATGGGGAAGTTGATGGGCTCATCGATGATAATCCGATTGAAGAAAATGATGGCGAAGACAGTGATGGATCGGATGATTCTAGAAAACGTAAAAAGAGTGATGACGAAGAGTTTGATGACCGCTTAGAAGATGAAGACTATGACCTATTAGAAGAAAATTTAGGAGTTAAAGTTGAAAGGGTATACAGAGGATAATGAAAAGAACAATTTAAACTATAATCATAGAAGCTGCTTACATTATTTATTTTTGTAGAAACACCGGTTTAAACGCCTTCGTAGAATACAAGATGAAGAGTCAGAAGGTGAACAAGAGGGAGAAGGAGACGATGAAAGAGATGCAATTGCTAATGAATTATTCCAGGGAGGCTCTGGAGATGTAAGTATTTAATAAGTCTTTTGAGGTATGAATTTATCCTTTATGCATGTATTTTTGTTTTTAGGAGGATGACAAAAGAAGTGAAATTAGTCACAGCCAGAGAGCAGATGTGGAAGCCTTCGATGAGGAAGAGAGTGATGATGAAGATGATTTTATTGTGGATGGCGATGGAGTGCCCATAACTGAGAGGAAAAAGAAGAGGAAACCTATTTTCTCTGATGCTGCTCTCCAAGAGGCTCAAGATATTTTTGGTATTGATTTCGATTACGACGAGTTTGGAAAATATGGAGAGGATGGATTTGAAGAAGAGGAGGAAGAGGAAGAAGAAGACGAGTACCTTCAAGAGGAAGGAGAACGACCGAGACGGTCGAAAAAACATTTAAAGAAGAAAAGTACAAAGAAAAGTATCTTTGAAATCTATGAACCTAGCGAACTTATACGCGGTCATTTTACCGATGTGGACAATGAGATTCGAACTACAGACATTCCCGAACGTATGCAATTACGATCTATTCCGCTTACACCGACGGTAGAAGGTTCGGACGAATTAGAGCTCGAGGCAGATTGGATCTATAAGCAAGCGTTTTGTCAACCGACAATTTCGGTGCAAGATGCTCACCTGAACGAAGAGGCCAAGGAAAGAGCAAAGAAGGGTCCGCAGACGATTGCCAAGATCAAAAAGGCTATCGACTTTATGCGTAATCAGAACTTCGAGGTTCCTTTCATTTCATTTTATAGAAAAGAATATGTCCTGCCGGAACTAAATATCAATGATTTATGGAAGATATATAAATTTGATGGGAAGTGGTGTCAGTTGAAGCAAAGAAAGGAGAACTTGTTGAAGTTGTTCGATAAAATGAGAAACTACCAATTGGATGAGATCATGAAAAATCCTGACGCTCCGCTGTCGGATAATATACGAATAATTAAAGATGACGACATCGATCGACTTCGAGATGCCCAGACCTCTGAGGAATTCAATGATATTTATCGGCATTTCATGCTTTACTATAGTCAAGATCTTCCTGCTATGCAGGAGGACTTGCGCAGAAAGGAGAAGGAAGCACGCAGGAAATCTAGAATCGAGAAGAGGAGACAGCAAATTGCAGAAGCTGAAGAAAACGGAGAAGATCCTCCGGAAGAATTACCGGACATAGAAGAAATAGAAGAAGAAGAAGGTGAGGACACGTTGAAGCAGCCTGTTCGAAAGGGCCCGTATGCTATTTGCAGAAAGGCTGGTTTAGACGGACTTGCTAAAAAGTTTGGTCTCTCTCCCGAGCACTTTGCTGAGAATCTCAGAGATAATTATCAGCGTCACGAAGTGGAGCAGGAACCTGCAGAGCCTGCTGTAGCAGCTGAAGACTACTGCTCAGCTGTTTTTAAAACGAGCGACGAAGTTCTGAAGAGTGCGGAATTAATGGTTGCGATTCAATTAGCGCATGAACCATTAGTCCGTAAATGCGTTAGGGAGATGTACACGGAGAGAGCAAAGATATCCGTGAATCCTACCAAAAAAGGAATGAAGGAGATTGACGAAAATCATCCACTTTACACGCTGAAGTACATCAAAGAGAAGCCTGTACCGGATCTCGTTGGAGATCAGTTCCTGAAATTAATGATAGGACAAGAGGATAAGCTTGTTACGGTGTCGTTTAGCGATGTGATAGATGGAAACACTAGTAGCAACTACGTCGACGAAGTGAAGCAGCTATATTACAGGGACGAATTTAGTAAGAGCGTGCAGGACTGGAACGCTCTAAGAACCGGCAGCGTCGAGATGGCTTTGAACCGAATTATAATACCGCAATTGAAAAAGGAGCTGCGGTCGAATCTCTTAATGGAAGCAAAAGAATGCGTTATGAAAGCCTGTTGCCGTAAAATGTACAACTGGATTAAAATCGCCCCGTACACTTACCAATTCCCCGACGAGGACGATGACGATTGGGATACAAGCAAAGGAATCCGCGTGATGGGTGTGGCGTATGTACCTGATCAATCTCAATCCGCATTCACCTGCATAATCGCTCCGGACGGAGAATGCACCGACTACTTGAGGTTGCCGCATTTGATGAAACGGAAGAACGGTTTTAGAGAGAACGAGAAAATGTTGAAGGAGTCTGATTTATTAGCAATTAGGAATTTCATCTCCACGAAAAAGCCACACGTTGTGGTCGTAGGCGGTGAATCTAGAGATGCATTAATGATAGTGGCAGACATAAAAGAATGTATCACTACTCTAATGGAAGAGGAACAATTGCCTCAGATCCAAGTGGAGATATGCGACAATGAATTGAGTAAAGTTTATTCGAACAGCAACCGAGGCGTTGCAGAATACAGAGACTATCCAGATCTGTTGAGGCAAGCTATATCCTTGGCGAGAAGACTACAAGATCCGCTGTTGGAGTTCTCGCAATTGTGTACCGTAGACGAAGAAATCCTGTGCCTTAAGTATCATCCTTTGCAAGATCAATTGCCTAAAGAGGATCTTATCGAGAATTTATATTTAGAGTTTATAAACTGCGTGAACGAAGTAGGAGTAGATTTGAACAGAGCTGTTCAGGAGCCTTACACCTCGAACTTAGTACAATTTGTATGTGGCTTAGGGCCTAGAAAGGCACAGTCTCTGATAAAGATCCTGAAACAGACTAATCAGAGACTAGAGAACAGAACGCAGCTTATAACAGCCTGTCACATGGGTCCGAAGGTATTCGTTAATTGCGCCGGTTTTATTAAGATAGACACGAACAGCTTGGGTGACAGCACCGAGGCGTACGTGGAAGTTTTGGATGGTTCGCGTGTGCATCCAGAGACGTATGAATGGGCTAGAAAAATGGCGGTAGATGCTTTAGAGTACGACGACGAGGACGCGAATCCTGCCGGTGCCTTGGAGGAAATTCTTGAATCGCCGGAAAGATTGAAGGATCTAGACTTAGACGCTTTCGCAGAGGAATTGGAAAGACAGGGCTTTGGGAATAAATGCATAACTCTTTACGACATAAGGGCTGAACTGAATTCTAGGTACAAAGACCTCCGCGTACCCTATCAGTCTCCGAACACAGAGAAGTTGTTTGATATCTTAACCAAAGAAACCCCTGAAACATTTTTCGTTGGTAAATTAGTTCTGGCGACGGTGATTGGAATCAGTCATAGAAAACCACAAGGAGAACAACTGGACCAGGCAAATCCAGTTAGAAACGACGAGACCGGCCTGTGGCAGTGTCCGTTCTGTTTAAAAAATGACTTCCCAGAACTTTCTGAAGTATGGAACCACTTTGATGCAGGCGCTTGCCCTGGAAAAGCAACTGGAGTGCGTTTGAGGCTGGATAATGGTATATCCGGTTACATTCATATAAAGAATTTGTCTGACAAGCACGTTAACAATCCCGAAGAAAGGGTACACCCGGGCCAAGTGATCCATTGTCGCATAATAAAAATTGAGGTGGAGCGATTCAGCGTAGAATGTACAAGTAAAACTAGCGACCTTATAGATAAAAATCATGAATGGAGGTAATGTATCAAATAATACTCTTCTCTTGAAGTTCAATCATTAACCTGGCTAATAAACTATGTATATTATTTTTAGACCTCAGAAAGACATTTACTACGATGTGGAATCAGAAGAAAAAGACAAGAAGGTTGAGGAGGACGCTAAGAAAGTGCAACAGAGGCAAACCTATGTAAAACGCGTTATAATTCATCCGAGCTTCCATAATGTCAGCTTTGCGGAAGCCGAAAAATTGATGCAAGCAATGAAACAAGGGGAAGCGATAATTCGACCAAGTAGCAAAGGATCTGATCATTTGACTGTGACGTGGAAAGTCACAGAAAAGATTTATCAGCACATAGATGTGAGGGAAGAGGGCAAAGAGAATACATTCTCTTTGGGTCGCAGTCTGTGGATTGGTAATGAGGAGTTTGAAGATCTCGATGAAATTATTGCGAGACACGTTAATCCGATGGCGGCATATACCTCTGAACTTTTGGACTTCAAGTACTTCAAACCAACGCTAGAAGGCATCAAAGATAAGGCAGAGGAAATTATAAAGGAGCAGAAGAAACAGAACCCTGGTGGAATACCGTACATTATTTCCGCAGCAAAGGTAAAATTTGTTCCAAAGGGTATAGCCGGATAAGGTGGTCAAAATTTATTCATTAAAACCGTATCCACCCTATAACTACCCTTGCGGTAGGGGTACCGACTTGAAACTTGCCGCACAGGGTTTTCTTTGGGATCACATTTGGCCACCTCATCCGACTATACCCTTTATCATCAATGCCTTTAAAATTGTATGTACTAATTGGTCTTCTTTCATTTCAGAGCTATCCTGGAAAGTTCCTGCTCTCATACCTTCCACGAACCCGTTGTCGCCATGAATATGTGTCTGTATTACCTGATGGATTTAAATTCAGAGGGCACATGTTCAGCAGAGTGAGTGATTTGTTCCGTTGGTTCAAGGAACACTTCAGAGATCCCATACCAGGTCAGATTACACCTGGTACACCCCATGCTATGACTTCTAGAACACCATACACTAGTACACCAGCAATTACCGGTAAATTTTTATTTTTATTCGACCACAATAAAACTATATCGACTATAATAAAATTTTCGTACTCTAATAAAATTATTTTTTCCAGGAGTGAATCCGGATGCTGTACAGAGAGTAGCTCAGAATATGCCGCATCACATGCTGCACAACCTCTCTAAGGTCGCAAGTCAAACTCCGCATTATCCGCCGAATACTCCAGGAGCCGCGAGCGTCAATAACTATGGAATGTTCACACCATACACTCCTTCAGGCCAGACACCATTCATGACACCATATCATACTCCCCATCACACGCCTCACTATCCTCAGACGCCTAGCAATGCTAAAGGGCCATTTTTGCAACCAATTCCTCCTGCAATGAACACTAATTCTCATAGACCTGCGAAATCTCAGAGACCCAGCTCCTCCGAGTTCGATGCAACTAATTGGTCGAAAGCTGCCGAAGCTTGGGCGCGTGCGAAACAAACCACATCCAAAGAATCGTAAGTGAAACATGAACTGTTATGATTAGGCTGCGGATTGCATTATTTTCAGCTTATTACAATCCGCAGTTTAATTATGATCATCAGAAATGATTAGTGATGATTGTGTCTACCATTGTACTTTTTGTTTCAGAAATGTTACTCCAAGATACGACGACAACAGAAAGACTCCACGAAATCAAGATTTCCAAAATGATAGATCAACTCCACGGAATAGAACACCGTCGGGTCGCACACCGTCATACAAATCTCCCAGAGGAACTCCATTCACGAACTCTAGTCCCCAGAGTATGTCCCTCAGCGGAGATGGTACCCCCTTGTATGACGAAAGTTGGTGACGAGATAGCTAGGACAATTGACCACGCGAAACTATACTTTGTTTTATAAACAAAAGAATGAGTAAGTTAAACTATAAGATGAACGATCTTTGTCTTCTCCCAGTGACATGGATCAGTTTTTTGTTCTGCTGGGAAGTATTTATTGCGAGTACAAATTATACATTCTTTTTCTAGAACTTTTACCAGACTTTGTATTGCAAATATTCAACGATGTCAGCATAAAAATATATTTTAGTTGCGCTAACTAGCGAAAGTGAAGTCAAGCGACAATCCTTTTTATATAATATAATATAGAACACTATCTCAGTTAAATGTAACAGCCCCCCATTTTGTTACGTCAAAGTATGGATAATTTTGTTTCCCTATCTTTGTAATAATTAACGTGTTCTACCTCAGTGTAATTTCATTCTTAAACAACAATTACGAACAATACGCCTGCCACACGTTTGCTCAAGATTTATTTAACAGATAATTTCGTAAACTATAATATTTAATTACAAAGATACTGCCGTAACCAAGAAATGAACATAAGTTTTATTTGTATAAGAAACAGTTTGATACAAATGTATTACCACATGCAACTTTGACATATATATTTTACTATGGAAGATTAGTAATATGAAATATATATCCATGACTGGAATATCCCTCGTTTTATTTATAAATCTTTCACTAAATTAGAGTCTAATTAATACTAAAACCGCTGATCGGAATGAGCGATTATTAGCGAAAAAGTAATTCTAAGTTGAATTATTGAAAGTGAAACTCGCAAGGTTTAGCTAAAACCTTAACGAATATATGGCGTCTTCTCGTAAAATCATCGGAACCAGTTATAACGACTCGACCATATTTGGAACGGATTTTTACGCTCGTATGGTCGCACAACGGTCACAGCTTCCCACACATATTGGTCGCACGTTGCTGGAGATGTAGAGACATATGATTCATCCAGAATGAATCTTTTTTAAACGGCGCGACCGTCTCGCGCTCGAAAATATAGACGCGCATACATACATACATATATACAAACCGTCGTCGCCTCCATAATACAAGGTAAACAGTAAATAAATAAACAACCATGCGTAAATAAACAAAATTACATTAAATAAATAAATCTTACTCATGAATAATCCGTGAGTCAAACTTCACCCAAACTAATAAAACAATAACGATCCAAACGGTCTGCTTTGAATTTAAAATTAACGAATTTATTACCTTGCGTGCACCAATTTTTAAATTCCTCCTTGGAATAATAACAACCGCCATTGTAGCCGTCAGTCCGTGTGTCGATCTTCTACGACGCAGATAGAATAGATATAATCGCGCGATAAACAAAGCAAACGCAAAACGGCTAGCTTCTCCAAACCCGTCCTATTTACAATCACCATACTTTTATTAAACAATGAAACGGTACTGCGAGTGCGTGGTAAAGGATCCGCGTGACACGTCCTGTTACGGCTCAACACAACGTTTCGAATTCAAACGGACGAATCGGGGCGCGCCGGTCGTCGATGTCAGCCAATCGGAGGGCGCCGAGGTCCCTGGCGTTTCAATGTGTTTGTGTGCGTCATGCGTGTAGCCAAACGGTAACTGGTGTGAATCGCTGGAATACACAGGGATACTTGTATGTCGCAATAAAAGCAGCTAGCGAGTCCAGCAACCGTTCAGATCTCCTTGCATTATTGTAGAGTGTATACGTGATCCTTCCTGCCGCAGCATTTCTATACGCACCGTGCAATCCCGAACGCATCGTTTCTTTGTTCTTCCGAGGTGAAAAAAAACAGGTAAGTCGGAGCATTTACTTCGAATCGGTGGTGACATGTATCGCACATAGGGACGCTACCGATTCGAACAAAGAGACGCCGTGCCGGTTGCTCGTTTATGCATCTGTCCCGAATCGAAATTCTTAATCTCCAACGGTTGACACACGGAGACAAAGAACGGTGCTCTCCGTTTCACCCTTTTCTTTTAGCATCAGCGCACAGTGTTTTCCGCAATTCGATTTACGGTGTGACTGCGGTATGTTTTCTTGAACGTGATCATGCGTAGAAGTCAATCGCAGCCATTGGCTTTCCCCCGAGCACGGTTCAAACGAGTTTCTTGAACGCTGTTTTGTTAACTATAGAAAAAAACCATCGTGAATTCCCGTTTGCCAGGTAAACGACCGTTTGTACAAACAGTACAGACCTTCGTGACACAGTGTCATTGCACATCGGGCTAGCGTTCGCATCGGTTTCGTGTCCCTTTTTTTTTCCTTCACTGCAGCTGCTCCCCTTACATAAGAACAACAACTGCGCGCCATATTTAATTGTAATTCGTTATTCACCTTCAATCTACCTCGTGATAAGATAAAAACAATGAAAAAGAAGACGCATTTGTACATACATGCACGAGCAACTAGGTTTCTCAATCATTAGCTGATTAGATTGTTAGATTTTCGAGGAACGACGCAGCTAGGTAAACATTGCTTCTTTGTCCGGTTTCTTTGTTCGAAGAACGCAAATGTCGCGGGCTCGCGGTATCGAGGCAAAAATTTCGAAGTAGATAGAGCAAAAAGCAAGAATTAAGATAACGAGAATTTATAAAAATCGTCTGATTCGTCCGTGTACGGCTTTCATGAGATAAAGGTGTTCTCTTCCAGTGATCCAGCAATGGCTACTGCAACGGAATCGCCTGTCAACAATGAACGTAAGTGATGACATTTATGTACACGGGTAAAACAACTATGCACTATATCTATATGCTCCGATGAATAAAAGACTATCGATGTCACGTGAACTATGGTTCTGTCAATCTTAGATTAGCTATCGAATTTTCGTTTGACTTAATTTATCCCCACCATAAATATAGATTTATTTGTTTGTAATACGACGTTCGCCACACTGCCATGTTTGTAACGGTTCCCTTTCTTGAAGAATTGATTCGGAGTTCGCGACAGGATACCGAGTCGTCGTCAGTAATGTATCGAAATAGCATCGGACAAAGGAATTGCGAGCAGGATCGCGCGTATTGCGATTTTGGGCAATCCCGATGCGCAGTCACCGCGACAAAGGATCCTTAATTAGTAAGGCAATTTAGGTGACAGTAGGAACACACCCTAAGGCAGCAGAAAGTAGATAGTTGCTGAGAAGAGGTCAGAGCCCTCCATTGGCGTCCTCGGAGAAGTGCAGCCTGCACTTCGCCGTGGCAACTGCAGCCTGACTTGACTGCAGTGCTTGAACGCCTTTCAGTGGTTCTCAACCCCCGGAAATAATTCGCAGTTCCATCTAATCAGAATTAAAATAATTTTGATTACATACTTTTCTGCTTCTACTATGAGCATCAGAAAGCTTGTTAATTCGACAATTATAATTTGCTAAAAAGAAGGTTGGTATTTTATTTTAAATATTTTTCTTAACTTACGAAAATCCTTTCAGATATGTCGATATATTAGTAAAGGCTACAATATCTTTAGATCTGAAATGGTACTGTACAAGATTTCTAATTTTGAGTGGAATGACCCTTTTTTGGATTAAATTGGAGAAATCCATTAGCCATTCTGTTGATATTGATTTTTTATAAATAATTGCTCGACTATCGCACCCTGTAATATAATCGCAAGGAAAAGGACATTAGTATTAACTTTGTTAGTTCTTGGAACTGTGTTGGCTCTTCCTGTAAGCGTTTTACTGCACAAAAATTTCTAAAGCAATTGTAAAATTTGTTTTTTGAGAGTACTACCACTCCAAGTAGTTTATGAGCCAGTAGTCCAAGGTCAAGAAAGTGGACAGATCCGAACGATTGATCTGTCTTGATTGATCGAAGCTCGCGTCGATCGGGCACGGTTTCGCGGCGATCGGGAATTTCGCAATGCGAAACAATTGTATCGATCTCCCATTACCGTGGCCGACGGCCGGTCTAACGGGGCCCCGCATGGGTGTCGCGTATCGATAAATAATGCTATTTCACAATTCAACGCGGCACCGACCACTAGCACGCGACTAGAGCCTCGTCGCACGCCGCCACGAAACGCCTATTTTCTCGAACAATCAGACATTTCTTTTAACAAACATACCGACGACATTCAAATCTCATAGAAAATAACGTTGTGAGAAATTTCTCCATCGTCGGATGCACCCCATAACACTTTGATCGCCATGCCGGTCATATATGGATGACACAATTTTTCGTCTATTTTTACAAATTAATTTTGTTCACAATACAGTTGTTTGAACTGAACTTTATCAGAATTTGTACAATCTAGATCTTTTGGGGGCAATTGTTCGGCAGCCAAAATTTGCTTATGGTCCGTGGAATGTAAAAGAATTGATAAATTAGTACCAGAAATCTTGATAAAGAAATATGCTTAAATTTTTCCCGATTTTTGTGATCACCGAGAGTTGTTAGTGAACGCGTTAAAGTACAACAAAATTCCCATAAAATCGAAAACAATGTACAGAATTGGCAGGTCCATTTTTCTTACCCGTCGCATTATGCGTCGGCCTTTCAGCCCCAGGGACCGGTCGTTCGAGAATCGACCGTGTGTGCAGAACGCTAAAAACCGCCTATACGTTTGCCAGCAAACAGCGCACGGCCTCTGTGCACGTTGACATTGAAGTGCGTAGGTTAATCCGATTGTCCAGCGGCCTGCAAGACATACCATCGAGCCGCTGCCACCGTTTTTTCCACGGAGAGAGAAACTCTCTTTCTCTCTCTCCTCTCCCCTCGTCGGTTGAACTTCTTTTTTCCACCTTAAAGGGTATACATCGATAAAGCACGTTCTCAAACGATGCATTTTTACCAGGTCGAACGAGATCACCTCTCCCATCGACTTTTCTATTTCATTTTTTTTTTTCTCGTACTCGTTGACGCTTCTTTAGATCCAATTAAATCTAACGAGCTGGCGAAGCTCATTAAACGTCTTGTCGGATCGAGTTCCGCAAATATTTTTCCTTCCGGCCGGCTGATTTCTTTTCTTCCGCTGACGAATGCGGTGTGCTTCACTGGACGATGACTTTCGAATAGAAGGTTTTGCGTTAACGATGGGGTTTAGCTCTTTTGAGCGTGAATTTTGCTCGAGCTTTTTTACCAACGAAAGCCTTTTTAGCACTCGTTAAGCATTACATCAATTTTGTATATAATTTCCTTGGGGGCCAAGTGACGACGGTCTACAATCACTGTTACGTAGAAGGATGCATGTTTGAATTTTTTAAAACAGGTGTTCCTGATTTTATCCTCTTAATTTTAGAAAGATGAAGGTTGCAAACATTCCAACTTGTTCGCCTGTTATGGGCTTGAAAAATATTTAAACAACGACGCGTGATGAAGAACTATAAAAACAACGGAATAGATTTGTGTTTGCTATCGGCGCACTAACGACTAGTTTCCATTATCTTCCGATCTTCAATAGCGGCTAGTAGACTGCTTGTCGCCTACAAACATACACTGTGATCAGGGATTAAAATTAGGATCAGCTCACCCTACACTCTGACCCTTGCCATGGCGCCACTCGCAAATTCAGAGGATGATCAACCAGCTGCGCTGTTCTCACAGTTAACATTCTAACGAACCCTTCTATACGCGGTCCCGGCTATTTCGCATACGTCTTAAATAATTCACTACGCAACATTTACCGTTGTGTACCCAGTTAAATATAAAGCAACGACGTCCGTAATACCATCGATCGCCTAGTTTGTCTTTCAGCGGGCTCGATCGGGCGGTAGCCAGCTCAAATATCGAGTCCTCGTTCTAGCTTAGGTTTCGAGGCGATTCCCATAAGTTCACCGGACGATCCTGTCCGGTAGGGAAATTGGTCTCTCGCGCGCGGCCAGGCGACAGGGCTATCGAAAAAGTTCTCCGGAACCGTTGCCAAACAATGCGGTCGGGTTTCGAGCGACGGGTACCATAACGGGCGCCGTGGTTCCGATTTCTGCGCAATTTGCCGCGGTTCGTGACCAGTGGAAAAAGGGGGCGAATGCATTATTAACGTCGCCTCCTGTTTCCCCCGGTCGGTGTGCCGGCTTCTGAAAATATTCCACGGATATCGATCCGACGTTGGAAGATTCATTCACTTTGCGGACGTATCCTTCGCCCGTAATGCGTCACGCCGGTACCGGCACTGCGATTCTTCGATCCGCGGGAACGGAAAACACAGGACGGAGTTCTCTCTCCCTCTCCCTCTCTCACTCTCTCGCATTCGCGGCGTTCGACATTTCCGTGAACGTCTAGCAGTCGACGTTTAATAACAGGGTCGAAAGGGTTCCACCGGATAAGGGCAATCGGCCTCGGCAACTATTTTTAGCGATCATATTTATGGAGCCTAAAGTACCATTTTCGAAACTTTCCGTACGCACACTTATAAGCCCGAAACCGGGGTAGAAACCCCTAATTTCATGAGTGGTTCCCCCCGATTTCCGAATAAGATATTCGAAAAATTGTGCAGTAGTTCCTGTAGTTTTCTGAACTATAGGGTCGCTTGTTAGGGGTGGAATAGAAATGTTTCTTTGGGTGCTGGTTTTCAGAGGTCCTCCGAACGTATCAGAAATTTTTGGGTTAGGGCAAGCCCTGAACGAAAATGGTGTATTTCGATTTTACATAAAGAGTATCCTTCTGTTCTTGACTGTACTACCCCTATTCCGCTGCACTCTGTATATTAATCGTTAATAGGACTAATGGGGCTGTCGGGACCCTACTTAAATTTATGCTGATTATTATTTAATGCGCTTTGATGTAACTATTCGAAGATTCAGAGAGACGTTTATTGGCTCACTACGTTCCCACTTGTATTAAAAGATCCTCAATTATTTATCTTCAACCCGTTGTCGTACCGAGTCTGTCTCGTGAGTTCATACGGAATCTGTGGGTCGGTGTGTGATCACCGACAATGTTTACATCGACACCGACTCGTCGACACTGGTTTCGTCGACATTGACTATTCACCGAAACCTTCGAGTCGCCGACACTGTTTTCCTCGACACTCGTTTCACCGTCATCATTGAAGGTGATCTCGTACCGTTACGTTGTTTTTCCTGTGGAGAGGAGAATTCATAGTAATAATTAGACTGCGTCAATTGCACGACACAGTAGCCATATAAGAGATTCTTTTTTCTTCGATAATGTGAATAAGTTGAAGATAATAGGTATTTTTACACTCTTTTAATCTGTCTACCGTTTTAAAATGCACCAGCTCATTCATATCATAAATAATGTAGTGATGATGCAGCTCTTTATGCAAAATAATAATCTTGTGCATCGATTTCAACAGGCAGTGGTGAAATAAAAATTAATTTCGACTACTAATCATTTCAATAAGAAATGACAATACTATTACCATATTCTTAAATCTTTTCAATGGTTTAAGTTGCGACTAATTTTTCTTATAAACGTAATAAAGTCCGCAGTGTCGTAGTGACTAATGGATTAGTTGTCCAGGGTTAATGAGCAGCAATCGAGAAGAGCACTTACGAAGTTAGGACCTCTCACCCCCGCGTATCTCTCGCAGGAGGGTAAAGAGATTCGAAACTTTTCGAAACACTGTTACAAGCAAACTAAACAAAACTACCAGAGATGGTGCGATTGCCCATCTCCAGACCCTATGTCACGATATATTAAAACCCCGCGAGTACAAATATTCGCCCCGGAAAAAAGGACGAAGGAAACGAATGGGGTGGGGAGGTCAGAGATCCGAGGACAAGGGATGAGCACCGTGAGCACGGGCGTTTTCCGGCGGGGAGCAATCTAGAGCAAATATAGACGCGAGGGCAGGAAGAAAAAATATTGATGAACCATTTCGGAGGAAATCGGGGAGCGACAATGGCTGAATTGTGCCCGGTCCGACCTCCGGAGGGTGGCTCGAGCCGCGAAACAATTAGAGGAACACGCTCACGGACAATGCAGGGTGATTCTGGCGTCCGGAAATTTGTTGGTAATCCACTCTTCTGCATTTTCGATAATGCAGTCTGGACCTTGGTACCAATTTGGCAATCGTTCCTGTCGGAGGAAATATGAACGCGTTTTCGCCCCGAGAGCTTTTCCGAAATTAGCCAGAAACACTCAAAAGACACGTTCGTTTATCCTTTTAACCGGGTTAGTCTTCAATTAGGAGACGAATACAAATTGCTTTGACGTTGTGTCGTAACAATCGTGTGTTACTTAATGTTTTGTTCGTTGCGTTATTTACTAACGAAAGTAAAAGACGTTAGTTGAAATAGCGCATATGATCGCGAATCATTACTTTTGTATCTTATTTCAAATAAATAATATCCGCCGTGGCAGACGCGACACAATGAACCGAAAGAATTATTTGTTGAAACAAGAAGGAAATGAGAGTACCCGAATTAATCAATCGTGTTCGGTTAAAGGTTAAACATCTGGCGTCTGGTAGGTGACTGAAGGTATCTGTCCTTGGGAAAAGAGATTAGAGGGTTGCTAAAGGAGGCAAGCTGCTGGACCCTGTTATCGCCAGCAGGTCGAGGTGCACGTGCTTAGCGCAGATATTGGCACAGCGGATGCAATGCTTCGAAGATTTCGGTAGCCCTCCGGCATGTCAACTTGCGAAGTTGACATTTCGTACATTGCGTCTTTGGGTGACGTAAGCAGTCCGGAGCCGAAGATTCGGCAGCGAGAAGGAGGGTCGGATTTGCAGTAGACGTGCCTCGCAAAATGGGCCACGGTTACGTAAAATCTTCCCAAACTCGAAAATCAATAAGCAGACCAGCAACAAATCGTTCGCCGTGCAGTCGGAACGCGCTATTAGGACTTCGGACCAGGCTGTACGCTGATACTATAATCTTCCATTATACTCTCTTATTTCTAGTAGCGTCTAAGAACATTCGAACAAAAGCGAGCCGCGCTAAACTCGACGGAGTTCCGCAGAGATAGACGTCCATTGATCAGAAAGTTGGCTGCCAGCCCGAGCCGGAGTAGTCGAAATTGGACGATAGTTTTCGGTAAATAGCACCCCCGAAAGATGTATTTTTCAAACAGTTAAAACGTCGTCGAGACACGAGATACGCCGTTTCAATTCCGTGTGTAGAACGGCGATCGATGATCCCCGATTTCGCTGCCATTCTTTCGCGTGACTCAGCGGACTGCGACCGTCTCCGAACTGCGGAATTCCACGGAAAATCGCTCTAAGAAGATATCGTCCATTGATCTGGCTAGGGTAGTCGAGCCAAAAGTATAAGTGGCTCCATGGTGGTTGGGGTCGGACAGATGGCATTCGTAGCTTCCGAACTGCCAACGTATAATTAGGCCCCGATTGCTCCATATAAAATATTACGGTCCTCGCTCGACTCATCCGCTTTAACGTCTTCTTTCCGAAGACTTCCACAGAAATCTATCCGCGCTACTTGACGCTTACCAGAAACCTAATAGACTGCGGACCTTTCTGCGGAACACCAATTTTCTAAGTCGATTTTCTAAGTCGATTAGACAGGAAACTGAAAGACGAAGTATTTCGTCTTCTCGTAATTCCACAATTTTTCAATTCTCCTATTTCCACAGTTTTGTGTTTCATCTGCTCGTTTATGTAATATCAGCAGACAATCATTTCAACTTGCTGCCAAAAGATTGGAACTTGAATGGGACGTTTGTACGCCTGGGTCAGAATGGACCCACCTCCTGCCATCCGAGGAACTAGAGTCACTCAACAGGAGAATTAATTCGCAATTGATTGGAGGTGAAGAAACGTTTTTCGCACATGTGCAGAGGACACCTCGATAAATGGTCCCGGGGAAGAAGGCTCGCAGCCAAATTGTAGATCGATAGACGAAGTTGAATTATACAGAGGAGCAGCCTGTGTTGGCTGTTTCTTGCACAGCTTCTTGAGAGATCGAATTGGCAGCAATAAATAATTTCCCATTACATCTCCATTCGGCCGGCCTACTAAACATATGTAAATATGTTCGTTAAACGGTGGAATTCCTAAAGGAGTCCATTCATCAGACACTTGGCCGCGAGCCTGGTCGCTTATACAACCGAGTTGAGTCGCCCTTGGACAGATGATAGTTTAACACGAAATCGGTGTGTAACCGGCACGCACGTGGCGATACAGATTCCAACGAGCATCCGAAACGAAAAGGCAAAAGTTTCTCGCGCAGATCTTCGACCGGAGATATCGTCAATTATTCAGCGGGGGTGCAGTGGACTCGAGGGTAGTTCCGATCGAGCAGATACGAGTCGTCGCCCCTCTAGGGCAGGATGTATCAACGATACACGTCTACTTTCGCGTTTTAAATTGGCCCCTTTTCACTAGGACGTGCGCACAATTACACTCGCCCCGTTAAAAACAGAAATTCGAATATAATAGACCAAAGGGCGGTTCAGATTGGACAGATACTTGAACCCCCAGGCGGTCCTTAAGTACCCGACACCCGGGTAAATTATTCATTTCAATTCGCCGCCACAAAGCAAAGTTGGAGCCACTTAGGGCGTAATTGAAGACCACGCGATGCTTCATCCCTTGGCGAACAATCGCGTTAGAGAACCATTATTTCCCAAAAGGCGAAAAGTGTGTTTTCAGAGGTAGGCTTTTCGACAAAGTGATTTTTCGCCTGAAAACCTTCGATATGAGGAGAAAATTCTTGACGTGGAGGAACGTGGAAAAGGCCAAAAGTCTGCACGTGTGAAAGGAACTGGAAGAGGCCAAGGGTTGGTTCGACTTGACGACGAGTGACTTACTTTGTGCTTCTCGCTGACTGGTCGCAATGCGACGGAGTTTGCCCAGAGCACTCGAAACATGTTCGACTACTTTAAATAACAAAAATATTAGAAGAAAGTACCTTATTAAGGGGAGGGTTCCGAATACGGTCTAAAATCTATGCAAAAAAGCGGTGTCCTCCGTCCGAAAATTTTATAATTGATTACAGTGTCGCCTTTTATTCTCACCTGAAAAAAGAAATTAGCATAAGGGTCGCTGCCAGTGCACTGACAGTAAATCTGCTGGAATTGAAGGTTAGAAAACTTGTACGTTTAGCTGTATTTTATAATTACTTTCCTAGTTTATCCTAGCAGGAATATTTTTTAATTAATTCCACCTATTTCACAGAAATGGGACCACGGTGGTGCGTCTTATGTAAAGTTTACAAAATTGACATTCTTCGGGCGAAATGGCCCAGTGTGCGGCGCCGGAGCGTCTTGGTGCTGCGGTAGTTCGCGAGACCTTCGCTGAGGAAGCGGGGCGTCCATTGATCAGGGGGCCAGAGGATTGCTGGGGGGTAGATAGAGAAAGGAGCCGAAAGTGTAAGAGGCTCGGCGGGGTGGGACAGATGGTATTTTACGCCTCCGCGTAGGCTTCCACACGTGCCTAGCGACCGGCAGCCGGGTCCACGATATAGGCATGTTAAGCCTGCTCGGAGGTGGAGGTTGGAGGTTGGAGGTTAGCAGAGGAAGGTGGAAGGGTGGCTTGTCGTCGGGTAGGCTGCTCGAAACGGCGAGGGGGTGGTGTCCGCCGCGGCTACGGGGCGCAAGAGGCGCCCGTGGATGGATATTGAGCGACGCCGGGCGTCGTGGCGCACTGTGCGGATCAGTCGCCCTCCAGCCACCGCCCCAGATACGAGTTCAGCCACTTCCGGCCCTCCTGATCGCCAGTCGGACGTGTCCTCTCGCCCGACATCTCACCGCTTTTTCCTTTTCGTTCCTTTCCTCCCCCCGTCGTAGTCGCGCCCCGGCCGCTTCTTCGCGCGGAGCTCCTCTCGTTTTCGGTTTTTCGGTTTCGGTCAACGGTGAGGAAACGGTCCGACCAAACACGCCAGAAACATGCTGATCGGTCTCGTGCGCGACTCAGTGCTGCAGTGCTTCTGTCACAGCTGCAAGGCACCCTTGGGCCTCGTAGGTGAGTTCTCCAACACGACGTGCCTCACCATCCTAGACGAGATGCAACCGTTCTACGCGAACGTCCTTCGGCACGATCCAGGCAAAACCGAGTATACATGGTTCCAAAGGGAGGAGCCGCGGTAAATCGCTCCAAGTGATCCTGTCGGATCAACTTTCGAGACGATTTTTTGGTTGTTACGGGCTCCTTATATCCGATAGAACTTGAGTTCTAACTAGGGTTGCTGCTCAGTTTTGGCTGCGATCGGTGGTTGCGATTTTTAAAGTACCCAGATTGTTCTTGAATTACTTAGTCTCTTAATGATTATCGGTATTGATTTAATTTTTTGTGCATAAAACAGTCGTAATTTCAGTTCGATTCGGTTTTTCTGAGAAAGAGAGAATTTGTAGATCTTAAATGATACGTTTAAAGTAAATTTTTGTATTTAAGAAAGGATTATTTCTTAGTGCTTTATGTTCGTTCTAAGGCCCTGCAGCCTATGCATTACGCTCCCCGAACTTGATGGCAGCCGTATTTTCACCGCAGTCGACGGTGGTCGATACCACGCTGGTATCGTATTATCCTAGACACCTGCAGTTCGATCAATTTCTCCGGCGTCCACGAATCGGTACTCATGGTGCACTTGTGCCTCCGCGGTGCCACCACCATGTGTGCGGATCGTCCGCCGTGCCGGTAGTCACGGACGAATGTCTTATTTCCTCTCGATCGTAAAACTCGAGAACCGACGGGATCAAAGAAACTAGAAACGGTAAAATTTTTCCCAGGGCTTTTAAGTCACGAATCGCTTTAAATCTGGTCGACTGCAAAGATTGCGAGGGTGGTTGTCACGCACGTGATCCACGGAAAACCTCCGCAAAACGATCAGGGTGCGGCCTCCAAGATGGCCACCGCAGCCGGCCGATAGCGAGTAGACGGTTGCATCGATTTCCCGATAATTAAAGCACGATCCTCGTATTCCCTGTGGCCCTGCCGGTAATACAAACCACCCACCCTCTCTCTCTCTCTATCTATCTCTCTCTTTTTCTCTGATCGATTCTAAATTTTTCTGAAGCGGGCGATAGAAGGGGCAACGCGCCCTTCAAGAAGCCGAGCGGCAAAGGAAAGCCGCGAACCAAGCAGCCGAAGAAAGTGAAGTTCATCAGTGAGTACACACAAGGAGCGCCCCGCCGCTATTTTTTCCATCCACCCTTGTAATTAACGAGCCCCTGCTCTTGCGTTCTCATTACGCGGCCGTGATCGAGCCGCGCGCGCTTAATCGCCCTCGAGGGTTTATACGCCTCGTCGCTACGAGCCTTTTCTCCCCGTCAATGATGTTAAAGTTGATGATCCGAAAGCCGCCGGATCCGGCAAAGTCAAGGTAAACGGCGCCGTTGGAGCAGGTAGCCCCGCTGCCTGCCTTTTTCGGAAAAATCGATCGACGACGGGTGAAACTCGCAACGGGGGGCGGGGGGAGGGGGGTGCCGACCGATCGAATCGACCCTCGATTTTCCGAGAATCGAGCGTGTGAGCTCGTGGCCCGCAAGGTGCAACGAACCCTGGCCGCCGCGCGAACAGTCGCCAATATGTCGCCGGGTGAATTATAAATCGACACACACCGAACGGGCGAATATGTCGGAGAACATGCTCGTACTCTCTTGCCGCGGCGTTGTTCGTGTGGGGTGGCCGAGCTGAAAGGTGCGTGTGCCGACGCTAGACGTCGTGGCGCCTAGAGACAATCGTCCCGTGGGCTGATCGATCCTTCCTTCTCGCGTCTCTCTGAGTCATACTTCCGTAACCGACTCAGGCTAGACTCGCCGGGATAAGACACGGGGATTGAGGAAACAGATTGTCCTGATGATGCTTTTTAATCACGGCCGGTAATTGCCCGGCTGATTTATCGGGGACATCCTGCCTCGGCGCCTCGCTAATAGCCGCTGCTCGCTTGAGCGACGTTCCGTCTCCGAGAAATTAATTATCGTCTGGACTGCGGACCTTTATGCTAAATACGAATTCTCGGCGTTAATTGAAAGATAATGCAGTTAGAGAGACTCGGTACTCTTCGTTCCAACTTTGGAGGGTGGACACTTTGAACGATTTTCTTTTGTATATTCTTGAACGGTCTGAGATTAACGTTAATCCGTTTATTGGACTTGATATAAATAGGTAATAATTTAAAGTGAATACCAGGAAATGTAGATGAAACATTTGACGACATCTTGAAATTCTTCCATTTTTATCGTGAATGCATAAAATTCCCAGTCCAATTATCTCTACCCATCATTTCATTCACCACAGGGTAAGTGTGCCTTGCTTCAACCCGTAGCCAATAGACAGCTTTCCTGAACTCACATTTATTAACAATGAATATCCTCTAACAAAGTATTATATTAGGTCAGTACAAAAATTCAGGAACAGGAACTTTTATACTGACCTAATAAATTCAGCATACAGAAAGCACACCTCCTTCCGCAACAGAAAAATCAATTCTTCAAGAAGTAGTACCAATTTGATTTGAAATCCCGAGAAATAGAACGTCGAAGAAATCGATCCGGGAGTAAATTGAGTTATCAGTGTTGTCGTAGGGATTAGCAGGTTGATTTAATTAGACATCGAGAAGAAGGGGTGTCGTTAGAATTCGATTGATTTGACGTCGGTGTCCCATAGCGACCGAGATCCGATGCCAGGAGAAGTCGAAGGGTGGGCTGCGCTACGAGGTGATCTTGGCAGAGCCAACGGTGCCGAAGCGAGCCCCGTCGCCGCCACAGACGAGCCCGACTCAACAAGTCGCCATCGAGGACAAGCTGCGAGCGGCGGAAGAGAGAAGACTCTCGCTGGAAGCTCATAAGCTTGCCGCCCTCGCCGCTAAGCTCAGCAAAATTGAGGAGGCAGCTCGCAAGAAAGATGAGCTTAGCGCGGCTTTCATCGCCGCGACCCGCGAGTCGCTGGACGCCAAGATGAACCACACGGTGGAGAAGCGAGAGGCGCACATCGCCGAGCTGAAGAACAAGCTGAAAGAACACGTTAGTTCCCCGGCAAACTAGTTACCTTTGAAACTACCTCCGACAGGGTCATTAGAACTTATCTCTGTTTCGTTTTCAGTTTGAGAGTGTCGAGAAGAGCCGTTTGAGCCTCGAACAGCAGACCGAGGAGGTCCGCCTCGCCGTCGAAGAGAAGCTGAAGACTGCCGCTGCTCAGCGCGATGAGAACATCAAGAGGATGCTGGAACGCTTCAAGGAACACGTTAGTAGAATCAGCAAAGTGTAATCATCTCCTCTGCTTCGACAGAAAATTAGAGATCGTTTTAACAAATGTACAGGAGGAGCAAGCTGCTCGCGTTCGCCAAGCAATATCCGAACGCGTTCAACAGCTGGAGACTCAGATCCAGGGCAAACTGGACCAGGCCCGTGAACGTCGCGAGAACCTCGAACGCGAACAGAAGGAGAAGCTGCGCAACTACGTAAGTCCCACAGGATCGTCCTATATAACGCCTACATTCGTTCGAAACTAGTTTTATGGTTTGGTTCCACTGGTTTGGTTTCTTTGGGGCAGTATCCAGGAAGGATTTCTCGCTTGTTTGTAGCTCGTTTTGGTCACACACATACACTCACTTGGTTTCCCCTTGTATCATGTCTATGGAGAGCGTTGCGTTCGACGGTATACGGTGTTTCTTTTTGCGAGGTTCGGTTGTTTCAGTGGAAATCCTTTCTTCCCTCGCGCAACAATATGAATTCAACCCCCCAATAAGGGACTTTGAAATGGTCGTTTAGAACACCGTGAAGATAGCGAAAGTACGCGAGACGGCGGAAGACAGCTACATCACAGAGAATGAGAAGCTGAGGTGCATTTATACCAGTAGGATTTATACGGCGGAGGAGAACCGGCGCCGACAGATTCAACGCCGTCTGCAGGCTATCCGCCAGCATGTAATTCCGCTCTCTTTCTGTTGACTCGATATTCTGGTTGTTTTATTACCATCCCATTTTTGACCTCGTGGTAGCTCGCTTCTTATGGTATCTGTCTCGCTCAGTCGTTTCCGTAGGAGTCACGTGATTATCGAATGCTACCATGCTTCCCCACATTGATTTGCAGAGGATCTACGAGGAATTGAGTTACGCGTTACGTACAGTATGTAAATTTGACTGCAATCTGCTCTATTGATCTTGCCGATGAAAACGCAAAAAGAACCGTGTGCCTCGAAGAAACCGTTTTCTCGCAAAACCCGATTAAAGTTCGACGAATCGCGTGCCGCCGGGCTACCCCCCACTCGCGACGCAGAGAGGGCGGTGCAGCGCGGCGTCACGCCATTGGCCGCAACCTTCAAAGTCCTTTTGCCAGAGAACGATTCGTTTGCGGCATACCGTTCCTTTTGAGCTTTTATTCATTTCGGAACGTAGAGTCCGTTAAATGAAAGGCGGTGACTCGATTTACACCCTGTACGCCATCATGTTCTTTTCAGCATGACCCTGCATTTACGGTGTACCCTAGATGGATGTTAGCTTAATATAAGTTGGCATGGGACTGTTTCACCTTCTGTTTCCATAGAATAGTTTTAAGCCGTCCGGTGGTTGGCAATTTAAAGTACCGTTCGTTTCTGTTGTTCCAAAGGAAAGGCGCGCCGAGCTGGTGAGACAGAACAAAGCGGCTCTGTCCGAGCAGTCCAACCTGCCCGCTGAGAACGAGACCGCCAGCTCTGGGTAAACTGGAGGCCGTTTGCGATCACAGTCCTCGTTAAAGTACTTTTTTCATCGTGGCAAAACAAATCGAGGAAAGGGGAAAGGAATGGAAGAGGGGAAAAAAGAGCGAGAGATTCGACTAACAGGGGCGCTTGCTGCGTCAACTCGCTGAATAGGTCATCGGACTTACGTGTTTCAAATTCGGAATAAAATCCATGGAGCAGTTTGCTCGTTGCGCGCTTGGCGAGGCCTCCGTTACGCTTTGTGCCATTTTCGTTCGCTGGATGAAACAAACTAAAGAACAAACAAACTAAAAAGAGGGAGAGAGAGAGAGAGAGAGAGAAAAGAAACGAGATCATTTTGAAGGAAACTCGCACGCAAGCGGTTATGTAGCAGCCGAAGGGATTTGCAATTTTAACGACCATTATTTAATCAAGGCGATCGGGAGACTAAATACGATCCGATTAGATAAGAGGGAACTCTACCAGTTCCTCTTCTTTCATTTTCTCAACTGTCTCCTGTTTTATACTCGTGCAAAGAAAATTACTGCCTTCGTCTGAAAGGGATAACTCGTTTGTTTTTAATGGGGGGGTATAGGGGTACACAGATATATTATACACATACTAACCGGCATTTTTGCATACGACGTGTAAAATATTCATTTTTCAGTTCTAACGTGCCTACCACTTACATGATTGTAGATCCTCTACGAGATGGCATTATTATGAAACGGATATAACTTCTCTGTGTTTTGTGATTGATTGTGTACCGTTGGAGTCACTGATATTTTAAGATCTCTTATCATTTTTATAACTCGCTTGTTTTCAATATACATAAATTTATGTGGATATATACATATATATGTATGTAAATATATATATATATATATATATATATATATATATCATTTTTTTACAATGGCTATGGTGGTTGTTGTTGACTTTTAAGCAACCCGGTCGCGACGGAATCGTTAAATGGATCATGGAGATCGATCGGGGTCGGAGAACGTGTTAAAGCCTTTTACAACGTTTTGTATTATCCGTTTTCTATATATATATTTTTTTTTACCATACACCCGTGTTTTTCACTTCGACTTTCGACGTTCATTTTCGAAATCAAGCTTTATCGATGTTTCCGTTCGTTGAAACGTTCTTTGCTTTCATTCATAGAGTAATAAAATAGAATACTACCGCTACAATTAGATCTTAATTAGATCTTAAGTGGTAATCGCGACCATATGTGTGTACACATACCATGCGTAAATAAAAGAAAGAAAATAAGAAACAGCGTACGTATGTGTGTGTGTGTGTGGTATGTGCCCGAACATGTAAGCACACTCTATAATATATATGATAGTGCTTTATACTAGGCTTGAAAACTTTAAAACCATTTTGTACTCGATCATTGTAATATTACTGCGCTAACTGAAACAAGAACATTCACAAAAATATGTAGTCTAATTGAATATGATAATATGATGCTTCTGTGATGACTTAATTATTTGTCAAAATGTGTAGTGTTTAAGTGAGAGTGTGAGAGAGAGAAAGAGAGACATTTTGATTCCTCTACGCACGTATGGATACCGTGGCTAGGGGCCTTAATTACATTCGTACTATATATCATCGCTGGAAATACATATATTGAAAAGTAAAATGGAAAGGAGGGAAAGAGAAACGAGAAATGGACGAATGAAGCGAAGTAGTTGAATCGCGCGCCGTACTGGAGCAAAGTTTTCATCAGATTCCCCTTTTTATAACGATATATATTGGCAGCTGATGATTCCTCGGCCTTCATAGATATGTATTTCGTAAATATATGTACGCGTATATATGCATCGTATATGTACAATATGTATATCGAGGGGATACCATTAACTCGGAGGAAAATTTTCGCTCTGGTCACGGTATCGTCACGAAAACGAGAAATAAACAATGGCGCATAGGGAGAACAACTAACTTGCCGCAGTGATATTGCAACCGATACACTACGATCTAGATATCGAATAACTATACAGAACAAATTTTTACAAAGGGCTATTCGCAGAAGTGCTAACGCGAGATTTAAAAAGAAAACGAAAAAAAAAGACGAAGAGAAAAGAACGACGGGGGAAAAAGAAATGTAACAAATTAATTAATCGAAAAGGAGATCGAACGTGGAAAACACTAGAACACTTACGTCGACGAGTATGCAACTGTAACCTATATTGCCGAGTGTTGCGGTTAATTCGCCACCTGTCGCAATATCGAGATAGAAAAAAAAAGGGAAAGAAGAATTCCGTTTCTTCTTTTCCAGCGGCGCGATTACGACAGGCGGCGACGTAACGTCTATTTTTGCATAATTGTTGTGATCTTTTTGCAAAATGTAACTCGCACGATTATTATATAGATGCCCGACGTATGTATGTTATGATACGATTGTCCTTTTCGACCTACGTTATTATATATATTTATATATATATAAATATATATATATAGATTTATACGCGATGGTATATATATATATACATATACATATATAGATATGATATGGTTATTACAATGTACGTATGGTTTCTTGTGAGCTTTGGTATTGTCTTATCGTAAAAAGCGACGGAAGCAAAATCGACACGCAAGGGAACTTATCGCAAAATGTATTCGTACGAACGAGAGAATCGCGAGAAACCAGCTTCTCAACGATACATTGGCTGCCTTCGATATTCTTTGTTTAACATTTTTCGGTTGGGATGTTCGACCGAGAACATGATTGTGTGAAGTAAAAGGCCGTACCTACACGCATCTACAGCTGTTCTTTTTCTCTCTATCTCTATCTCTCTCTTTATTCCTTTTTCATCCGTCCTATTTAGAAACCATGGATCGCATACCATACGAAATTCGGCTAGAAAGCGTGCTGTTGTTATCAATTCCGAATTTTATGTCCACCAATTTGGCGCTACTATTAAAGTACTAGATATTTTACGATTCTCGGCTGAAAACAGTGACCGTGCGTCGATAAAACAGATTGTTTCGGGATTTCCCAGTGCCCCTCGGCTTTTTTATAGACCCTAGAACCCTGTCCATTACGAGGGACCATATAAATATGTATAATAAACGCTCGGCGACGTTTCTCCGCTTAGGGAGGGAATGTTGCACGCGTATTATGTTATTGTAACGGATTGCAGGTAGAAACTGGTCGGCGTTATATAGGTTACGTGGTCGTCATTTTGAAACAGACCGGTACAAGCTGTGAAACAGTCTAGATACGGCACCGGGATCAACGGTGACGTCAAAGGCTGTTGAATGGCCGAAAGCCAAAGGCTAAACGAAACGACGAGATTGGCTTTATAGCGGAGTAGGTAGAGGGCAAATGGCTACCGTGCGGCCGAATAATAATGCGCAGCCAGTGCGGAACGAGTGAGGAAAATCGTGATAAAGTGCGTGTACGATGTTACTGAAGGGCCGATTATTGGAGAAGAAGAACAGGAGGCATCATGGGAAAAACACCAAAGCCACGGCCGGTAAGTGGATAGATTGGTACGCCAGGAAATTTGCGAAATGGTTCGCCTGCCAGTCGACGAGAGAGCCCTGCTGCGTTCACGGTGTCTCCCTAAAGGTTTTCCATGGTATCGACACACTGGGCCACCGGGACCTGTGTACTCAAATTAATTACAAAGCCTTTAACGCGATCCACACGATTAACCGTTGTAAACACCAGATCAAAATAAAAAGTGTGTACGGGAGTCGCAACACTGTTCCGCTGCGGATTTTACGATCGACGAGAAGCTTCATCGAACGATATCGAAACAGAAGGACGACAAGATAAACGCGGTTTCGGTGTGGGAACGATCGAAGTCGCGCTTTGTTTTCGGAATTCGGTCGTAAGAATGCACGATTAGGGTGACGTTACGTATCAAGGTTATGCGCGACAGTGTGCACCCTCGTACAAACTTTCTCTTACATAGGATTTAGCGATAGAAGACGACCGCCAGTTTTTTTATGATCAATGGTAGAATTGTGTCATCGCGTTTCGCGGTATTATTGCCGCGAACGTAACGCGCTGCAACATGCAAATATTGAGGTTATGCTGTTTTTCAATATGGACGCCGTATGGGCACGCATACACAAGTGTATTTCATGCACATGGCTCGGTACACATGATTCATAATTTTTTCCTGGCGCCTCATAGATACCAGTTGTTTCCCAGTTACCTGACCCGTATGAATTAAATGAACGCGATAACGAGTCTTGTTTAAATTCACGTCGAAGCCGCGAAGTGTGCGAGCCAACGCACACTCGCGTACGAATCGTGCCAGATATTATCAATGAATCTGAACTATGTCCCGCCCTTTGACAGACGTTGTTGATGTTGGTACGTCGTTGGTACCGTTTACTCATTGTTATTATTGACTACACGCTCTGGGAAAACATCATCCCTTCGTGCAGCGTCAGCATGCTAAATAGTTGTTAGGCGTTAATCTTCGCACGTCAACTGCGTAGATTCTGTTCCGTCAGTTTTACATTCAAATCGATTTTTTCCCTCGTATAATCTTATCGATTTTATATATTATATCGTGCCACGTGTCAAGTTTTTGTACCATATGAACGTATTGTATTCAGTGATCTGTTTATTATCGTCCCGACATCGGATTCATCATTACATGATTATTCTGAAAGGCTTCGAGCATAAACTAACTGTTCTGTAGAAACGTAACGTTAACCGATCGAACTGCAAACGCACGCACACGACGCCACATCGATGTGTACCGCGCGACAAGTATGAAACATTTATCGCATTCTCAACATTAATTACATCGTTTTTGCTAGCTTTTATACAAGATTACTTTCACTTTTCGTCGAAACGCGCAAACGAGTTTTCCCAAGTGCAATTCACGTTGTTCAGTCTATAGTCGTTTTACGTTCATGGGTACAAAAGCTACGGCTACACATTTATACAAAATTGCATATTTTGTACCTACAATGATTCAATTATTACGTAATATCACACGAAGTGACTTATATTTATCCGCTTTGCTAAGTCAGAATCGGACTCAAAACATGTGTCTGCATTTGTCTCTGATGATTCCGCATAATTTGCTTCGTCTAAAGTGGGTTTCTATCTTTGTAACTTGCTTTGCTAAATTTAACATTTCCTTCCGGCATTTTGATACCGTAAATTCGAATATCCCGAAAAATATGCGTCACGCTATAATTTTACCAACAAGTACATTCGTTCAAAATTGCTAGTAACATTACGAGCTACGTTTCGTAATCCAATGTTTGATAATAGGGATTTTTTTAATTTCTTGCGTCGAGCGTTACTCGGAGCGACCGATCGTCGCTCGATCATTTCTGGGACGCGCAATCGATCGTTTCGATTCCGGACCGGAAAGTAATCGAGCGTAATCGAACGGTCAGGAAAAACTATTTTAGACAGTTCTGTTCCGCCTTGCGCGTCACACGGAAAGTGCGTGTTGGTGAAACCGTGAAAATGCATTCTTAGCGAGCTGCGATAAGAATAGAGCGGGGAAGATAGAGTAAGATAACAAATAAAGAGGAGATATGTACGGGTACATACGTAATCGACGACGAAGAGAGGTTCTACGTGCGAGTATACGTGTGTTAAGGAGGCGCGCATACCAACGACGCGCGTCTCTGTATGTGTCTCGTACAGAGAAATACGTCGATGCGACGCACACACCCGTAATTGTACAAGTGCACACGTTACCATGACGATAAAGACGCCGATCGATGTTTTTAACCCGGCGGAATGCATCGCGTTGATTTCGTGTTCGATACCTTGCGATATTTCTGTCTTCGTATTGCGCTTTTCCGCTCCTTACCGTGCCATATGCCTGCATCTTGATCGATCGAGCTCGCGGCATCATGCTTTTATAATAAACGCGGTCGTAACGATGGATTACAACCTGCTGCGATTTTCGAAGTCTCGAGATCGCGATCGATTTTGCGCGTCGGCCATATTAAAATTTGAAATGGTACCTCCGGACACAACTACCCATTTTCAAAATTGCTTTTTAATTAAGCACAATTTTTTTTAAACGAATAACAAGACAGTAACTAGATGTTCTTTAGATTCTGATAATTTATACGACATTTTTCATACTTCATTTTACATAAAAATGCTGAAAATCATAATTGACACTAGAACTACTGGGTGCTAAAGGTATTTTAATGACAATATGAGACAACAGACTATCACAAATCTACGTAATTTCACAAGCTGGAAAAGTTTGTATTCCCCTCAAAGTAAAAAGTAGTTATAAATATTGTATTTCAGATTATTACAGTGGATGGTAATCACCTCAAGAATTATTTCCTGTCGTTAATATTAACACATTAACTACCGGCAGCTTCCAGTTTAATTTAATCATTTTCTTTTAGATGAGCGTCAAAAGAAGTTGTTATATCGGATCAGTCAAGAAGCCGAGTAAGTTAGTTTACAACCAAAAAATTAAACCGGAGGGCGTTCACGAATAATTAATAAACTGCGGATTTTTATGAAAAATAAAAATTGTCTGCACCAATTGCAGGAAATTATAACCAAGTAAAGATTTCTTTCGTCCCGTAATAATTTCAGAAAGCTGAAAATAACTGCACCTAAAACATAAAAAAATAATAAAATCGGCAGTCCACGAATTAAATACGTATACGATATATAGTATCGCTCCGAAACTTCGATCGACCGAGATCGACCTTTCGACGACCGTTCTCAGGATCCAAGTCACATTGCGGCGAGATAATCTTGTCCTTGAAAGCCTCTTAATTCACAAGATAATACGTGCCGGCGTCGATGACTTATTCGTCCGGATCGGTTGGTCAGTGACCATCTTCATGGTCTAGTTGTAGGTCTTTTTTCTCGTCCCGATGCGATAGCGTGGACGCCGATATCTCTCGCGACGACGCGGAGTTATATAAACTTTGTTCTGCGTAAAGTCTACGCGTCGCGCAACCGAATCAACCAATGCCACCGAAGTTGCCCACGTAACAGACCGGCAGCAGGTATCCTCGAATCGGATAACGGTACCCGAATGTTCAAATTAAGTGGAACTAGTTCCCCCATGGCTGCGAGGATCTCTGATCTCATGTTTACCAATAAATACGAGCCGGCTGCGTTAATGAGCGTCGGTTCCGATTATATTAAATATTAATTCTTACGTGTATCCAGATGTACACATTTATCGAACTGAATAATCGATGTACGCGCTGATACTGTGATAATTATCGTTGCTCTTGACTTCGAAGACAGTGTTCTTCAGTAGAATTTAATTTTTTTGCAGGAGATGAGGGAGATAAAAAGATCTGCAATCCAATTAGCAAACGTACTTTGGAGACAGAGATGTTGGCTGCTTAGCACAGCATTTTATTGAAGATATTTGTTCGAAGCATCGTTTCTAGGATACATTTCTAAATTTAGGATCATAAATACAATTGCTGCATTTTACTGAAGCTATAAGGGATGGTATATAGAGTACCTTTAGGATAAAGGATAAACGATCACGTTTTCAGTAATATGCAAGACAGATTTAGAAACTCTGGATGCAGAACCAGCATATTTATAATCCTCCTTGCACAGTTGCACTGAAGATAAAGAGGTTGATGACTCAAACGACGAGGATGTTTTGCACCATTCATCGGTGAGTTATGTTAGGGGATGCGGACAGGTTTAGCCAGACAAACAGTCTGCGTCGGGGTAAACGCACTGTTATTCAACAACTTATTCATAAAGCATTCTAGCACTTTCATTCAGTTCAGAACTAATTAGACAGCACACCAGGAACGAACTGTGTACATAGAGCGCGGCGGAACGTCTATTTCACCTTTAACCCATCCGCATTTGCAAACTACACTGTTCAGTGTAGCGTTGCCTTAAGGAAAAGAAGAAAAAGTTAATTTATAGCGATCAGAGACTGGACAGGATAAACGGATCGAGTCATTCGGATATCAATCGGCGAGAGAGAAAAATTGCTCAAGGTTCCGCGAATGCTAGCGCGCACGGTTAATTGATGGGAACGAACCGGGAACGCTATGGCAGAGCATCGAAACGAGCGTTTTAATATCAATGCAGAGCCATTTGAATAATAATCGTTTTATCGATTTATATTGACGCCAGCGACTCGCATACTTTCCACATAGCCGTCGGCCGTTCACAGACGAAAACACGCCTGTGTCGTCGAGAGAGCTCCGTAATTTACACTTGCACGGGATAAGACATATGTTCTCCAAAAATTTATACTCCCCTGCGGCGAATTGCTTTATCGTGTCGCGAGATTTCCATATTTCCGACGGATGCGCGCAGCTTAACGTGGGTCATTTCGATGCGAGATGCACGCGCATGTAAATTACAACCGGCGAAAAGTTGTCAAGGACCCGTCGCGCCGTGTCCTGTCGCGATCATGCTGTGGTTTTTCGGCCGGTCCGAAGAATTTCGCGAAGGAACGACGGTCGATGATTCCGGCGACGGGTGTCGAGCGACCCAAGGCCTTAGCAATATAGTCTCAATCACCGTCAATCTACACTGATCTTAACAATTTGCGGCGAGCCACCTTCCCGCGACGAGATGCAGCCTTTGCCATCCTCGATTCGAACCATGCCCCCCCCCCCCATGGCACTTTCTTCTTCCACTCTTTCCTTTTCTTCGTCATCTACTTCCTCTCTGCGGCTCGTTTATCCTGGCTGATCGATAAGAGACGGGAATCGCAACCCTTCGGGGACGAATAGGCGATGTCGGAGTTTTATTTGCAACGATCAAAAATACTGCTAGAATTTTAACTAAAAAATTCAACATTTTTCCAACCGGAGACCAACTTCCAAGCGGTCTTTCAAAGTGGATTCCAAAACTACAACATTTCATTTTTAACGGATTGGTAAATAAATTTGTAGCATTGTGAAATAATAATCGGCAAATCAACGATCTCCAATAAGAATTTCTTTCGGAGTTAATATTTAGCGAAAAAACACAACTAAAGCACTCATTGCCTTTTGAATGAATTACAAGCTAAATCTGGATTAGAATATTTTTTGGGGTTCGTATTCATCAAGAAACGTGATTCAACTTTTTTTTTAGATATAGCATGGATGTTAGGAAGCCTGTTGTTCGGTTTCTAAAAGCGTCCATTGAATTCTAGTAGCAAACGGGCCAGGAGTTTGCAGCCTGAAAATGACTAATCCGAGGCAACGTAGGGAAAGTAGTCCAGCATACGTGCCAAAGTACGAAGCGGCCGTGCGATTTTAATCAAGCACTGAAACGGTTCGTTTTTGTGTGAAAGGACGCCGGCACACTCTCTTTTTCTCCTGACGGCTGTCCACTGCATTTCTCTCGGTCTACAATTTCTGCGCGACCACAGGAGAGACGACTGGCGCCGCGGCGCCCGACACCGTCCCTGTAGATCCTATCGCCCCCGGCACTGGTTTATTGCAGTTGACAGAAACATTCGACGCGTCAATTAATCGTGAATTTTGTCGGTCCGTTCGGAACGGCAACGAAAAATTTCGTGTCTCATTAACGCTAGAACTCCGTCACTATTACACGATTTCCGATTTTTCAGATTCAAAAAAATTCTCCGTTAAACCCACATTACAATCAGTATATCAATACTCTCATTTTTCTAAAGTAGCACATGTCCGATGGGTTTCAATGCTTGGTTATTGGTGCCACGTCTTTCGATGGCCACCATAAGCTTACGGGAACTCGTGAGGGAACGATGTTCGTTACTCAATCATTTCTAACCGCGGCGGAGTCGCGCGAGTCTATTTAAAACGCGACTTTCCGCGAATGATTCGCAAACATTGCAGCGTATTACGTAACCAATGTTGTTATCAGTGTCAGAAATGTGGTTGTCACTAGCGATACATTTGAATCGCCTCTGTGCAGTTTGCTAGAACAATCTAGTTTGTTTCTTTAGCGAGTGAAACCGGTCCTGGAATACTCATTAATTTAGATCGGTTTATTCATCGTTCGTTTGTTTCCGGCACTTCGACGCTGAAATTAGAATAATCTTCAAACGAGACTCGTATCGATCTCCTATTTGTTTTTTTGACCTTTTGTTTGCCGAGCCGCAATTCCTTATCTACAGACTTAACACATTCTGTTTTAATAACTCTCTAGGCGGGAAGCATTATCGTGTTCGATGCAATAAACATTTCTTTTTCATAGTAATCTTTTTCACGGGTAACTGTTGAAAAATTCTCGATTACAGTAAATCGTCCAGTGTTGCAATTCTACCGTAATAAAGAGAGACCTTCACAGAAAATAATTAGATGTAAATTAGCGAACAAAGAACAATGTTGTTTCGAAATTCGCTTTTCATTTGTCCGGTCAGAGTGAACGAACGCGGTTAAAATCGCCTTTGTTTACACCGACCGTGCACAACGCTGTATTTCAATAATCGTCACGCTTATGCAACCCGAATTTTTCAGCACGTTAGAGAGTGCGTTGAACCGATTATCGGCCCTGGCCCCACGGACACTTTCGTTTTTCCCGTGCGTTGCCCGAGGAAAGTGTGCGGCGATTATGCCGACGTGTGGGCCATCGTCTCCGGTGACCGGTTCAACCGATGCAAATGCATCGCGAAATGAATCGCGAATGCGCATGAAATCACCGCCACAGGTCCCCGCCGGTGTAGATTTGCGTCACGACCGGCGCTCGCGAGCTCTCGTCCCTCAAAGCGGAGCGCTTTTTGCGACTGTTTACATGGCGCGTTCGTAGATGGATTGCTGTTTTTCTTTTTTTTGTCGCCGTATAATTATTATAATTGGGAAAGAAACGCGTTCGATGCGAAACATTTCTGCTTTTTGCTTTTACAGTCAACCGGAATCATTGAAATGCTTTTGTTGCTTCGAAATTGTTAGGTCAATTTATTCACTCATTTCTAATCTTCGGCATTTCTACTGTTGACAAAGCTTCGTTTGCCTTGATGATATCAACGTTTATTTTCATAATGGAACTTTCTAGAATTATTCTTCAGCAGCCAACGCGTTAAAGTTCGCCATACCACGAAAAATCGGGTAAAGCAACCCCTAAAATGAAAGTTGAGAGTTAGGCAATGATGGGCCAGGCAGGCAGTCTGCTGGCACGAAGGAAAACCAGTTCCACATTACTGTTTTCTACGCCGTCTCGCCCTCTTTCGTATTCCCTCGGCACGGTTCGATCGGCCTTGTCGCTGCTTCTTTAAGATTCATGCTCCGAGCGAAGAAAAAAATTATGACCGATCATAACTTCTTCTGTTGTCCCGAAAACCGACCCGGTCTCTTTCTCTTTTCTACGAACGAAATCTTAGCGCAGAAGGCCTTCGTCCACCGTATTTAGATAGCTTTGCGTATCAGGGGCTTCCGAACCTATTTTTGGTTGCCCTGCGTGGGCCAGCCTGTTCGCAGCACCTGATAGGCTTGATTCTTGCGAGATCCGTGGAAGAAGCTGCATATGCATTCGGGAAAGTTCTTTTGTAACGAATTTATCCATTGATATTGATAGCTTAGGCTAAACGAGAGACTGGATTGCTCTAGTGGGCGGGGTTTTGGGCTAACAGGGCGTGGCATACTGGCTCTGCCTTTCTGCGGAGTCGGGGCCATTGCTCCGTGGAGCAATCTGTGCATTAAATGCATTTTAGTAAACTTTGAGTCTTCTGTAGTAGCAAATTTCAATGCTAGGGCGGTGCTTTGGACTAAAAGCCGTGGCTTGTTGGCTCTTCTTTTCTGGGAAATCGAAGCCACTGTTTAGTACAACAGTGTATTATACGCATTCCGGTAAATTTTGAATCTTGTGGAATTCCAATGCTCGAGGGCGGTGCTTCGGGCTGAGGGGCGTGGCTTAGTGGCTCCCGTTTTCAGGAGATCTGGAGCACTGCTTTGTAGTGCAATCTACGCATCTTACACGTTTCGATGAGTCTCGAGCCTTCTATGCAGCTATATTTCAATGTTTTCAGTGCTGAATGTTTCAACACAAAATTGATTATGTTTGAAAATTTGATCCGCACCAGCTGTCGCGCGAAGGCAGCTGAGTGTTATCGTCTGGAGGACGGGGCTCGGGACCGCCTCGTTGACCGAACTGTGCTCGACTCGGATTAATAAGGCCAATTGCAGTCGTTGGTACGGTCATGCTTTCCGTCTGTTTAACGAAAGAGAATACGCTCGTTATTCGGCTACCGTCGGCGCCCCTTTGATGCTAATTAACCGGCCAGCGGTTCGGCCCGATAATCGCGGATTGATTTCTGAAGTGCCGTCGAAATTAATCTACGATAATTGAAGTTGAAGTATAGATTTCATTAATTACACGCATTCATTCCGCGATAATCTCTCCGGTCGGTCTCTCCTCGCACTTGTCGGCTGCTCTTCATCGCGCTTGATCGTGTACTATGTCCGACAGTGATTCTCATTGGCGAAGATCGTGTCGGTTTCATTAGAAATTGCGACAGGGTCGTTGGTCGTCGGCTAAATTATTCTGTTGTCTGGTTTGGACGTCTGCAATCATTATTAATTTTCAATTATTCGATTTGCTTCGCCTTCTATTGATATTTCAAGTAAGGGTTACGTGATCGATGGTTTCTAGTTAAAAATTAGCTACACTAGGCTAGACAGTGACTATAAACTATCGATCACGTATCTCTTGTTTTAAGTGTCAATAAAAGGCGATGCAGGTCGAATAATTGGAAATTGATAGTGATTGCAGAATTTTAGCTTAGTCTTCCAGAGTAACTGAAAAGGTTGGGGGGTTGGTTTCCTTAAGATGAATGAAAGAATACCCGAATGATGACAGTAGTTGAAATTTCGTTTACCGTTACAAGTGTATCATGAATTTTTCGGATGATAGCTTGCCTCGAAGAGGTGGAACGATCGTTCGCTGCCCTCTAAAACAGGTGCGATAGCCTCGGTGAATCAACCATGTCGACTTTAACGCCGAAGAAGCGCCGCACGGTCGGAATCTCGAGTGAAATTGAGAAATAAAAGCGCAGTAGTGGAGCCGGGAGTTCGATTAAGTCGACGTAATAGCACGTCGTTACAAAAATAAGTGCGGCCAGGGCTATTTTAGCCGAAGATTAAATAAAAATACGAAGCGGAGGGGCGCGGAGGCCATCGACTTATCGTGAAAAAAAAAGCGTGAGGAGAGATTGGAAACGGACGTAATCCGGGACGATAGTAAGGAATTACATTGAATTACATAAAAATCGGTCTCGTACCGTTTCACGCCGCGGAAAGACAACGCCGGTCGTTGTGCGTGCCTGCCATGGAGAGGAATCGAAGAAAAAGCGAAAAGTATGAAGAGCAGCCAGACAGACTCCTCGTCGAGAGCTGCCGGGTCGCAACAAAGAAGCTAGACCACGCCGAGAAAGCGGAAAATTTCTTCGGGGGCATTGCATCGCTAATTGACGTGATAGTTCGCGAAGCTTTAATTAATTCGACGGATCGACGGGCAACCGCCGCCGCAAACGGTGAACTTTGGAACGATTTCTCTGTTTACGGGCTGCAAAAAGGGTGACACGCGAAGAGACGAAGGAAATCGCGGATAACTCGTTATCCTTTTTTTCCTCCTCGTCCCCCCTCCCCCTCCTCCGCACTCCACCCTCGCGCGCCACGCAACCTCATTAACATTATCGTTATTCCCGCCGCGACGCAGAATACCTCAAGAATCCAAGACAAGGAAATAGCTCCAACTATAGTCGCCGATGGCGCATATACAATAACATGCTCTAACTCGACTTCGAAATAAAACGGAGAAAAAGATCGACGCTAAATTTCTAGGTTATGGCAAATCTTCATGGATTACAAAATTAAACTATTACTCGTCGGCTTTCTATCTTTGCTGCGGTTTAAGTCTGACATGCTAGCTGGAGGCGGTGGGCGTGGCTCGGGATTCCTCATTGGCTGTCAATCGGCGAGGGACCAGCTGTTAGCCAATGAGGGAGTCGCAGTCTGCAGCTATCGCCCTCTGTAGTGGTATCTGCAGCCCCAACCGGAAGAGTTATCGAACGGCAAACCTGTATCACAGCTTTTTCCATTTCCACTGAAACACGAAACAACTTTGCATCGCATTTTACAAATATTTTACTGCACTTTCTGCGGTGGCAGTCACAAACTTTCTACGGTTCTTTAACCGATTATTGAACTGCGAATCTCTATGCAAAATTGAACATTTTCTACATTGGTAATAGAAACCAAATAAAAAGCTCTTTCCTTTTGTCTTGCAGTTCATTTATCCGATGGTCTGCTGATCGTACCAGCGTTTACGGGGCCCATGCTTCAGGATCGATTGTAGAATTTCAAAGTGGCCATATTAGACCGATTATAGCTCCTTTGTAAACGGTAAACGGCAATAACGGGAAGGAACTACGTCCCGCCGTTAATAGAAATTCGTTCCTAATTGTTCGTCAGGGTCGTTGACGTGTCCTTGTCACACAGGCGAAGCAATCATCTACCAGGTGCGATAAGACGGCTGACGAGACGACGCTTACCGTCGACTGCGATAGACCCGGGTCACCGACACTCCTATGCGCGGCTGACGTCGAAACAAGCTGTAAACCGTACGAGCACATCGGTCTCAAGGACGCTGACGATATCTCTCCGATAGGAGCTCCCTGAGCGATTGAAAATTCACTTTTCCGGGGAAACAATGCGCGACTCGCTCAAACGAGATGCATGCTAAATATTGACCCCGCAACGACTTCCTATTTCTTCAGACTTCTACGCATCAAATTGGGACTCTCCTAAAAATTCTGTAACAATTCATTGCGATCCTGTTACTCGTGCAGTTTAAACAGATGCAAATAAACAAGCTACTAGTTGTCAATTTTAATTCAGTTTTAATTGACACAGTACATGAAGCCGCACGAATTTTCTTGGTTACCCGAATGAGTTTACTTCTTGCAGAATTTTCCAAAAAATTGGAAGGTATCTTCACTCTGAACTGATTCCCACTAAAAGACGCGTGGAGAATCTGTCTCTTTAAAAATCATGTTTTGCCCACGCAAACGATCAATCTCGTCTCAGATCCAATTATTATCGGAGCCTTGAGCTTCGTGCGCGCGAAAAATTGGAAAGTGGCATCGCGTTACGCACGGCACGCTTTTGGCGTAAAATTGCTCGGTTTGCTCCGCAAATATTTGCGAAGCCGCGAAGGACGAGATAACTCGTCTCTGGCAATCAAGGGTCCGGTTCCGCAACAGAGAATACGCCACGATGCATCTTCGAAGATCAAATATTTCGGGGATCGAGGAAGTACTTATTATCATTCGACCCGTTCGAATTTCAAGACCGGATCGGAAACACGTGTGGCCGCATTCGTGCCCGCTCGGGACACCACGTGTATTAATTAACATTTTACATAACATTGTGTCCGTTAACTGTGTCGTAACAGACCGATACGATGAGTTTGTAGCCGGGCCGAGTAGTATTACGAAACACACTCGAATGTGTGGCCGTCCCGTGCGTGTGTCTTAATTCACGGATCGAGGGATGTTTCGACATTGATATCAGGTTTTCGGAGCTCCGAACAAGAAAAAGAATTTCCTAGCTTCGTCCCATAACAGCAGCAAATCAAGTTTCGAGAAGTCAAAAATTATATAAGCTTTTAATAAATGTTCCCCGCGTGCGAACATTAATCTTCCATATTGAAGTTATTCTTGAAACTATTCTTACTCTGAAATTATTCTTCTGGCAGAGCGCCGCACGCGTCCAAGATGACTCGAGAGATTCAGAGAAAATGATTGTTGTTACGCCAGAGTGCGACGGGTTAATTAAGGCGTTTGCCGATTCCTGCGTCAAGGAGTCTGCAAGAGAGTATCCAAATTTCACAGCCTTCTGCTGGCATTGTTGCAGAATTGAAATAAAAGTTTCATGAATCGAATGAACGGGGTCGCGTGTCGATGGTATTGCGGAAATTCGACTCGCAACCATAAACCCGAAATTAATGGTTCTAAAAGCAGCCATTAAGTTTCTCATGATTCACGCTCGGTTTTACCTGGGGTCTCTTCTCATTCACGAAACTGTGCTCTTTACAACCATACTCGATTGAACGGTGCTACGTTTGCACTCCAAAGACTTGACTGAAAGACTTGACTCATGCCTGTTCGAATGATCGAAAGGGACGATGAAACACCGTGTCCACCATGAACACAACGCGATACACTGCGTTCGACCGCCATGCTTTCCGAAACGGTGTGCGTGCGTTTAATGGCGGACGGAGCTAATCGTATTCAATGCGCATTGAATCGACCTACAATGTAGATACATCCGCCGATTTACATTCGGCGAACTCGTTTTGATTCTAGGTTGAATTGAAATTCTACCGTTCTCGCGGTTCATCGATATTTGCTTCTCGCCTTTGATTCCTTTTAGCATTCATTAGCGCCTCCGACGTGTGGTTACAAAACTGCTGTGCACAGAAGTTGCGGTGCCGAAAGGAATCACTATCAATCAAGCCATTTTTCTTCCTTAAGGGATGATTTAATGGCATTTACCTAGGTGTCAGTTCTTGCAAACATCTGTGTACAACGCTCAGACAGCGCGATAATATTTAAGTAATTATATTTTCAGGTAGATATTATGTTCTTTAATATCTTTTGTTTGCTTCTGGGCCCTTTGAATTTTTAGTTGAACATCAGACAGTACGATTGTGGAGAATAGTTGCGATGATGTGCTGAAATAACAGAAGAGATATGCAACCAGGATAAAATTAACGCAAACAGTATATCAAACTTTCGTATACCTTACGTAACTTTTATACACCTTTTGTTACATAACTCTGTAAATCCTATTTGAGAAACATCAGAGGTTTAGAAAAATGATAAGCCTCTTAACGATTTAGATTTCATAACGTCTCCGACAAGTTTACATAGCGCCACATTATCTGCGATCCGTGTCGTTAATTGTAACAAAGAAGCGTAGCTTTCGCTGTTAACAGAAGGTTATTCCGAATTCGTGCAGACTCGAGTCGAACGAAACGAGTAGTATCGAACCGCTGCGGAACACTGTACCGAAAGAAGGTCGCCAGATAATGACTACTACTAACGATGATACTGTTGCTTTTCTAGCCGAACACGTGACTTCTGTTCGCGACCGTTAATCCCTATTTACACCGTCTCGTTTCGCCGATAAGTTATGCAAACGCGGGGAGGTTCGTTTCACGGAACGAATCGTGAGGCCCGAGCGTGCAGCCTTTGCTCCGCGAAGAAACACGGGAAACCGATGAACCGCCGGTATAAACAGCCGAGTATGAGGAAAAAATTAGTTGGCCGACTCCTCCGGACACCTCGGCGATTTCCTCGAACAACAAAATGTTCGCACGTTTAAAACGAGCAACGTTTTATTCGCGACAAAAACACAGTCTGGCGGATTGTTCATTCACAGAAGTTCCAGCGGACGACAGTGAAACTCAAACTGTAACCCTTTGCACTCGGCGCTATTTTCATTGTAAAACTAAATTTTTCTTCCGTCTTGGAATATTTTCATTTTATTCGTACGAAACTGATCCGATTTCCACATATAATATTTAAATGTTTAGTCATCTATTGAATACAAATCTTGTAATGTAACAAATATTTTGCAATATTTTTTGTAATTTCTTTGAAATAGTGCCACAACAATTTCTAGTGGTGCTTCAGAGTCACCACTCGAGTGCAAAGGGTTAATAGAAACGTGCTTTGGGTATTTCTTACCCAACAAAATAGTTGCAAAATGGAATTCTATTCGGTTCAACTTTTCACGAATTTTCCTAGAAAAATGAAAACTTGTTAAAGACGTAGAGCATGGTACTGAACAGGGAGTATTGTTTGATTATAATAACTGCTGGTCCGCATAAAATGAAAACTTTTATTCTTATGTTTGTAGATGTATTTTTCCAACAAGATCATAAGCTGCAACCATCCGCACAGAAATGCGCACGCATCGGAGCGTCGGTCCATCGGAAATCGCATCCGCAGCCTAATTCGCGATCAGATGTGGTCAACATGTTGATGATCGAGGCCCGTTAGTCCGCGCTCGTTCCATATTTCTCGATCATTCGCTCGCCGCATGGCCATCGTTGTCTCGACGGAAAAACAAACGAGGGAAAAGCGTGGCGACGCCGGCCGCGCATCAGAATAAAGGGGGGTCCGCACGGGGGAGGAAAGAAAAGGCGCGCGACCAGAGCGGCCGATCGACCTTTCGGGTCACTTCGATTCGAGCCGCGCGTAATTTTAGAACTCGCGAAGAATCCGATACGAACGGGGAGTGACAATCGGTTTGAAGGTTCTCCGTTCCACGGGGCCCGCATTGTTCCCGTGTTATCTGCGCCGCGACCACCGCAGGACAATGAGAACCGCCGTCCGATAACAGGCCGTCCACCTATTGATAATCGGTCCAGACCCGGCTCGAGAAAACCGCGACTATGTTTACCCCAATCGTTCGAAGGCTGTGCGAATGACCCGTAATAATTCTGCCTCGATTATTGTTCCCGCGCGCGTTGCATGCGCGATCGATCCGAGACCGTTCGATCGCTCGCTGGTGGCTTCGATCCGACTCCTCTCGATCTATCCGTTTTCCGAATCAGCGTTGAAATCTAGCTAAACAATTCTGTCCATATTAAATGAAAGTTTCAATTGCATAAAAAGTCCTGCTTGTACGCACTTCTCTTTGTCTCTCGCCGCGAGACGTTATCGAGTCGTTGGCCAATAGAAGATTGTGTCTACCAGTTGATTGTGTATCGCAAGATCCTCTGAATCACACGATACTTGCCCAGGAAAAACCGTAGTTCAACAATGGATAACTAACGCTAACAACTTCGTAAAAATTACGGTCGCGATATTTGCGACGAACTAACTCGATTCATCCACGGAGCATGCTAAATCTAAACAGACGAAAAACATCGCTCTAAACCAACGACTTCGTCGGCGAAACGAGAAACTTCGATTTTCCTTATTGCAGTTTCCTCGAGTCGTAGTTAAACAACAAGACGCCTCGGCCCCAGTAAACAACTAATCAGCGTTCCCAAACATCTTTAACGCAGCGAAGCGTAATCAGTCCGAGAGACTGGCATATTTACCAGAGATTAGAAGATGCTCAATCGGCCGGCGTCCCAATCTCGATGATTAATTGTCCGCCGTTTGCCATATTAGTCGGCGTAACTGTCTCAATTAAATTAGAGAACATTAATTCCGCTAACACGGTCCGAAAGAAGTCGCCCCGGCGAAATCATCGTCCATCTCTTTGCCCGAAGAATTAGCGCCGCAATGTTTATCGTCTGATTCACGGTGGCTAGCAAGCAGCGTGTATGCACATGTACCGTACACAATGAAAAACGGAGCTAATCTGTTTGGGTACTCTCAGGTCTTAAGTCCGATCGAGCACCTCGAGGGGGATTTGTCATCCGTCGTATGTCCGAAGTCACCGGCGCTCGATTCATAAACCCAGGTAATCGCTATTGTTGTTTGCGAGAGATAACGGGCCGACTGACACCACGCGACTGCAGTCGATTCGTTCGGGGACAATATTCGGCGAACAATGAGCAGCGCCGGAGCAGTTTTGTCCAGGTCTCCGCGGGACCCGGGGATGGGTCACAGATTTTCAACAATGATCCGCGCCCCGAGCGTGTGTCACGCTCGGTAAACGCTCGGGTCTAATCCCCCGAAACGTCATTTTACGGATAGCTGCATTGACCAAATATCTGCGGAGCACAATGGGGCGTCGGGCATTTGAATCATTTCGCTGGGAATGTTTCGCTATTTCCGCGGAAAAACTTCTCAGCGTTATCCTCATTTAGCACAAGGTTTACGGAGCACTGAAAATGACTATTTTACATTACTTTATGAAAATAACATGAATGTATCGATCAAAATTTGTAGCCATTTTTTAAATAATATATACCCGAAGAAATCAATTTGTTAAATAATTGCTCATGGATGCATTTTTACAATCTCAATATTCGCAATTTAAAAATATTAGAATCCGTCATTTCGACGGGCCCCGCGTAAATCTAGTGTTAAAATCGTTCCTGTATTTTTCGAATTTTCACCGCGAACCATACGGGAATACTGGATCTATTTTTCGAATCGAGAGTTTCCTAGCAGAAAAGGTTTGTCCTTAAACTTTAAAGCAAAATATTTTATCATTTATGCAAAATAAATAGGAATTTCCTTAAGTTTAATGTCTTTTCAATTTTGTATCATATTTGGCATATTCATTTTAAAAAATTAATTGTCCCGACAGGCGTCTGCGTAATCGTGAAAAACAATTGATAGTTGAACGCGTCGATAACGATGTAGTTGATCGTTCGAACGATCGTGCGCTACCCTATCGCGGAGACAGTCTCCAGGAGTGACGTAGAGGACGTGGATGACGAATTTCAGCTAATCGGGCACAATTTGTCCTGGCCCGAGATAAGATTCACGCTATCGGAGGGGGATAAGATTGAAAGGAGATTGCTGCGAGATAAGATTCTGCTGCTGGTCTCGAGGATGACTCGGTTGTGCGGTTGGGTACTGGCGCGATCATCGTCGTGTCGATGCTGAACGACGGGCATCGAATGTAACAGTTAAACCGTAACACAGAGGAGACAGCGATGATAAATAAGCGCGACGGGTCATCGTCCAGCCGGGAGACGAGATTTATGTTCAACGAGCCGAACGAGACTGCCGATCGTTCCTCTTCGGGCACACTCACGCGCGAAATCTCGCGCCGATGTGAGCGTGTTCCTGGCGTCGACGCAACCAACCCCTTTCGCATCCCCCGTGCCATTATAGATTGGACTTGTTTTTTTGCGGCGTATAACGCCGCGATACACCCGGTAGCCGCACCGCCTATCTGGACGTCTCATCTCTCCTCGCTGCGTTTCGTTGACACCGAATTGCGAGATTGCTCCCATCGGCGTTGCTGGCCCGGTTGTCTTCGTTGCGGGCCAGATTTATAATTTTGCGGCTCCTAATGGTTTGCAATCAGTTTCCGAGTTCAGGTTCTTCCCCTATTCGTTAGGCCCTAGCGCCGTTTCTTTAGAAACTGCCGGGTTTGCCCTCTGGGGCACAACTTGCCCTGGGAGCAACGTTTTCCAACAAAGACGGAGGTAGAAGATAACGAGAGAAGATTAACCACTTTGTTCGGCTTGTATATGTTTAAAAAACCACGCCTACAATAAACTGAGTAAGCATGGGGTCTAGGCCTTGAAGGAGACCCACAGAACAATATCTGATACAAGACAAATGCTCGTTCAAGAATACACTATGATTTTTATCGTCCAAGAAAGAGATAGCAGACTATCCATCTTTTGTACTGCTTATATACAGGAGACCACGCCCACAGTGGACTGAAGAGGCGTGGTCTCGCTACCTCCGTCTTCCTGTACTTGTCCTTGATATAAAACAAATGCTCGTTCAAGCGTCGCACAACGATTTTTCACGTGAAAGAAAAAAATAAAAGACTATACATATGCTTGTATACGGGAAACCACGCCTACAGTGCCCTTAGTAGGCGTGGTCTCGATGCTCCTGGCCTCGACGGAGTCAGAACAGTGCCCTACGGGGCTATATCTGCTCCTGATACGAGACAAATCCTTGTGTATTCCTCAAATATATTATTCTTCAATCATTTTTGAAGATATTGTTTTTGCTAGAAGAACGAGTAATGCTTCCAGTCAGAGATCTTTGACTTCGTCTTGTTTAATCCTTAATCATCGTCCCTAGGTCGGAGACAGGTTTTTCTTCTCGGCCATCGATTGTTAATCTCCATTTCGATATGCGGAACGTGTAATCCGCACGTGCCGCGGGCAGCCGCCGGAGGCGCGAAGCCTTTTATACACGAGCCCCGCCATTTTGTTACAAGACAGTGCATCTGCCGATTACTTTCGACACCATTACGCTCTTGCGTGCTTGCGTCACGCTTTTACACGAGTGCACGCGACTTTTACACGGGATTTGCATGCGACTGGTGGGCGCGTGTGCACACGCTCGAACGTTTCGGTGGTGTCAGGGGGATGATCTTTGTCTCGCGGGTGGATCCGAGGGGGTGGCGTCCTTATTTTTATCCGCGGAGGGTGGTGATCCTCTGGTGAAATGATGCAGGTTCGTACACCTGTACGCAATTGTGTAATATTTCATTGCGATGGTTCTTCGAAAATCCGAAGAAGTGCATGAAACTGTACAAAAACTTCAAGGTTTAGTTGTCGCTGTGACTATTTTCAAACGTTAGACGACTTTTCGGTAGACCTTACAATGTAGAATTGTGACAAATTGTTCAGCGAATGGATACATAGTAATTAAGCTGATGGTCGAGTATTGAATATTAATAGACGATTAGTGTAATGACTTATACATAGATCGCTCGGTGCTCTCTCAAATAATAACTACAGAAAAACTGCTATCTCGTAACTGGTTCGTCATCCTTGTCATCCTTATATTTAGCATTCTTCCGTTATCCATATTTTGTCACACTTACGCCTATCGTTTGTTATATACAATCTAGTTAGAAAAATTTCATTCCTTATGCAACGCGTACACGCGTTACTCAACGAGTAGGTTCGCATCTGGAACTACGTATTTGTTACAATCTGTTGAGTATTAATACACGATCAATTATACAGCATAAAAAATTGTAATGCAATTGATGTAACACAGGATCTCTATTTCCTTAGAAGTAATTAATGGCCAAGTAGAGATTCTCTGCCTCGATTGCAACTGAAGCGAAATCATGAAATAAAAGAGATTGAAAATAATATAACAATCGCTCCAAATTCTTCCAACGTTACAACCGTGCTGTGTTTTTTCTACTTACGTTTGAATTAAGGATATACTGAGAATTTAAAAATGCTATTGTATCGTTTTCGGACGCATTAAGATGATTAAAGAATAAAATGCTAACTAGCTAATACAACTAATGTAACTAGCTTCTGTATCTAGCAGTGAACGCAGACAATTTTCGAACGCAGTCTACTGATTGTGACCAACAAAGATCTAATTACTGGGACTGTGAAAGGGATCGCAGGACAAGGGCTCAACCGATGATAAAATGTTGTGCCAGGAAGAGGGTTGAATAGTCTAACGATGAGCAGAGAGCGAAGAGCTAAAGGCATAGTGAAATGGCTCGCATAGTGATGCAACTCGCGGCTGACGTCCCCGTCTCTATCGTTTAATTGCAGTTCAGTGGGGGCAATTGCGGTTTCGCCGAGGCGCGAGTGTTGCGCCGCAAATAACGTCCTATCTGAGAACAATTATTTACGATTATCGACGAAGGCACGAACGATCTCGCGTACGCGTCGTTGTCCAGCAAACACGTTCCTACGTCGGCGTCTTCGTCGTAGTTGACGTCGTAGTCGTCGTCGTCGTCGTCGTCGTCGTCGTCCCATGCACGTTGGACTTTATTGCATCGCTGACTCAAGCTTTATGTTAATAGTTGCACTGTTGCGATGCCCGCCGACACGACGTTAATACATTTTTTTCTATTCATCTGGTTACAGGGATCGCCGCGAGCGAATCTTCGATCATATTCAGCGTGAAACGGCGATCAAACACCGTCGAACATTGCAATTTTCTTGGCTTCGTTTGTATTCTCGAAGCCAATGTAACAAACGCTTTGCAAGACACTTCCGGACGCTTTCAACAATTTTGTAAATGCGTTCTACACGAAAGAGGTGGTTCTATATATTCGTTTTGGCGATATACAATTTTCAATATGCATGAACGCGTGTTTAAAGAAATTCATAAAATATGTAGGAAGGTTGTCATGATGATTCACGTGTTTGAAAAAGCTCGCTGTGGCCACTAAAACCTTAGAGCTATCGTTGAACGACGAACAGGGAATGACGAATTTGTTGTTAAACACAAGGATTTCAAAGATAAAGTAACATAATATTTGGGTTGAAACAACCGAGGCAACAAGAAGAAACGCGTCAACAATAACTCAGCAATCGCGCCCAAATTTAGAACAAAGCCGATACGTATGTACGTTGTTCCGACGTCTGCGAAACTAAATCCGAAATAAAAACGCTCTCGAATTGTTTGTTTTCATTTAACTGTTTAATCTTCGCTCGCGGAATGACTAGAACAAATACAAATATAGAAACAAATTTTTTCCCGAACAACCGGTTAGTACACCGTAATTCCGAATTACGTTCGCAAACAGCACGCCGGCAGAAATATTTTGTGCACACACGGTTTCCGGTCGGACGTTTTCCTCGATTCGGGAAACCGGGGAACGTAACGTTTCCTCGGAATTGTCTCATTGAATCATCCTCCTTAACGGCGTGGGATGTCACGCGATCTTTATCAGTTCAACTATCGAGCGCCGTCGGATTAATCCATTTCGCGCAACAAGTTGCAACCGGAAGTGTGACTGGGCGAAAAATTGCGCGAATTCGCGGATCGTGGTTTCGCGAAAGGAAAATAAGCACCGGTGAAAAACGAGACCGTTTACGAGAGGGGTCTGGGTCTCGCTGCGCTTCGGTATGGTCGGTGGTCTAATCGCTGGTAATGATCGGATTATGAGATTAATCGTTGGATTTCAGCGTAATTGCGACGGTATCGCTCGCGGTGATGTTGCGTTCGCGGAAATAACGCCGCGACGATCGTCGGAAATAGTCTGTCGGGCAAATATTGACTATTTTGCAAATTTTCGCCACGGTTCGGAAGCCTTCCGGGTCTTGCGTGCTTTGGGATCTTCGATTCACGTGAACTGATATCGACGATCAAAACAACCATGCTCCGTGACGCGATTTCAATTGTAAATCGGTGGGTGTGTCCGACGTTGGACGTCAAACAAATATAGCCGATTCTTCGGATACGAGAACGCTCTGCGCCGCGAATGAAATTACGATTGATTTTCAAGAACCGGTCCGCCATCTTCGCTGCTATTGACGTTGTCGAGGCTTCGGAATTGGATAATTAGGGAAACTTGTGTGAAAAAAAAGTTGTTATATCCATGCTTACTGCTTACTATCCATGCTCAACTGGGAAATAATTGCAGCCGACTACAATTGGAATTTAGAATTTTACCACTACATAACTGGCGTTCCTAATTTAACTGTGAAGAGACGATCGATGAAATTTGAACACAGAATAGAAATTTTATTATAAAAATAGATTTTTTAAATTTTTTTTTTCTTCTTTAGAGAGAAATAATCGAATATACTTAATTAAAGAAGCTATTTTAGCGACGCGTTTGGACGCTCAACTATGGAATAACTATTCCCTCGACAAACATGGTATCAGCGCTATTAAAATTGAACTCTTGATCTCTCGGAGTTTTCTTCGGCCAAGTTAATAAACCGATTATATCCACGAACCAGTGCGCGCACTGTCGTTAATATACTAGCGATCGATGACAGAAATTACGCTACGTTTATGTCTGCGCGCTAATTGGTCGTGACAGTCGCGATTATTTAATCTGCGTCCTGGCCGTGCTTCCTTAAATTAGACGATCTTCTTCTTGCTCTGGCGTCCTGCGCCATCTTGGAATCATAGTCGTAACCGATCATCGACTGTTTCAATTAAAAAACGAGGATTTGATTGAAACAAGTACCAAGTAACCGAATTAAAAATTCTGAAAAATTGCTCGAGTTAAAATTAATTTATTCAGTTTATTCTAAAACTGTCCAGTTGCTTTATAACTCAAATTTTTGTGTATAAAAATTAACTATTTAGTATCCGTAAATCGTCGCCGAAATTTTTCGACGTCCCGTGACGATGAATAATAGCTCCGTCTAAACAGTTGTCAATTTATATTTTAATTCAGACCTGTCCAATAGCGTTTTCTAACCGCGCGGTGCTACACGACGTTCCTGATTGCTATTTCGACTAAGAAAAGCCGATTAGCGGGTTAGCGATCTCTGCGAACGAGAAGCTGACTAATAAGCTGCTAATGATATTACCGTGTTTGTATCGGACATACGCCAGATATAAATCAAAAGCCGTGTACATTTAATACGTTATGTCCGTAGCAAAACACGTGGCTTTGAACAGAATTTTCTGAAAAAAATTGTAGAAGCTGAATCAACTTAAATTGCTCCCACGCGTAATTTTAGTCTTGGTGTATTGAAAACTGTTGGTAATTTTATACAAATTTTAGGGTATCGTATTTAGTTCTTCGATTACGAGATTACAAGTTTAAGTGTCGATCGGACTGGTTCAAGATGCTCACTTTGAATGCGATACGGAGTGTCCAGATAGTCTAGTGTATCTCGAACATTGTTCCAAAGGTGAAACAGCATTGGACGTTACAGCATTTCGGTAATCTTCGAGCGAGCATGATCGAGAAGGCCGATATGTACATTCATCGAAGGAGGAAATTCATTTCCTCGGGGCTCTGTCGGCGTCAGCAACACGTGCCGTTTTTTGGCCTATTAACCAGTTAAGCGCGTTTGACGTGTATACACGTCATCCAAAATTCTATTGCGGTGCGGTTAACGTTAAGGAATTCTTAGTTTCTTATCGAACAAAAATGTAATTCTTTCTGATTTTGCTATCCTTTTTTCGTAAAATTTATAATAGCGGCATTTCGTATATATTCGTCATTGCTCGATTTTAATTCCGCGCCGCGAGGGATTTTAAAAATGAAATTCCACAGTTAACTGGTTAAACGCGCACTGTTACTTTCATGCTCGCCGATCGAGACAAGCCTAGTTAACGCTTCGATTTGCATGCAACTATGTATATCCACCTAATAACTTTTACTGCCTTTTAATTGCCCGGCAGGTTTCCGACGATCAATCCCGCATCGTAGCATTTATTCTACTCCGTAATGCGACTCATTAACGCTTTTTGCGGCATAAATTTTGCGTCAACCAGTGTTTACTCATTCTCGATACGTTCATCTCTACGTTTGCGAACTGGAACCCGTGTTAACAAGTCGATACACATTCGTACAGCTCTTCTATAGTCTCCGGCGCAATCTCCGCGATAAAATTAGTCTGAATTTGCGCGATTTTCTTCTTTTTTCGACATCCGGGCGACGTGCTCCATCGTGGTCTTATTTTCGCGTCGATCGCGATTGTTGCGGGCCGATAACAAATTATTTTATTCTTAGTTACACCGTATCTTCGGCTATAATTTTAGCTGTCAAATTATTCCGGTTTCGTAATATTTTATTTCTCGCTCTGATCCTCCGCCCTTATCGCGATTGTAACGGCCTGATAACCAATTACTTTATTCCTCGCGACCTCACGGCTGCGGCTGTAATTTGAATGTTGCTCGGAGTTGACGTAATCTTTTTCTTAGTGTCTGTAATGATTTTAATCTCGGCGACTCTACATCCTCATCTGAAATTTTACCGCCCGCGATGCTCTCTTTCTGGGACCTTAATTTCATTTTCATACATTCACAATTATCGCTTTCCGATAGAAAATTATGTCTCAGTCTGTACAATTTTAGCTACAATTTGAGCGGCAATTTGCACCGGTTTCTTCTGTAAGAATACAGTCGGTAATATTTTCATTTCTATTCTTATCGCGATTATTGCTTTCCCGGCGACAAATTAAATTATTCCCGGAGAGTGTACGGCCGAATTTGCAATTTTAATGGCAAAATTGGCGTGAATTCGCGCGATTGTTTTCAAGAATGCAGCCGGCAATATTCTACTTTCGTATTGTCGTCGTTATCGCGATAGTTGCGCGCGCCGATAACGAATTATTTAATTCGTATTAGTGCGGCGCCGAGCGAAATAATATTTCGTGAGTAGCCTTCGCGCTCGTTAACACTCGAAGCTTGCCGCCCGAAATCGCTCTATCGCACGTGTCGCGGTCTTTATCTTCTCCGAATTAATTTGCTCTCGTTGTTGTTCGCGCAGAACGGGGATCTATCGTGTGATCTGTAATAATCGAATGACCGTGACGACGACCAGATACCGCAATAACGTTCTCTCTCCCTCTCCCTCTCTCCTCCCCCCCTCTCTCTCTCTCTGTCTCTTTTTTTTCTGTCTCACCCACTCCCACTTCTCTCCCACTCTTTCTCTCTCGTACAACGCGGCAAAGTCTATCTCGTTCTCCCTAGTTTTGTCTGTCCGGGATTTATAATTTTTACACGCGGAGTAACGATTAATTCCGGAGAGTGTCGACGCGGTCGTCCGGGATTAATGCAAATCAATTCGTTTGCCGTGCCGTGAATGCATCGAAACGGAATCAGGATTGTGCTCGATTAAAAAGGGGAAACACACGCGCGGATACACGTATTATACGCGTTCGATCGCACATACACGCGCGGGGGGGGGGAAAAAAAGCAGTGCGCTCGGCGATGGCAGAAGAACTACGATACGATTTTATCGCAGCTTTGCGCTTCAGACGCGAGCGATGTTCGCAGATGACAGGTAAATAGTCAGTGTACGCCGGTGTAACGAGATTTTACGATTTATCAGCGAATCCGGGTATTCACTGGTCGCCCATTTTGCTCGCAGCGAATGAAACTCCCCATTTTTAAGCCCCCTTTCTTCGTGGTCGATCGGTTCCTCCCGATTCTTGTAATTACAAAGTTTACTGAATTTTTTCAACACGCTATTCGGTGCGAGTTACCTTCAAACAATTCTATCGCCTCTCGATGAATTTCATTAAACCGTTCGATTAAACCTTAATGATAATTTCGATCGAACGTGAAACACATAATTCTGGACGTGGCCATTTCAAGTATCCCTTTCGTCAAACAAATCTTCGCAAAATTCATTACGAAACCAATAAAGAAAAGTATCGAGTGTGACTTAACTAACGCAATTAAAGACGTGGATAAAATAGGATTATTAACACTAGAACGACCGAGCAATAAATGCGACTGACGTGTGTTGCTTTGTAACAGTGACAAGAATGTGCCTATTCAGACTTCATACAACTTTTATTGTAATATGTGCTTCAACGAAGCGGTTCATTAAAAAATTTTTACAATTTCAGTAATTGTAAAAGAAAAAATCAGGAAGCAGTCATTTTGACTGCTCCGGTCGTTCTAGTGTTAAAAAAAAATATAGGAAAAAGCGAACCCCATTCTACCAAAAAAAAAAAAAAAAATTCCCGATATATTTGAAACAGAAGATCATCCCCGATCAGCATGATTTCAAGCAGGCATTTTACGTGTTAAGCACCGTCCACTCTCGTCCGAGTCCCGTTCCGTCCGAGGCTTATGCTCGTGACACGTTTCGAGCGCACGTGAGCTGAGTCACAGGCTCTCGTGGTTCATCGCATGTTTCAGCAATAGTTGCGACGAGAGGGCTCGCTCGCTCGTTTAGTTTCGGCGCGCGATCCGATTGTGTATCCGCCTTTAGCCGGACCGGCGGTGATAACGGAACCGGCTACGTCGGGTTCGTCGTAAGTACAGGCGCTCGACGATTGGCGGTTCTTTGAAAAGAAAAAATCCCGCATAGACACGTGCGCGATACGCGCGAATCGGCTGGCGCGAGCGGATTGTGTGCAGTGTGTGCTCACTCGATTAGGCCGACCTTAGGGTCACGAGGGTCACGAGCTCTCGGGAGCGTTGCCGCGCTCTGCCTCTCCCGCGATCGGCATCGCCTTTAGATTTGTTTACCAGACCAGGCTAACAATCGTGTCCCATGCCGAACGGGTCCTATCGACGCGCCGGTCTCCCTCCGACCGCGAACGACCATGTATTTTCGAATTTTTTCAACAATAATCTGAATTCGGCGCGATTCTGATGCAACCGACGCCGTCTGTTGCGTACAGAGCCGAGAGCATCGGCGTCTCGCCCTTCGCGATCCCCTACGATGAAGCTTCCGATGATGAGCTTCGTATAATTTGGATCTTGCAAGAATCGCTTGCCCGAATTCATGTTCGTCAATCGTTAAACTTTTAATGGTACCCTGTTTTCTTTTCACAATTATCTTGCAACGCTGATACGAAAATCAGAGTACAGCCAATATTATGAGACCTCGCGGTCTTGATTATGGGGTTAATACTCAATACGAGATAACATGATTTGAAGATTCAGACCGCGACGCTATTTTACTAAAGATTTCCAGAGAAGTTGTGTAGACGTCTTTCTATGCTGATAATTGTACAAAGTATTGCTGAAATACTGTGTTCTACTTCTAATTGGCTAGACTTTTGACCACCCTGTACAAGCTAACACTTGAATTTACAATTTAGCGTATAACACAGGCTCGTTATTACCTATTTGTGGAGGTGACGACGAACGTACCTCTAAATTTTATATAAATGCGTGTTCGGAGCGAGTTAGAATATAAAATGCCGCGCAGGGCACTGCCCCGGTCCCACTGGGAGCACCGAAGCCACGCCTACTTGAAGAGCCCCGCCCAGTGTGTACAAGATAATTCGTTTTCTATTGCTGGTCTCTTATTTCTGTCTTCAGTGTCACAAGGGCGATCATATATTTTCTATAAAACTATTTTCTATAGAAATATATGTGATTGTTAATTTTTTCGGAATTATTTTTATAAAGGCTACAGCCAATGGCCAATAACAGTGTACGGGGAACGCAGTTCATTGGACTGTTGAGACAGTCACGTGGCTTGTAACATAGGCGTGTGAGAGTTTCATTTTCGATCCGTTAAACACTTCTCTCACAATTTCACGTTTGATATTTTGGTAAAAAATTAAAGCAACAAATGACAGAAATTGTTCAGTAATAAATAGAATAGTGCGATTCAAACTACCGTATAGTTTCATTTGAAGTTTAATCTTTCGGAGCCTCGAGTACGAAATGAAATTATTTAATAAACAGTAGATAGTTTGCAATTTCCTACGAGCAATATAATTTCGTTTGCATGCGACTGCAAAGGCTCAGAAAATTTGGATAACCAGTTCACAGAGAATCATTATTCATAGAAGCCACTATGATTGCCAGAGGGGGAGGGGGGGGGGTCAGTGACCATGTCTACAAACATGTAGCAATTACCGGAGTGTCGCTGAAAGGGTTCCACGATGCCCGATCGATCCACCCTGTATTACAGTTATCATGGTCGTCGTTAACGTGTCAAATTAAGCGGAAATATAGCGCAGAAAGTAGCAAATATCGTCGGTCTACAATTTTTTTTCTATTTTTACCACCACGAGCATCATTTTACCCCGTTGCAGTCAATAGCTGGCGTACTTAAAATTTTCAACCTATTATTACTCCAATTACAGAACATTGTAAGTTCGACCAAGGATAATGCTGCTTGAGCTAATCAGCGTATTAATCCTAAGTAAACGAAACTATTGTGGCTACTGCTACTCGTCGCTGTTCAAGAAAAAAAAAAAAGAAAGGAAAAACAGTCCACTTCTTTCATGGAAACATTTCAATAGATTATCCTCTCGGAAACAAATGCAAAAAACAAAAAAGTCATTTACACTCGTAGCTAATTACGTTCACTTTTATTATTCACTTATACTCTCCTGGACGTCGCAGGCTACAAAGGAACGGAACAATTAAAGAAAGAAAAAAAACGCGGTGTATTTGCATTCTCGCAGCGATTTACGAGCAATAAACATATCGTCCGCGTCGCATAACTAAACATCGTCATTAAATTACCTGTAATCCAATTTCGTTCTCGCACGGAAACAATCACGGCCGCGGGGACACATAATGTAAATACCCGCAATTATCGAAAAAGCACGGATTGCTAATTTATGTAAGACCGTGTTACGCTCTTAGCGAGTTGAAGGGGGAGGGGGGGGCGCAAGCGTTAGCCTTCGAAGCTAATTAATTGAGAGAGAATCGAAGAGCCTCCTGGTCATTAAATTCGCGACACTATCTTAACTATCGACGTGTCTCCAGCACGATAAAGTCGAAAGATCGTTGGTAATCGATCGACTTCGTCATCGACACGACATTCCTTCGATCGTTCGCGATATCGCGAAACGCTCGATCGGGATCGAGAGACCGATTTTTTTCATCGATCCCTTCTCGTTCGACACACCTGTCTCTCTCTCTGTCTCTCTCTCTCTCTCTCTCTCTCGGTTTCTCCTCGGTCGTTTCGCTTATCGCGGTTGCGTAACAGCTCATGCACTCCGGTTTTACTTTTCTTTAATCTGCAAAACCGAATCGCTTTTGCAATTAAGCAAATAGATAAGACCGCGGTCGGTCCTGACCTCGCGTAATTCCCGTCGTTTACGTCGGAACACGAAGAAGCGATGCACTCGCCTGTATCGACGCGATCTCGAGCTTTCTAGACCGGTTGACGTCAGGCGGTAAAGAGGGGCCGAGTCATTAATGCCTCTAATGACGACGGCCGTCCGCGACATGTTTTCCTTCTGATCCACACGTAACCGGCGATAAACGATCGAAAATGGAATTCCGATCGCCGGAATGCGCCGACGGTCTATCAATTCGGTGACACCGATACAATCGGTCGGAACTCGTCGATGATGATGACCGATGACCGACGACGCACGCGTATGGGAAACGCCGCTGTGAAATCGACAAATCATTCTTGTCCCATTTAACAGAGCTTCGAATCAGATAACAGGCGGCTCGGATCGGCCAATGTTGTAATGTTGCGAAAAAGAACAACGAAGCGACGATGGCAGCGAACGGGACCATCGGTGAATCTAGTTTTTCCGGACATTCGACTCTCATCTTTTTTTTTTTTTTCGAAAGTTCTGGGCGTGGGTGATCGTTATTTCCGAATGAACGGCGCAAAACGAGGCCTCGCTCCCCGGTTAATAACGCTGGAATTGGGCACCGAATGCCAGTGCGTTCAGCCTTGCTCGCAAATGAAGCGGAACGCTTCTATCGGAAACAGAAAAATTATTTCAGCGGCGTCTGTCGGTTTTGAGGAAATTACACCGCGCGAGCTGCGTGAGCGATCGTTAGGCAATTTTTCTCGTTGCGATTTACTTCAAAAAGCAAAAAAAAAAAAAAGAATATTAGGTCTCTTTAAATAAATAATTTTGAGGAGGAAGCTTTTTGGTCTGCCACGCTTGCTCTTCAGTCAGAGAAATTGACCGAAAGGAATTCGGTTACCGTAGTAGATTGTCTTGTCACTGTTTATTAAATATACAAAAAGGGAACGTCAACAATTGAAACACAATTCTAAAAATCTATTACTGTGTGTCTATACTTTATTTTCTAAAGATTGAATCGAGCGAAAAATTTTCTTCGTCGACCAGAAGACTTTTTGCGGAAAGATTAGATTGCATTCGTTTACGATATCAATGCTTCTACACGTTTTATAAACTTGCACGTCATAACTGCATAAAAATCCGGGATCCACTAATAATACGACGATACAATTGTATTACTTAGACTTTTGTGGTACGTCGTGGTTTTGTCGTTTTGTGGTATGCTACGTCGAAGAGTAAAAATAGATTTGTAGGTTTACTCTGGTGTGCTAAAGTAATAATTACTTTTTATAGGTAATATGTAATTTTTGAGATACCAGCAGATTGTTTTCTACCGAACATTCGTCAGTTAAGAATCGGGCTGAAGATTAATCGGGCGCTGTCTATCTTTGAATATTATTGTTATATCACGTGTATCAGGCCGATAGAATTAGCGATCTCTCGAGGGCTAGAATAATCTGATAGGGAACCTGTTAATGCGAATAATTAACGAGGGATCAGGTTAACACTAATTAGTACGCGTCGGCGAGAAATGAGATAAAGCAGTGCAGAAATTGTTTTAAATTACCACGTTCGTCACCACTATTTATGTTTCCGTCTTCGTTGTAAACACGTTCGAACAATTATGCCCGCGAAATCCCACAGATTCAAATTGATTCAATCGTTGTAATAAAAACTGAAGAGTTCAAGCTTATCACAGGAATTAATTCTCGAACTCTTGTAGATCCCACAAATCCCAATGCGGTTCCGTCCAAGTATCATGAACAAAATGAATGTTAGAGGATACACGAAGAATTGTGTCACTCGTATGTGACGAAAGAAATGTAGTAAACGTGTACCGAACGCCTACGCAAGGGTTAGAGGTGATTATCATCGAATCAAACGGACTCCGGTAAAATGACCCAGAACTGGAAATTCTAATGATAAATCAGGGGATGTGGTCTGGCGATCGAGGCGTTCCCAATTCCCCCGGAAAGCGTGTGTCCGCGCGATCAGTGAATCCTTCGTGCCTTCGCGGCTGTCCGTCGACGGGAACAGTAGCAGTAGATAGGGCAGATAGCCGGTCGGTAATTAGCGGCAGCTGATTGGTCACCTTCTTCCTCGGCATAACCGAGCCGGTCGGGGATGAAGTAGCGTATAAACGTGTCGCGTGGCTTCGTGGTGGGGGCTTATTTACTCGGTGTTCAGAGCAATGCCGGGTTGGCCGATCGTCGACGGATCGAGGAACGGCAGTCCGCGGCTGACACTCGCTGAGATCGCGTGACGTGGTATCCCGACGGTGTGTCAGCTCTGTTCACCATCGCGGGAATCTTCGAACGAGAAGATCTGGTGCTACCCGGTGCTGATCAGTGGACAGTGTTGCCCCGGAGACTCGATTGTCTATCGAGGACCGTTTCCAGTGATCCGGGTACCATTTTCCACCTTGGCTCTTCCTAGCCAAGGTTCCCCCCGGGACCGTTTCTAGTGACCCCAGTACCACATTTCCCACCTTGGCTCTTCCCAGCCAAGGTGCCACAGCCTAAAGTTTCAGGACCTCGTGTGTTCTTTGGTGGGGGGATCGGCCTAACGAGGTTGGCCGATGTGACACGTTCGTGGTGAACACGTGGACCATCGGGGACCACCGGGGACCATTGAGTACCGTTGTGTACCATCGGGGACTGACATGGGATTATCGTTCGGTGGACTGCGCCAACGCAAGGGACAAAGTGAAAGCCCGCTTCGCGACTACAACCTCTGATAGCTCCGGAACACGAGGCACACCGTGCGAACGCGCCGGGCCCATTGGTCCTCGGAGACCTAATGGCACCCGACCTTGAGAAAAAGCGGCAGGAACTCAGGAGGACCAGCAGCGGCACCTTGGACCACACCGGGCATGATCACTTTCACATGCTGCTGCAGCTCCGGTGCAACGGACACGCACTGACCGAGCCCTATCGACACGGTAATCTTGCACCAACCGATTCGATGTTACCGATCTTGTCCCTCTCTTCAACGAAGATTTAGTGCCTGGTGATTTCAGTAATTTATTCCTCTCGCTGGACACCGCGAGTTTGACGATGTTCGAGGGTGTTTACCATTCGGAACACGATCGATAAGATAATATTGTAAACAAATTTTTGCTCGATTCAATAATATCTGCGAATTGCTCCGGCGAGCAAAAACGACTCCATTCTGTTTTGGTTTCATTCGATTGTATTTATACTGACGGTATAAATATATATATATATACATACACACACACACATATATATATATTTGCTCTGTTTTCCAATATTATTATGTAACGCTACCAACGGTATCCTCTGCCTATCGCGGAGATTATTGATAAACCTGAAGCGATCGCTGAGGACCTACGATTGGTCGAATTAAGATAAGGATCTAGATAGAAAGCGAGGCGGTGTTTGATTTTGAAATTAGTTGATTAGATGAATGTTATTTTGTGGCTAACTGTGGTTAGCTACTCGGAGAATATCTTACACAATCGGTATTCACAGTTCTCCTTATTTTAAAATATTAGATTACATCTTCCACTGATTACTCTTACTGTTTAGCAATTGATTACACACAGTGAAAATTTTTAATCAATTTAATTTAAATTAATAAATAGCTCCCTGGCAATGCAGGATCGATAGGCTTCCGGTAGATAAAGTGTTAATAACAGGAACCTTTTGATGTGCACCGCTTCCAGTGCTATTGTCAATGAATAGTTTATTTAGAAAGCGAACGCCGAGAATAAAAAAGTACGCTCATCACGAACAGATTTTTACTAGCCCTTTACTCCACGCGCTCCAACCCCCGGAACGCAATTTGTCTTCATTCATCATCAACCCTAAGGTGCCGAATATCGACGGAGAGGTGTCGCCACAGTTTTTCCATCTGTGCACAATAATTTTCTGTTCTTTAACGGCTCGGAAGTTTCTGTCGGAACGCGACATCGATCGATCGATCGATCATCGTCATCATCCCCTCCCTCCCGGGAGGATCCTGAACGCGGTCGATTAATTTTCACGTTATTTTCCCGGTTCGATATTATTGTTAGAAATATCCTCGCGTGTTGCGACGTCTGACGCCCGGGAAAATGGATGCACTCATTTCGCGATAACCTTCGGGGACACGTCACACTCCCTGTTCCACCCCCGGCGTCACGATAAATCACGGTGCACCCCTGGACGGCTGCATTTTTCTGCATTCTCCTGGTTATGCTTCGTTGCGAGACCTTCGGGACTAAAAATCAACTCTGGTGCCCTAGTTGTTGGCCACTGAGGGCCGAGGGCCATATTGCTTCAGCTTCGAATGCTAGACCCTTCCCTGACAATGTTTTTAACGAGTTACACAAGATTCGATACTGACCGAGCGACAGTAATCATCAAATTAGAACAGTTTTCTTAGCAGGGAACTAATGGGTTTTCTAATAGGGTTTTAATGGCCATGTTATATCTGAAAGAAATTATATTCGTCAGATTAGAAGAATTTGGTTATTAATTTCGATGATACTATTTCTGAGCTATCACCGATAGATAAGGTATTAATAAATGTTTGCAATGTCATGTTGGTCATATTTTAACCCGTCCGTGGCTCAGTCTACAAATTGTAGTGCTCCAGATCGATTGAAAACCGGAAAACCACTATTATCTTTTGTTGAATATTCATATCTGCTTTGTCAAAGTGAAAATAGAGGTAGTACTGTAAAAATCGTAGAGATATCGGCGCCCGACAACCGAATAATCGCGAAACCCATCCCGATAGCCGACGTCCGTACGTTTTGCATGCTTGTATGCTTTCGTGCACGATAACAAAACGAATTTTTTACGATTGGGAAAGGAGGTTGGTCATTTTTTCGTCGGTTTCGCGGCCTAATTTTGCTCGAATTTTATAGAGAAAGTTCTCCCTAGACACGTGCCCGAAGTTTGCGAGACTGCGCGAATGCGCCGCCATGTTGGATTGCGCAACGTCGAGCTTATGCCAGTTCCGAGACGTTTTGGCGGGAAGACGTTGAGCAAGAATCCGTGTCCATATCAATTCCCGAAACCTTGACTCGAAAAATACAATGAAACTATATTTTTTATTCGAAATTCCAGCTCCGCAATCAACATTTCTTTATTCGTTGTGTACTGCTGGGGACTCTGCGGGTTTCTGCGGTTTCAGAATCGCTCGATTTTGTTTCAGTATCGGTATTTACTGCGTCTTTCGAATTCCAGACAGCTGTTTCAGCTTGTAAAATTTGATCTCTCGACGATTATGCCAGCAGCGACGCCTTCGTGCAAGTTTTTTACAATCGTTCATCTCCAACGGAAACGATCAGAATCTTCATATTTTCTCTATTGAATTGCAGAGTTCTCTTCTTCGTTCTCAGACTTATTAACACTCCTCTGTTCAATTAAAACGTGTTCCGCCCGTGAAATTCGTTTTTTAGATTGATTTTTGCGTTGTCGGTTCATTAGCATACGCCGTGGAACAATGCTTCGAGAGGCTGATCTTTAGATATACTGATCGCGCCCGCCGTTTCTCAATTATCATCCAGAACGTAGATCGTTCGATCCTTTTTGTTGTTGCGAATCGATTCGACGGTCAAATTGTCGCAAATTAACACCCATCGGCGCCGGCGGCAGTTCGTCATTTACGATCCGGGAGGCCCTGAGGACGCTCCAGAACGTGTTGTGCAGGTCGGGAACTGTTTCATCGATCCTTCCATCAAGCCCGACCGTTTATTAACCATTCGTATCATTTGCTGCTAAAATAGCAGACCATTATTAGCTGATAAACTCCAAAAATAGCCAAGTGTACAATTTGTATTTTTCTGAAAGCAGTTAGCAAACAAAAATTATTCAAGGACTTAAACGCTAACAAATTGCTTCGAAAATATTTCTAGAATAGAACGACTATTCAAATTATCATAAATTAATGCTTAACGAGCTCGAAACGAACGCGGTGCGAAGAATATTGTCCACGTTGGAGAAGATGTTCGTGTGGAAGACTGGTCTGTCTCCTCAAATGAGCTCAAACGGGCAGAATTAACCGCCTGATCGATATCAAGAATGCAATTATGCGACCGTGAAGTCGTTCCGAGAAGCACTTGAAAATTAGTAATTTTTTTTTTTCACGTGCCTAAGCGTAACATAGTGCAAACCACGGAAACAGATGCATTTGAGCAGCCGATATGGAAAACACGATCGCCCGAGTTTCTGCGTTTCCGTGATCTTGTCCGATGGTTAAACGCTTCCGGGAATGTAGGTGAGCTACTGTTTTGCGGGGGGAAACTGAGCATGATGAATCGCCGCAGATGGGCTTCTCACGCATTGCTCGCATTCTTCGCGAGATCGCTTAGGATCGTGACCGTCTTCCACAAAGACACTCTGTGCACGCTTCGTGTTGCGATCAATTCACCAAAACCAGTCTCGAACAACTTTGAGACTGTACACGGTGTGTAATCGTATCGCAAACATTTATTGAGACCCTGTACTCCATTTTGAAAATCAATCTCATACGTTCGTCTTTGTTAAAAAAGATTTATTGGCGCTTAATAAGTTGGTTAATGGCGAAATAAAGATGCAGGAGGAATTTCGTTTAGCTTCCGAAGAGGTAAATTGTTAACTTTCTATCGCATGGTTTGCAGTTCATTTATTCATGTGTTCGTTGCAAGTGCCATGTCTCGCTGCAAGCAAACTTTTAAATCAATTTCTATTGCAAACTCGACAACCACTTCAGCTCTCCCAGATGACCTCAATCTTCTCAAGAGGCATTGAAGTCTCCGCTTCGGTATGAACCAACTTCGATTCCTCTCTATTGATATTTCTATACTTCTGTTATCTAATTTTTCTTCATTCCTTCGAACATCTTGTTAAGACAGCATCATCATCGTTTTATATTGCTATGAGCGAAAGCAACAAAGATGGCGTCCTCTTTCTACGTCTTCTGTACGCTGTTGATTCCCAACATAACTTTATTTAATACTGGTCTATTGTTTACATATTTTCTATATATTCATTGTTAATGTTCCCGCAAATTTCTCAAAAATTTCTTCATGAAGGGAACAAAGATGGCGTCCCAGTCCTCAACATCCTCTTTCCGCAAACACCAACAGTTTTTCTTGTACTCAATATTTACATTGCCTAATCGCCTTTCATCCTTCCAAAACTTTCAAGAATACAATGTCGTCATCGTCTCATACCATTCTTCACGAGAGGGACCAAAATGGCGTCCGCTTCCAACGTGCTCTCTCCGAAGCAAGTATTTCCCCAGCTTCTAATTAATGTTCCCCTGTTAGCGCTCTATGTTTTCATTGTTCAATTGTTCCCGGCTCCTGCAAACGTCCCGGGAAGACAAGATCATCGTGGTTCCATACGGTTTCGTATGAATGGGACAAAAGATGGCGTACAGTTTCAGCGTGTGCCCCCTCTTTCCGTGAGTATCACGGCTCGTTCAAGCCAGCTCTCTACTCTAATCGGAATCCGGTCGCGTCGCCAGTTGAATCAACTGTACTGTTAGCCGAGCGTACTAGCGAGCCGTATATATTACTCGACTATGTGTACATGTGCATTATTAATGAGCGCCGGTTCACGCGTCGGGTTCGCGCGAGCGCGTCGGCAGCACATGTTCGAAACACGTGCGCGCGCGTTCATTACCGTGCCGCGAGATTCCATCGAGTCGGCTCTGCTCAACTTATGAAAGACACTGCCGAGAGATCGTCCGGATAGCAACATTTCTCCGTTCGCAAACAATCGGATCCGCCTGAATGAAATCTGAGATTCGCGATCTAATCGCGATCCAAACAGTTCCCCAGAAATCTCCACAGATCTCAATCGACTTGGACACTTTGTTACACGAATTTACTGCGTGGATTGAGGGACCTTCGTGGACCCTTTGCAGACGAGGATTTTTGAAAATATTGAAAATATACAGCATTCTTCTGATACATTCACGACTAATTATTTTACTGTTCCAGGTTTTAAAACAATCTAAAAAGTCCTAATTTTAATATAGAATTGTTAGAACGTCAAACGTTTAAAGCATTGATGGGAAGAAATAAACATTGGAAAGACAGAGAATGAGGGTCAAATTGTTTGTTTGCAGCTTTGAGAATTGAATACATGTACCTGATCTCACGAATACGACAACGTTCGGTCTCAAAGGGCAATGGTCCCTTTCCTTGAAGCGACTTCCTCCGAGCGAGAGCCGAATTTCCCAGTAAAGCAATTCTGTATTCATTCTATACTCCACGATTACTGATAGCAGGAGGGTGGTACAGATGGAAGATATGAAAATTCCCAAAGTCCCTTTCAAAATCCGTGTAAGTAGGTTGGTCGGTTGTTTCGAGGCCCGGCGATGAGTTTAATAAAAATTTCACGTCTCTCCGAAATTCTGAGACGTTCCGCTGGTTTATCAGACTCGGTTTCGTGGCGGCACGAGTCTGCCCGACAGCGAACGAATCGGAATCGCCGATAACGAGGCACGCAGCCGGTTTGTTTCTACCGCGGTTACGTAAACAACAATCGGTTCGTCGACGAGCATTCTACACTCGGCGGCGAGCGTAATAGATCTGATTAAAAACCGAGTGTTGATTCACTCGACTTCTGTGCGTAGACCGCCGATAATGATTGGGTAGAACCGCTACCGTACGCCGGATGATTCTACCAGCTGCCGATTCGCCAGAAGAGCAGCCCCGATAACAGCGAGTTCTCCTGATAACGAGTTAATATTTATTTACCGAAATGTTCGTTTCTCTTCTGTCGTTCCCGGGAGCTTGCTCTCGAGGTCGTCGCGAGACCCGGCGTCCATGATCCACGGTTGCCAAGGTCGGAGGTTATCATTATCGATCGTTTAACTCGCGGTTAATATCGTCCGACATTGTGTACGCAACGATATCGATACCTGAATCGACGCGAAATCTATCTCGGGTCTAGCATCTCGGCAAAAACCCGGGAAAAACGGCGCAACGGTTTCGTAACTCGGGGAAGAGACTCGACGCCGGTTTTTATCCGTCTAGATCTCTTCTGCTGCCGCTCCACGAAGTCGAGCAGGCTCCTTTTTTCCTCGGATTTCTACACTGTCACTGGCTTATGGCTTTGGTGGCCATAATCATGCTCCGCTTCGCGGGATTCCGCGGGAATCGGACTTTTCTTCTTAATTATTTCGTGCGCCATTTCTCTCGCAGCTTTGCCTCTTCTTTAGTCGTTCTGTGACAGAAAATTTTTGTTGTATGCCTACAAAATGGAGCTTCTTTTTTTGATAAATTTACACTAAATTTTACATTAAATTGACTTTTGAGAAGTTTACATTTATTGTATGCTTGCATCCTCTATTTTGTTAGGGTTTCGATTTTTTTAAGACAGAGGAAACTGATTGTACACCCACATCCTCTGCTGAAATTCTGTAAAAATAGTCTTAATTATGTCATACACGATTTCTTTCACAACTATGACAACTAGAATTTCCTTTTCTTTAGTCATTCTCTGGGAGACAGAGAAGATTGATTGCCTGCATTCTCTGGTTTGCCAAGATTCTGTGAAAGTAGTGAGCTTTTTTTCGTCGTTCCTTGCAGCACGATTTCTTTCATACCTTTAACAATTAGAATTTCTGAATCATTGATCGTTCTCTAAGCGACAGTGGAAATTCACACATTCGCGAATTTTTTCCGTTTCTAATACTGAGTACCGGCGAAAATAATGAAATTCTGTAGCTGGTTGCCGCAAACTTGTGTCGCTAAAGCAAGGATTAATTAATTTATTATAAGGCGCCTAATGTTGCCGCATTCAGAAACAAAAATTGCAGAACGTGAATTCGCGTCAGCGGCAATCAGGAATAGAATTTAAAATGACGTGAATTCACATAAGCGGTCGCGAATGTGTTAATATTTAGTATGTACACGCATTTATTCTGGCAGCTAAGTATTCACAGCAGAAAATAGAATTTTATTTCGATCAGAGGAGACTGTGTTCCAAAATGGCGGTTCAAAAGCGTATTAGCAAAGAAGGAACGCTTTTATCAAATTATTAACTCTTGAACCGGACAAACGCATTCTGCTAGGATAAAAATTTTTCTACGAATCTTTTCGTTCGAAAAATTCGAACAACGCCGAACAAACAAAATGAAGCATAGAGAAATCTTGTTCGACAATTCTTTAGAGGCTCAAAAAATCGTTCTAACATCTCCATTTTTAGTTTTCGCGGCAGTACGGTAGAATTCGAGGCATGGCTCGTCGGCGGTATTAAAATTTGAATCCGAAGAAGCGTCCGCGTTATCGAAATCACTGTCGTCCACCCCTTATCGATGCCTCGAGTGTCGGCGATACCGACGTTTATCTGTCCGCGCTTTCTAGTCGCGTTTTTCTCTCCTGTTTCTCTGCTGTCTGGAAACGTGTCCCCGCGGATTTCACGGTCTTATCACGGCCTCCGGGGAAGGCTATCGTCATTAAGTCGGCGGACCGTCAACGTGTCGTTTCTCGTCCCGGGAGAGACGTTCACCGAAAATTTCTCGAGGAGGTATTTTCTGTCAGTGTTGCTCGCCGCCCGAAGGAAAATGACAGCGTCCCGATGGCAACGTTCTGTCGGCAGAGACGGCAACGACTGGCCACGGTAAAATCGAGTTTCCGAAGACATCGGTGAAAGTAGTGGAATGCCGACGATAAGAAACTACTGTGTGGTAATGGTAAGGGGTTAGGACGTTTTCGCCTAGACGATAGAATGATGCGCTACGTTACCGGGACCTGCCTATCGCCACGCAGATACCGAATTTCGGACACCTACGGAGGCTAACGAGACTCCTTATCTTTCGATCCGATGCGCGTGAGGCAATACCCTAATGGTAAGTTATTTGACTTGGAATTAGGTCGGCTAAGTGAGCTCGAGCTGAGCCCAGAAACAACATCGCTGCCGTCCGGTGTACAAGCGATGTGATAACTTTTATTCTCTTCTGCTTCAGCGTCGGTGGTAGCGCATACCGCTGCATCTAGTGCAGTTCAAATAAACTGCAGATAACTTATGGTTCATCGAGTATTCCTCTAAAACCTTGCTCAGTACATAGATCGTTACATTTTTGTTTAGATCGTAGATACAGTAGGGGTGCAGAATGTACAGAATTTTATTTTACGAATTTTCTTCTTCTTCTTCGGAGTGTGTAAGAACCTAGTTTAGGGTGTCTAGTGAAATTTGGCCAGATTGAGAATGAAATGTTTTTAGTTCGGTACTTACTCAGAACCTTCTCGACCTCGAAGATCGTCTAGCATTTAAATTTTGATTCAGATAGTAGAACATAGAGGTCTCTGCTGGGTCAAAGGTTCTGTTGCCATCTAATCAGCGAAGTTAGGCTCGATAAGCAGTCGTTCTCGACTGGCCCCGGAGTCTCGACGTTCCACGGGATGCTCAGCCCTTTGAATTCTGTCGGTGAAGCAACGAAAAGTGCTGAGCATTCGTCGGCCCAATAGCAACTGATCTCTAATGATCATCGGAGCCGAACCAGATAAGACTCCGTCAGTTCAGAGACCACTCAGAACTATAAATCTCTCGTTAGGTATCGCGAGTAGATAGAAAACGATGTACTATCAGCTGAATGTTGTTTTTTTCATTTAACTATGGAGGTTGAGTAATGATGGGCACCGTGCGCGTGTCCATAATGTTCTGGCAGCCTGGAAACATTCGTTTTCAAGCGGAAGCTAGAGAAAATATCGTGCTTGAAAAGTTCCACCCCATAGCTTCAACCCTTATCCTGGTATTCTCGAGAAAAACACGGTTCCATCGCGTTTTGAATTGTTCTTCCTTTTCTTTGATATCTTACTAACTTTTCGAGCAGAAGATGGACGGAATATCGCGATTGAAAATTTCCACCCCTAATCTTTCAACCCTTGTTCTAGAATTCTCTGCGTGAAAAACCGGTTTCTTGTGTTTTGGAGTAGTTAATATTGCTCTTTTCCATAAATTAACTCTTCGAGTAGATTGTAGGCAGAATGTGACGATTGAAAATTTCCACCCCTAAACTTTCAACCCTTGTTCTAGAATTCTCTGCGTGAAAAACCGGTTTCTTGTGTTTTGGAGTAGTTAATATTGCTCTTTTCCATAAATTAACTCTTCGACTAGATTGTAGGCAGAATGTGACGATTGAAAATTTCCACCCCTAGACCTTCAACCATTCTTCTAGCATTGTCTGCATGATAAACCGTTTTCTTGTGTTTAGGATTAGTTAATATTGCTCTTTTTCATAAATTATTAGCTCTTCGACCAGATTGTAGGAAGAATACGATTGAAAATTTCCACCCCTAAACTTCCAACCCTTGTTCTAGCATTCCAGGCGAGACGAATCGTTCTATTAGGTTTTGGATTAGTTTCGCATGGAATGAACAGCGGCATTGACAATTTCTTGGTGATAGCAAAAGAAGAGAAAGCCTGGCAGCGTGCCTTACTTCCGGCGCCGATCGTACGCGATAAGGATCGAGGGAATCGATCGGCGGCGCAGGTAACAATATCCTTGAGACTCGAGAGGCGTCGTAGTTAGCGCGCGGCTCGACGCTCTGTTTACAGTGTAATAGTAACGATGTTTATCGATCCTGTTATCGGGAGTACACTCGCAAATGCACGGAGCTTCCACCAGTTCGAGGACGAACCGTGGAGACGTAAATACACGGCGTAGGCGAGACCGAGGGAGGCCCTAATTCCAGAAGAAAGGACAAAGAGCTCTCTTACCGTCCGCGGCAAAAATTCTTTCGCTTGACAACACCAAGTCTCCCAAGTTTTCAAAATATCAGCCCTTTCGAATACCACCCGCGAGCACAATTTATCAAACGCCTCGAACCCTTTAAAAAACAATAAAACACTCTCAAACGATCGATCTACGTACCAGGCAGCAATAGAAAAATTATATAGAATTCGTATTATTTCTTTAAACTCTTTCCGATACAATTTTATGAAACAATCAGACCGACATTTAAAAATTAATCTACGTTCACTCCACTCTTGCAATATAGGGCGGAAATTGTAAACAAAATTTATAAACAAGGAAATTTTAATCGTTATACCCGTAAGAGAAACTTTAGAACAAGGGGTTGTAAAAGAAATTTCTAGCCTACGAAGAAAAAAGAGCGTTTAATGTGGTCACTTTAATTTGTTAATGAATTCCAGAAAAATGAAGAGTATCGCGAAAATAGTGAACAATGTTTTCAAGTATCTGAAGGGTTGGTAAGGCACTGTGAACAGAAGGTAAGAGGGGGTAGAATGATTCGTCGCCACCCGGTTAGCAGCGGCTCCAGCGGAATTTATTTCGACAGCAGCGCGCCGTCGCGATTCTTTGAGCCGATCATTATCTCGTGCTCATTATCTTTATTGTCGGCGACGTTTCGTACCTCACCGTCTGGCGTCGCGTCCTCTCGATTCCCTCGAGGCTGGTTTCCAACGTCTCTGTCTCCGTCTCCTTTTGTACGCAGTGTTCTCGCTAAGGGTTGTTATTCTTGCAAACGATACGAACCATGTGTCCCTCGTCTAATTTCGCTGTGCATCCCTAGAAACGTGTCCGACATTGTTAGGAACTCGTTCGCTCATCGCAGAAGGCTGGTAATTCGATCTCTCGCGGCCATTATCAATCCCAATTCGCGGAATATTCGTTTCCGGGCTGCTAAAAATAAAGCTTCTGTTTTGAAATTACCCGTTTCTTTTCAGATTCGATAAAGATAATTGTCAGACTTTGATACTAAATCAATGAATCACTGATTCGACGCTGTGGACACGTGGATCGATTGCGCGCGTTCAATGAGAAATATACGGACGTATTTTCAGACTAATCCGGCGGATATACGTTGCGTCAATACTTCGGCAGTCGTCGAACATTTGAAAAACAACGAATGTTGTTTCGCGAATTTTTTTGAGCAGAGACTTACCGTCTTGCAAATTTCATTCCTCCAGATTTCTCGTGAATCTACATTTTTCTCTGGAAAAGGAAAAACGACCACACTTTTCAGCCCACTCTCGATAAATCAACTCTTCGCATCGGCAGCATTAGGCTGACCCATCCAGTCCTCAAGGTTGCAAGCAAATAATTGATTGAAATAATAGACAATTGGTAGTCTGCTTTTTAAGAAAGATATTTCTACGATCATATTTTGCAATTTGCTGGAGAAATGGATTTTTGCTACAGAATATTCGGAAGAATTCAATTGTATTGACGAAATAACCGCCGATAAATTGCATAAATTACCGTTTATTTAGTCGGACTACCTCGGCACTGTAATTTGGCAGTGAACGCGTTAAACTTGCAAGCAAACAATTGATCGAGACAGCAAACGAATCGGCATTCTGCTCTCCGAGGAAGATATTTTTACGATCATATTTTGCAATTTGCTGGAGAAATGAATTTTTGCTACAGAATATTCGGGAGAATTCAATGGTATTGAAGAAATAACCGCCGATAAATTGTATAAATTACCGTTTATTTAGTCGGACTACCTCGGTACTGTAATTTGGCAGTGAACGCGTTGAACTCGCAAGCAAACAATAGATCGAGACAGCAGACGAATTGGCATTCTGCTTTCCGAGGAAAATATTTTTTTTTGCCAATTTAAAAGTGCTGGTCCGCGGGGGGTTGGAAAATAAGCGGAAGGTTATTGCGGAGGAATTCGCGGCGCGCAATGTAAAATGCAGAAGCTGGAATATAGTAACGCGAAATGATCGCACGGTGCACGATGGAAGAACGAATGTGGAAGAGGGGATGAAAGTGAGAAGGAGAGCGGGGAGGGACGAAAGAGAGAGAGAGAGAGAGAGAGAGAGAGAGAGAGAGAGCAATATCGATCTATCTATAGAAGCTCGACTACTGGATGGGATAATTGCGTGGGGTTGAAGTTGCAATCGTGAATGCAACTGGTGGTGCGTGGGAGGAGGGAAGGGGGGAGAGTTTCAGCCCCTTCGCCCCTCGCTGCGCGAGCAATAGGGGGTTGGGCAGGCCGACGTAATGGGCTGGTGCACACACGTGCAGGGTGCATCTATGTGATCGTCGAGGAAAATCACGGGACGATGTCAACGACCCATGTTTGCGACGATCTTCATCGTTTCCGACCTCGTCTGTCGTCACCTCGTGGTTACCTCGTCTCGTTATCCCGCTTCTTTCTGTCCTCGATCGCTGACGCAGAATTTAATTACCCCGCCGGCAGATGAATTTTTTCACGTCGCCAGGTGCGACATTCCGACGGTGTTGTCTCTATTCAGCCCTTTTCAGAGATACAAGCCGCAACGAAAAAGAAACCGGGGACTCTGTTTCCCGGCGAAGCTGTAAGAAAAAGTTTGACGGCTTCTCTGCATCCTTGTGTATCGGTTTGTCCAATTTCGTCGAGCTGCATACGCCGCGCATCTTATAAACAATTTAGCAGAACTGCGTTCTTATGGCTGTGCGATTTGTAATTTCTTCTTGTCTTCAAAAGGGAAATCGGAGTTTCAAAAGACCAAGCTCTGACACTCATCGAAATAAAAATGGTTTCTGTCGATTGCAGTTCACAGGGACCAAACAGAAATGTATTATTCTCCGAAATAATTTGCAATTGACGTCTTGTTATTCAATTCCTTTAGTCCCTGCATTGTTCGACGATGCAGCCGCTTATTTTTGTCGTAAACGCATAAAATTTCCAGTCTAATTATAAATGTCTCCCGAAGACAAAAGCGCAGGCAGTGTCGGATTATGTAATCGATACGCGAACTCGAAAATTATGGTTATCGGCGGCCTGTTAATTCGGAGGTCGTCCCGGCCGAGTTTCCCCCGAGTCCGAGCACCGAAATGCATTCGGTGCAACACTAATTCGCAAGGCACACCTGAAAGCGTTCCAGGTGAACCCGTGTATTGAGAAATCAGTTTAACCGTCGACTTCTAAAATGTTCACGTGCAAGGCTCTACCGAGAATTTCAGGAAGAGTCAATAAACCGCGACGTTTTAAAAACATCGTTCTTCTTGCAAAAATACGGCAGAAAACGCTTCTGGTTTTTCGCATACCATTCGCACCGATCCCGAAGCGGAACGAACACAGAATAGACAATGGAACAGGCGCTTAATTATATTGTGCTTGGTCTCGTTGTAATCAACAAAGTTTCACGAGTAAGACATTATTATATCATACAGAAATAATTGGAAACAAAAAAGTTTGATCACTGCATCAGCATTGTCTCGTCGATATGGTGATCATAGATACTGATTGTATGCAATCGGTTAAATACAACAAAAGGCTGGAAGAATTTAAGGATATTGTTACATGATTTTTAAGACGATCAAATGGGAAGATACATTTTCATTAATCCTCAGTTCCTTTTTATGGACTTGGACAATCCTCATTTCATTTTCGTCTAGGCATCAGTGCAGTGAAAAAAAAAACCGTGGAAACGAGGAGGTCCGTGCTGTGTCCGCTCCATTTGTCCGTTTGGCGCCTCGTTAATCGCCGCCGTGATAAACCGGCCGCTTTTTATACCGGCTGCGCGGGGATCGTCGATCGTCGATCGGACTTTGTACGGTCCGATCTCTCGACCGCTCGATATACCCGGCGGAAAAACGAAAATCACGAGCGGCCGACTAAAAATCGCTCGCGACGCTGAGCTCCGGTTACTTGAATGGATTTTCCTCGCCGCGAGGCCGGAGAAAATCTCAAACGAACGGCGAAAATCGACCACCTTGTTTTGACGTTACCGATCGTTCCCCGATTCCCTCGTGACGGCCGCTAAACTTCCTTCTCGGCAGCAACCGGATGTACACGATATCTACGAGTTCTACCCTGATGACCCACGGCCCCCCGATTCGCGGTTACGCGAAATGTTTCGGGACCCGCTACGGCCTTGCACTTCGACTCGAGACGCGCCATTGTTCGAATTCTGTTATTCGTTCGAATGCGAATCAATCTTTGATGTACAATTGATCCGCGATTCAAGAATTCACGAACGAAATTTTAACATTGGATGCACTGCTTTTCTCTGGACGCTCACTATCAACCCCGAATCAGGAGCTACTAACGAGGCGTTCTTTAATTCGAAATCGTGCCATTCTCGGTCTTCGCGACTTCGTTTGCTTCTGAGCGCAGATATCTGAACCATTAAATTTGATATTTATAAAATGACCAACGCGAGATTCTTTCTTCCCATTAGCCTTGAACTTCGGCAAGGGACGAGCCATTGTCCCAATTAACTTCTTCGTGCCCTGTTGTTCTCCGTTGCAAATAACATCGAACCGCGTTCTGAACTATTGTTTGTTGGGATCACTTGACCCCGTGAATGGTCCTGGTGGTCCACCGATTTGTATTGGGCGCCCCCTTGTTAGGGCCATTAACGCAGCCTACTTCGACGGGATTTCGGGGGGGGGGGGGGGATTATGCGATCATCGTGACAGAGTATGTAACAGCTTGAATCATTCCGAATCTATAGAAAGATGAACATTTCGATTGACTCGGTTCAGAACCTCTTCGAATTTGTGTCAAAATTTATACAAAAGACTAAAGGCTAGTGTATTCAGTTACTTAAATCCTCAAACGGCAATTATGGCAATTCCTCCTCAAGTTTTCTTTCTATTGGATATACAAGTATCGCCATGCTCTCCATTTAAAAGGTAATGATCGCGAGAACTCTTTCGGCTTCATCGAATTAATTACCAATGCCAGTACTAATTATTCTTAGACCGTTCTCCTGTCGATTAGCAACTAGACGAGTTAAATTTCCGCGAGGTCCAAGAAAATTAAATTTGTATTTAATTTCTGCCGCGATTGGTGGGGTGAATTTGTCTCGTGCAGGAAGATCGATAGACTGATCATGGTCGAAATGTTGTTGTTCCAGGTAACAATGCAGGCGGTAGATCATCGTCGGTGACAGGATCGGTTCAAAGGAGCACCGTCACGTCGAGCAACCGCGCGCACTCCGCCAGCCGGAGGATCAGCCATCAGCAGCGTCAGCAGCAACAGCAACAGCAGCAGCCGCCCAGAATACCCTTGGGATCCTTACGAAACTCGGATGACCACGTGCCAAGAGCCAGCTCGGCACAGGACGTTTGCGATAACTCGAACGATTCCGGGCTTGGCTTCGAGGAACGTCAGCAACATCTCACCACTGCAAACGTTCGTAAATCTTAATCGATCCCAGACCTCTCTTCTCGCTGTATTCTCTCTTCACCACTCTGTGCACAGTTCACTGAAAAAGATTGCAACCTCCAAGTATTATCAGCCTCTCACTAGACATAGAATTTGTGCAACGTCCTTGCTCAACTTTGTCTCATCTAAAAGTCCCAACTTTATTTTATCTAAACGTTCTTATACAAGTTCGTTTCATTTAAACGTCCGAAATTTTTGACTGCGGATATTTATTTATTTTTTGCATCGATTGCAAGTAATAGAAAGTAAATAGAATGTCATTTCCTCCCTCAGTCATTACTAGACTGCGGATCTTTATGCAAAATAAAAATTGTCCCAGTCAATTGTCGGAAGCAGAATGTGAATAAAAGTGTATTTCCTCTTCTAATAATTTTAGAAAGATCAGAATAATTTGCCAACATCAATCAATTCTACTAATGTTTCAGTTTTGTATTTGACCAATCCATTTTTGTCATAAATGTATCAAATCCGCAGTCTAGTCATTACAATGGTCGACAAATAATATATCGACGTCTTCAAAATTTGTTAGTCTTCCTACAATTAAAAATTTGACCTACTCAATCTTGCCATGAATGCATACAATCCGCAGTCTACTAATTAATTACCATATCCACCAAGAACCTAACGAAGAGAATAGTTAATAAATATTCTCTGTAACCTTCCCCTTCATCTTTCCAAATTTTCTTCTTCCTCTCGCAAAGACTGAGGAAATGAAAAGCGTGAAATAAATTGGTGCAACGACTATCCCGACCACGATTTACTTGTAAACGTCAGTGATCGTCAGTTATCGTCACTGACGACGCTCGCAGACGCGACGAAAGTGTTATCAACCTCTTCATCGTTGTGACACTGCATCCTTCGCGTTATCTCGAGCTATTGTCACTCCTACTGAATCTACCTGTTCGTTTCTCAACGTCGGCCATCTCGACAACCCGTTCCCAGTGAAAAGTAAATCGCCGCTCCGTTCTGCCCATCTCCATATCGTTTTTTAATACTCGAAACTCGCGTCGACCAACCGAAAGAGCATCGAAACTATTGGGAGCGCGGTGTTTGCGCGAAGAAATTACTTTTTATCGCGGGGTTCGATCGATATCGATGCGTGCACCGATAAATTCGCTCCCGTTGCGTAATACCTCGGACACGCGAATAACTCACCGATCGAACGAGCACGTATTATGCAGTCTGAATGGCATTTTAACAATCGATACCCGCTGTATCGGCGATACATCGACGGTAATTCGGGAGCTATTTAAATACTTGGTGTTGGCCCAAAGTATTCTCGTGTTCCTCTGCCGGCTGTTCGTTGGCTCGAGCTCTGCGACAAATGGTCGCGTTAGCAGTCGCCACTTTCGACGCATCGGTCGCGATTTTCGAGTTCGCTTCTTGGGAATGTGTCCCCGCACTTCTCGACATTCCACAAAATTAGCTATGTGGACTCTTCAGCGAACGAACCAACACCTAAAGGAAAACTCTCGCTTGGTCGACTTACCCGATAACATATAAGCACAATTAGCCCGCATCACCCATTTTCCCAATTGAAAATCGTTTGTGAGCACAAGAACAGTGCCGACCACTAGTGTCCAACAATCAATGCATTTGTAGCAGGAATAAATTTTTTACGCCAACAAAAGTTGGTAATACTTCATTTTTATCACAGAGAATCGATTGGTCCGTGAAAGAGATGTTTCCTCTATTTTGGTTTCCGTGAAATTGAATATGAAAAATAAAGATCCGCAATCCACTAACATCTCACACACGAATCGCGAAGAGGAGGTTGGCCAATCGAACGGTTCCCCGATAGCATCACCCTAACTCACGATCTCCCGGTTCTCGTTACGCGCAAACCCTGAAAAAAACGCCCATCGTCGTCCATCGGGTCTGGATCGAGGATGTAGCTCGATTTTCTCGAATGGACGCGCAGTAAACGGGGTCGAGCCTCCATCCCCGAAAACGTTTCCCAAGAGAGCGTTCCCGAAGCCCCAGAAGCTTCCATCCCCGGTTAGGTTACGCCATTGTGGCGTGCGTGCATGTGCAAGTGTGTATTCTAATGCGATCACTTGTCGTGCCCGTTGTTGATTTGCCGCCGCCGCCGCCGCCGCCGTCGTCGTCGACGTCGACGTCGACGGCACCGACGACCGGTCTCTAACGGTAGTTGAACCCGGCCGACGACGACGGGTGTTCTGATTCGTTAAATTAAGCCGGCAACCACCAACCGGCATGCACGCGCGCGCACGAACGCTACACGCTATCAATCTCCTCTGGTGTTGCTTAACAGGCTTGGAACGGCGCCGGCGAGGAGGACTCAAAGAGGAGGAAGATGGACATCAAGCTCGAGTCCGAGGACGCGAATTTCGCGTTCCCCGAGGTGGCCCACGCCACCAGCCCGGAGGCCAAGTCTGGGAACAGGACCACCGCGAACGGGGCCATAGGATTGGCCACCATCTCCACCAACAGGAACGGGACCGGTTCCGGACGAGCCGTCGACGTACCCAGAAACAGACCCGCCATGGGAGTACTCGCCAAGAGGACGCCCCCTGCTCACCAAGGTCCACTCACCCTCACTTCTCAGTTGTGTACGTGTCGTACTATGAACATGTTTGCTAAACACCTTCGTTGATGCGCCAACGTATCTTCCTGGCAAAAAGGATTCGGTTAAATTGATCCTAGCATGGATGAAGGTGTTGCTCTGGTACCCTAGCATTTTTACCGTCTCCGCCTCTCAATTGTGTGCGTGTCGTACCATGAACATGTTTGCTAACCACCTTCGTTGATGCGTCAACGCATCTTCCTGGCAAAAAGGATCCGGTCAAGGTGATCCTTGCATGGACGAAGGTGTCGTTCTGGTACCCTAGCATTTTTACCGTCTCCGCGTCTCAATTGTGTGCGTGTCGTACCATGAACATGTTTGCAAACCACCTTCGTTGATGCGTCAACGTATCTTCCTGGCAAAAAGGATTCGGTCAAGTTGATCCTTGCATGGACGAAGGTGTTGTTCTGGTACCCTAGCATTTTATAAACCACCCTGTTTACAAAGATCCACTCACCCTCGCCTCTCAGTCCTGCACGTGTGCTACTATGAATATGTTTGCTAATAACCACCTTCGTTGATGCTTCAATGTACGGCCTTTGTCGAAAAGGGTTTCTAGCATTTTTTTTAAATTAATAACGCGCTGTACCAGCCACATATGAGTTCACGATCCGTTTTCCAGTTAACCGTTTGCACTCGGAACTACTTTAACCCGAAGGCCAAACATTTCTTCCGGCTTAGAGAATCTCCTTCCGCTATGATTTTTTTGCGAGTAATTGATGAAGTGTAAACAAATTTAATAATGTAGAAAATATCTTTAACCCATTTGCATCATTAGCGTATATATACGCTTAATTTATTTTTTCTTATAATGCTGAAATATGAACTTCTTTTACTCGTAGTCATTTTTGTACTTAAATATAATAAAAACAAAAAGTTTGGTGATAAAAGCCTTCTTTTCATATTTCCTTATGATGCAAATGGGTTAATAAAAAGCAATTTTTAGTGGCGCCTTAGAGTCGCAAATCGACCGCTAAGGGTTAATGTACGCGTATTGTCTGAAATACTTGTTTTTAAAAATAAGTCGTGTTTGTTTAACGTTACCGTGAAAAATCGGACAATCATACGTGACAACCCAACACGTCGTTCGTTCGTAACATTTCACGTAAAGAGGTATTGCGTCGTTAGATATACCGGCATCGAGGAATTTACATGGAGATTCTCGCTTGTTTGCATCCGGATCGAGGCGACAGATTTTAACTGACTGCTCGCAGGATCATGCGAACTGATAACCTTCGGCTCGCCGCGCGACTTCTCCGCGCTGGTATTTTCGCATGTATATTGTAACGCCAGCCGAGAGATAAATCCGTTTCCGGCGAAATTGTTCACCTCGTCGGTTTTACCATGAAGATACGTTATCACGGTCCCTCGAAGACTATTCTACTTCATCGATATCATTCCCATGATATCGAGCGCGATATCTAATTTAGGTCGGAGAACATTTAATTGGTCCCATTCAACAACGAACAGTATCTAACTTGAAGAGTAAAGCATCGATATTCCCTTCATTTCTTCAGCTTATTTCTCTCTTTAATCTAATGCTATCGCGATAGCGACGGTGGCATAAACTAGGCCGCCATCAATTGCATTTAAATGGATATCGATGTCAGAGAATCGTTCGGTTGACAAATTAAACTCCAACAGTTCTCAAATTTCTTAAAACCAGTCCGACATGCGCGACTTCTGTTGCCTCGCGAGATGTTACGATTAGGTGTTCCGCTTCTCTATATGCTCGGCATAGGACCCAACTCACCAGCGACTAAAGTGACCGAAAAGTATACGGTTATCAATGAATTTATTGTTTGTATGTATTTTGTATGTATGCTCGTTACAGGGCCGATCTCACGAGCCACTAGAAAGGTTCGATGCGAAAGCACAGTATTTTAATGAAATTCATTTTGTGCAATGTGCAGGCAGCGCTTCGTCAGACGGAAAAGTGCAACTGCAGATCATCTGCCAGCCGGAGCAACAGCACCGGGCTCGCTACCAAACGGAGGGTTCGAGAGGAGCGGTGAAGGACCGGACCGGAAACGGATTCCCGATCGTGCGTCTGGTCGGTTACGATAAACCGGCGACTCTTCAGGTTTTCATCGGCACGGACCTCGGTCGGGTCGCGCCGCACATGTTCTACCAAGCCTGCCGCGTCAGCGGCAAGAATTCGACGCCCTGCGTCGAGCGTAAAATCGATGGAACGATAGTGATCGAGGTTGACATGGACCCCACGAAGGACATGATGGTCACCTGCGACTGCGTCGGGATTCTGAAAGAGCGAAACGTAGACGTGGAGCACAGATTCCCCCAGGAGGCCAGCATCCGTCAAGGTCGCAGCAAGAAGAAGTCGACCCGCTGTCGCATGGTCTTCCGCACGACGATCACGCACCCCGACGGCACCTCGGAGACTTTGCAAGTCTGCTCGCAGCCGATAGTCTGCAGTACGTATCGTGATACTCGTGCGAATCCCAATGGTCATTGGGGAGCCTGCGTCTTTAATGTGTGTGTATGTACCATCAATTGTGAGACTGAGACTGTGTGTCTGAAAAGCGTACGAGCATGGGTGATTTAGTAGATATTTCACGCTTTGTTCTATCAAGTGTCTTCCAACCGATCTGGTCCGTTTCAGCTCAACCGCCCGGCATCCCAGAGATCTGCAAGAAGTCCCTCACCTCATGTCCCTGCACCGGCGGGCTGGAGCTCTTTATCCTAGGGAAGAACTTCCTCAAGGATACTCGCGTGGTGTTCCAACTAGACAACGACGATCTATCGAGTAGCATGGAGCAGCACTGGGAGTGCGCGGTCCTGCCCGACAAGGAGTTTCTGCAGCAGACGCACCTTGTTTGCGTCGTGCCTGCCTACAGACGACAGGACCTAGCGCCGTCGGAAACAGTCAGTGTAAAACTGTACGCGGTGTCTTCTGGAAAGACCAGCGAACCCCATACCTTCCTCTACACCGCCACGTCCACGCCACCGGAGCCATCGGTGGGCAAGGTCGAACCACTAACGCCGCCTCTGTCTACAGCGAACGGAGACACCAGCCTCGCGACATCCCCCACGACGGTGCCCCTCACGACAGGTGTAGCAGCTAACAGTGAGTAGATTTTTAATCCCGAATCCCACAATTGATTCCTGGATGGCGCACACTGGGCCGCTTCTGTAAAATAGATGGAATTAATTAAAAACTGTCCATGTCATGATACAGATTGAAACTAAGTCAATAGAAATAGACTGAAATGGACGCGAACTTCTTATATCTGCTCTCAGTTGTTAAATAAATAATAGTCATGTTCGAGCCTCTTGATGCATTGCTTCAAGATTTGCTTAGACTGAAGCTAATCCAGCTTTTTACGGATTCTGGCGTACTGTGCGGCGGTGTCCAGGTCCATTTTTGACTGAAAGTATAAAAGTCGTCATTTATCTTCTCAGTTTCTAGCTGATTAGCTTGATTAGCTCGGCCGTCGATTCAACTGATCCTAAGTCTCCTGACGTGTGTAGTCAAATAAATTGATTGTAACTATTGGTATCGTTCAGAATAGAACTGTTTTGAAATAATCTCACCTTGTCCCAGCTTCCTCTATATAAAATTACGTTGTTCCAGCTCTGATCAGCCAAGCAACGGCAGGAACGCCGAATTTCTTGTCCACGATGCAGCCGCAGCAGCCGTCGTCTCAGTCGAGCGAATCATTGAAAAATGACCCGAGTCCGCCGCCGGTGACAGCCTCGTCGCAGGTGACGCCGGTGATGATGTGGGCGTCGCAAAGTCCCAGTTGCCAGAACTCACCGCCGGACGTAATGATGCCACCCCCGGCTATGGTCGCGAACACGCTTCTGAACCGTCGATCGTCCTCGAACCTTCAGTTGATCCTGCCAGATAACTTGAAGACGGAGGTGTTGGACGAGAACAGCGAGAACAGTATGATCAGCGAGAACAGCATGCAAAGCATACCTACACCGACGGCGAACGGCTCGTCGGGGACCAGCCCTCTGCAGCAGCTCGTCAACGAGAACTCCATAGAAACGTCGCAGTCCAACATGATCAGATCCGTGCCTGTCGCGCCGAACGGCTCGCCGGTGCAAGAAGCGGTGAATATCCTGGGTGTAGTCGATTTGATGCGGAACCAACACTCTCTGTCGATGGTGACGTCCCACCAGAACAGCTACGGAGGTATGCACGAAACGTCTCAAGTCAAAGTCCTAAGTCCCCACCATATCAACAAAGACACTAATACAATGTTGACAACAGACGGCAGTTCTAACGGAAATCTCCAGGGCGGAGGAGTCGTAGACCTTCGCATGAAACATCATCAGTCGGAGTTCGCAGCCCTCTCGAACTTCGCCGTGTCTTCTAACGGGCAGCCTCTGCCTGCGCAGAGCGGCCACAGCGTGGAGAAGTATCTGAACCACATCGAATCAAACGCGAAGGAGGTTGAGAGCCAGGAGAACGATTATGTGACCAACATGCAGCAACGTGCTTCCATAATCGCCTCGGGTCGACAACCGCAACAGACACAATCTTCCAACATGCTAGCCACGTCCAATCAAGGGGTCAAGTTGGACAATCTGGTGAACCCCGCCGCGGAGGCGCATCAGCTGGTATCGCCGCTACGAACTGTCAACGCCAGCAACAACAATCTGATGAATGTTACTGTAAACGATCATGAAACGATACCGAGCTCCCAACAGACCAGAACCAGCCCGCCGATGCCGGTACTCTTGGAAGCGCTGATGCCATCGCAGACTGTTCAACCCCTGGCGAACGGGGCCCCGTCAGTCTCGCCTCCAGCAGTGCAAGAGCAGACTAACGGGGATAGCTTATTGACCAGCATCAACGCTGCGTTGCTACCGTCGATGCAAGAGCAGCCAGTGTCAGCCAACGGTACGTCCTCCGCTAGCGTACCAGCCCACAATCAATTGCAAGTCACGAACGAGACTATGTCGGCAGCGGCTGATCACATTCCCCAGATCCAAGGTCTGATTCAGCCGGATGTTGTAGCGATGCAGCAAGTGCAACAGGTGGAACAAGTTGTGGCACAGGCGCAACAACAAGTCGAGCAAGTAGTCGCCCAGGCGCAGCAGCAAGCGGTGCAGGCGGTGCAGCAAGCGCAACAGCAGGTCGTTCAACACGTGGTGCAACACGCACAAGTTGTCCAGCAGGCTGTGCAACAAGTGCAAGCTGTTCAGCAGGTTCAGGCTGTGCCAGCGGTCCAGCAGGCTGTACAGCAGGCTACTCAGGAAGTGGTTCAGCAGGCGGTTCAGCAGGCGACGCAGGAAGTGGTACAACAGGTTCAAGCTGTTCAACAGGCGGTGCAACAGGCACAGGCTGCCCAGGCGATGCAGCAGGCAGTTCAACAGGACATCGGTTCCATGCTGAACCAACCGGCTGGCTTTGTCGCTGAAGCTAGCTCCGCTCTTGCCAGTGGAGCAGCTCAAGAACCGTCTCAGCAGAGACTGACCACCGCCGCTGAACAGGCGATTAATAACGTAATCACCAACGCTACTCAGGACATCATCAACACCATCGTTAACGATAGATCTATACCCATCACCACGACCACCGCGCACGCCATCATCGCGACCAAGAATATCCTGAATAGCGTTGCCACTCAAAGTGCCCAACTGATGAACTGTGCCATGGAAGGGATCCTGCCCAAATCCCCTTCCAGCCAAAACAACATCGTCGAACAAGTTACAAGTAAGTCGCCGCCGGTTGCCATGCCTGTCACGCCCAGCAGACAAAATGTGAACCCGCCCATAACGAACGCCACGGGAAACGCTGCCGGGACCACCATCAGAAAACAGGAGGACGGCATGCTACCGCAGGAACTGACGTCGATGTCGGATCACGATCTTCTGAGCTACATCAATCCGAGTTGTTTCGATCCGCAGAACGGTTTTCTTATGTAGTGTTGTTGTATTCTTGTCTTTGAACATGGAATTTTCTATACGGTATTCGAGATCCTTCGAATACGGAACGAGTGACTAATCCCAGCCAATCGGATAACGTAGTTGTCCATTCGGCTCGGTACAAGTTCTATATATCTGTGCCACATTGTCGTTTCAGACTTTGTATGTGATAAAAACAAAAAACAAAACAAATCCGCTTTTGTACGATGAAAGAATGGACGAAGTTTGTCACCACCTTTGTAATCGAATCGACGAAACTATTATCATTGTTAAGTAAGACGGGCGCACGAGAGCGCGACAATTAGGGTTTCTCCTCCTTTATTCTTCCTTTTTCTACGAGTTGTCCAATGTGATAATTCATTTTATTTATCTTTATCGACGCCTCTTGCGAATCCAGGTGCCTTTCTTCCCCGTACCCCTTTGTAAATGTATCTCAGAATTGGTACTTCCCTTTTATTTTTCTCACAGAGAATGAGTCGCGTTACTGTGTCTCTTAGTAATCGACAACGTACTGACCCCACTCAACTCTAAGTGGAGCCACGGAATTGAGTGTAGCGATAAAGAAAAACTTAAGTTTCCCTGTACCCTGAAACGGTCATACTTGAGTCCTACGGTTCATAGATGCATTCTTCTGTTCTCTTTCTTCCCCTCTTGACTTGATTTCATTATGAAAAAATGGATCATCTTGTTGTTTGACGTCGTTTCTATTATATTTTTAAGTAATAATATATATATATATATACATATATTTCGTATGTTGTTTAATAATTGAATATTTTTGTTGATAATTAATACAAATAATACAATATCATGTGATTGCGTTGATGGTTATCGATATACTAAATAGGTGTATATGACAATGACAGAGAGAGATTATATTATATGTCAGTACGAGGAATAATTAATATAGAAATATATATCATTGATTATCATGAAGGGCAGTTTCAAAAACTGGTGGAAGTGCTGGTCAGTACTGTGTTAGGTGTTTCAAACCTAGGCTCATCTTCTCATTTCTGATAGTACTACCGATTCTCTGATAGTATCGGCTAATTCCAAATCACTGTGTTTATTCTACTCATACATACTCACTAGGCACGCCTCCAGTTGTATATTTCACAACAATCTCTGTTCTATCGGGTATACAACCGTAAGCTGCTTTACCACGTTAACAAAACTTTTATCCAAAGTCTTCGTTCACCTTGAGCGTTTTTATTAATAGTAACTAAAAGTCTGTCTCTCATGTTTAGTTCTTGTTTGACACCATTAACGAAGATCTTCAGAGTCTAAAGAAATTAGCTAATATTTCATGTATTGTCAGAGCTGCCTGTTTCAAAGTTAACGTCATAGACTTATTTCTATTACTTTGCTTAAACTCAGCACTATCCTGTTTGAACGATGCCACGGACACAGCGTGTTTAGCGTCCATTAACGGAAATGTAAATTTTCATACCTTATCCCCCCTGTACCTCTCTTTATTTTCCTGGAATCAGGTCCTACATTCTAGACTATCTTGGAAGCAAGTTCCACAGCTAAACGATCTTTTGTGAAGGGTCTATTCATCAACGTAGTCAACACAGTGCCTCTTGAATCCTATTTGGAGATTTTGACAATTGAGATCAAGCCCTGTGTGCTTGGTGATGAAGGTCATGTAAAACCTGCGATCCAAGCTTGGACCCAATAAGCTCGTAGACAGACTGGCAGATGAAATCGTACAGTTTGTCCAAGCTGTAACGTTCTATGAACTTATAAAGGCTAAATCCAAATAAACGATTAACTTCTATATCAATGAGATATGTAATATATATATATATATTTTACGTTTACCCAAAGAGAGAAGCAGATAATCGGACAAAGTGAGCTTATTAAGAATATAATGAGAATATTATATATTATATATTGTAACATCAAGTTACGCGAGGGTTTCTCCCTTTTGTTCAAGAAGAGGGGTGCTATGTACCGTGTGTACGAATACTCGCCAACATTAATCTAGTAAGAGACAGATTTTATAATGAAAGATATTGAAACATTTATTGTTGTGATATGTCTTTGTAGCAAAGAAAATATATATATGAAACGTATATATATATGCATATATATGTACATATATAATTTTACATCGATCATCTATTATCACGTGTTTTAGAAGGTCCTTCAAAAGAGAAAACAAGACCATGAACACTGAGCATGAATTAAACAAACCGATCATTATACTATGTGGTATGTACTTTCGTGAAATTGTAAACATTTACTATACACTGTACTGTACGCACATTTGTAGCGTCGTCAGCTTATTACATCGAGAACGAAAAATTACGAGCATGTACTGTCATTTTATTCTCCTGTAAGTTGAATAAATGTTTCACAGCATTGCTTTTCCAATAATTTTTTCAGTCTACTTGGGTATGGAATTAGTATAGGCTTAATAAAGCTATAAAAGAATAAATTACCGATTCCATTTATTTAACGTCAATAAATATAATTTTATAATAGTTGCTATAATTGTTAACAAAATTCAAAATTCTTAATTACACAATTATTCGCCTAAGTTTGTTACATCATTAACATTGCCACTTTCCTTTCTCACCCTTAACTTTTCCTTCTTTCTGCAATTTATTCAAGTGGTGAAATACATTGTAAGCTGCTGCTTCCCACATAATCTGCGCCGTATTCTGAAAATATGAAAATATTTAATATGCGGTCTGTTATATTTTATTAAAAAAGATATGTTCAACATGTTGAGACATTAACGCTTAAACTATTTAGTGGGAATACTCTTGTAGTTTTGTTAAAAAAATTTTGTGAAGAATTGTAGGATTGGCTTTATCTTTGAATAAGTTTCCAAGATATTCAATGAAGATAAACAATAAAGTAACAGTTATTACCACATATATATGTTTCACAATATCCATCTCTGACAAAGTACTGGTCTTGGAATTCTTCTCTAAAACACCTAAAATCTCTGCCTCTCTTTTCTCCCTATGTCGAATATAAAAATTAATAGTGGCTTCAGCATCCAGTATGACTGACCCATGCCCAGGGTAAATCTGTTGAGGTTTCATTGCAGAGATCTTTTTCAACGACTGCATATAAGTATATAGGTCTTCAAAAATAGCTGTTCTCTCTCCAAGAATGCAGTCTCCACTGAACAATACTCCTTCATCCTGGAGAAATAGGGAAGCATGGTCTGTGGAGTGTCCAGGAGTATGTTCAATCAAAAGCTTGGCACCTTCTACTTCCATTATTTGTTTATCTTTTAATGGTTGCCAATTAGTTGCTTTTTCATCTTTGCTTGGACCTTTATCTTCTGAAGACCTCGGTAATTTCCAAATAGTACTGCGTACAGGAGGGTTCAGAGTGTTCAACATGTTCTCAACTGCATTTGCTCCACCTATGTGATCGTGATGCCAGTGAGTTATAACTACGTGTTCTATTACAGCTTGTTCTTCTCTCAAAACTTGAGATAATGCTTTAATATATTCATTAGCAGTTTCTGTTTCTCCTGTATCGATTAATATACGTCTACGAAGAAGCGTGTTATTGCATCATACTATAAATTTTGTTATAACTAACAATAAAAGATATATTTTTGGTACTCACTTGGATCCAGTGCCCACAAGATATGTGTTCGTACCTTGTAATGTCATCTGTCCTGGATTACATCCTAAAATTCGTATCACTTTCTTCGATAATCTTGCTATTACGGGCAAATTAGCGAGAGGTTTCATTGTGACAATTTACTAAGTACTCGAAACACACGTGTTCATATATAGCTAGTTGAAAAATGTATCATGACTTTTTAAATATAATGTTTATCTACAGAATGGCTAACTGTGACGCAGTTTCCTAGATAATAGACATTGAAACCCAAATAGGTGGTAACACTTGACGATGCGTCATGATAGCTACAATATACATTGGTGATTTATTTTTATTGTTACAGCATACATACATAAATGTTTGAATACAAATCGAGTACTTACAGGTTAAACCTGTGTTTACAGGTTATTTTGGAGTGTTCAACAGGTGCTAAATAGTGGCCGAGGGGAATCAGGAGAAATTTTATTTCATTAAGAAAATGGAACAATAATTTTATACATTTTAAAATTGACAATTTTGCTTAAGCTTACGGTTGGGTTTTCTCAATTTTTCAACATGTTATCCTATATCTTTTTAAACATAATATTCCTATCATAAAGTGTCATCTCCCAACGTTAATTTTAGCTCTCAAATGTCCGAAATTTTCTACAGAAATACAATCTAGAATCGACTCAAATTTGAGCATTTCAAAATTTCTACGTGCCGAGTGCAAATAATTTGCTCCGTTCAGAGGTCCATACAGCGCCAATTGACGTAGTGACAAAACTCTGAAACTACTAGCTCAAATTACCGACGGAACAGTTCTAATATCACAGACGATGTATAGGCAGAGAGGATAGCTCCTATACCTCGTCTGTGCTAATATCTTCCGCTAGATGCCGTCAATGTCACATTTAAGGAATTTACTATCAGCGACACCACGGTTACTAACAATCATCGACTGTCGGTAAATTTGGCTAACAGTTTGAACGTTTTGCCACTATGTCAATTGGCGCTGTATGGACCCCTGAACGGAGCAAATGATTCTTGCCGGGATTTGCCTTGTCTTATGGTAAAAGCGGTAAGAATAAAAATGAAAAAATGTACTTTATAATAGCTGTATGGTGTACATAAGTAGTCGATCATTTAGAATCGTAGACAGAAAAATGTATTGTATGTAATGTTAGATGTAAATGCGTATCTTCCAAAAGCAACAGCAAACATACTTGCGAAAATGTAACGATTCTTATTACGTTTAGTCGTTATCCTCTTATCTCTAACACTGGAATTTTCCTTTGTACCGTAGGTAGGGTAGCAAATATATGTACTGCATTACAGTGTCACATACATGTATTTCAGAACTGTATTCACAATTCAGAACGTTTTCATAGATAAAACATTGTGAGAACTTGTACGATGTGAAATGAAAAGTTTTACTTTCACCTTAATATAATTCGCGCGCGCGTTTTCCGAAGTTTCGAGCAATGATTCAAGATCGAATTTTCTTCTAGTTTAATGCGACGTCTTCAAGTTGAGGCCTATCAGATTTTAATTTCAATATATACAACAAGTTGTGTACTCTGAAACTTGTGAAGGGATTAAAAATTCGTCAATGTACAATCCGTGTCTCGTAAATTTCATGCAATATATCTTCAATGAGGTCTTGTTAACTCTGGCAAGTGTTAATAGGCAGGTCTTGAACGAAATACATTTCCTTCCTGGATAGAACCTTGAAGAGTCAGGACTATTTAGCAGAACTTCCATCGATTTCCACATTCGTTGCATAGTACAAAAGTAGTCATAGGTTCGTCGGCTGAACGTGTTTGTACTTGGTTGTACGTGCAGTTGCGCTTCTTGCATTTACCGCACTTCAGTAAATCGGTTTTCGTGCCTTGTACAGTAGCAAGTTGCGCGTCGTTGATTGCTTCCTTCTTGAACTGTTCTCGCAACTGCTTTATCTCATCGCTCGCCATTTCTTCGGCAGTCATGACAGCAAGCCGAGCGGGCGTTATAGCACCCGCGATGAAATTGGTTCGAAGATTGGGATTCTTTGCATCGCGTAAATTTGCAACCCTGCTTCGCACCTGAAAAATTAATTACATATTGCAGACTGGCTGATATAAAGATACAAATATGTAAACGTCGAAGGTTTAAACGAACCCTATTCTTATATCTGTTGTCAGTATTTTTGAATTCAGCATAAATTGCTTCCTCCAGTTCCTCTGCCAGTTCTTCTGGTGAGGCACAACCCTCGATGGCTTTTCCATCTACTCGCAAAGCTGCTGCCAGTAGTTCTCTACATTTAAGCCTAACTGCATCTGTTGTGGTAGGAGCAGGGAATGTTGACTGTTTCCTTTGCATATCTTTATGAGGTTTCTCTTCTTTCATTTTGACATCGCCGTCAGTGCTGTCTTTATCTTTTTTCTGATCTCCTTCATCTTTATTTTTCTCTGATTTATCGTCTCTCTTCTTTGAACTGCTCGAAGATGTAGAATCCTTTTCTTTATTTGATCCTGAATAATTGTGAACACTATTATACGATTCAAATTGACTAATTCTCTTGCGATACTCATTTTAATAAATGTAATCTCTTACCAGATAAGAATTTTTTCCAATTTTTTATCAAAGTTTTGGACAGTGATATAACTTCTTCATCTCTACTCGATTTTCTCAATGCATTCACTGTCATTCCAATGCGAGTTTTTGTCAAAAGTTCTAAATCAACTGGTAGTTTCTGCAATACTTTCAGTAAGTCCAAAGCTTGTTCTTGACCCTGAAACAGGAGTAATTACTTTCTTCGGTGTTCAAAGATATGAATTGTAAATGTATGTAAAACATCGGTATGTCACAGAACACATGGTATAATGTAATATTAATAGTTAACGGATCGATTGGTTTAAACTTGAAATTATTATTTTATCATTATATATTATTTATTTTGATACGCTGTCCACATAAATGTTTATAGGTTAAACTCGTATGGCTCAATAACATAATTGAAATTGATGACAGTAACTTTTTGTTAGATAACACATAACACAAATAACAGTTGTAGACACTTAAACACTTCCAAGTACTGAATCTGCACTATCATTATTTCCACAATGAAGTTAACATGAAACTATGTAACAGAACGTGCGCATACTCTAATCAATTTTACACTTAGAACACGGTTTAACCTTTACCAACGCTTTATTATGTTAAAATTAGAATACTAGATATTCAAGCTCCACAATGCGTTGACCGCCTTAGGTAATACAAACATCGAGTGTTCACTGAAATTAGCGCGCACATGAATATTATCGTTCCGAAGTATAATTTCCAAGGATAATAGGTTCGTACACGTTGCACGATCGAATGATATCGCGGTAATTGTATTTTAGTTTGAAAACTATAACTTCGTTCTCGGTGAGCGAGGCCGAATCTGCAAAGCGAAACACAACTATCTTTATTTTACTCACTTACTCACCGTCCCGTCACCGCTCGACATCTTGTTCAATTTCTTTTGAATCCGTAGAACTTCCTCCTCGGCACTCATTGTAAAAATTCGGCAGGTTTTACACAAAAAACCAATATAAATACATACAATACACTAAGGAAGCGAACAACAAACTCCCCGAGATACGTTTATAACCGTATAAACCGTGACTTACGATGCGGAGCTCGATACTGGATTGGCAACTCGAAGCGCGTTCAAGTTTTGCTAGTCTCATGTCGTAATGCTTTCTGTATTTGCCGCCAGAGGTTGATAAATCTAGAATATTTTTTGCAAATTCTTTAGTGACATACATTCAATATCTATCCAATTAAAAAGTAAAGTAGTTATGTATAAAATACCGCAACTAGATTACAATTCCACGACAATAGAAGTATTTGATAAGAAAAGGTGCTTTATTCGCATCACTCTGTGTATCAGAGAGGATATGAGAGTGCTCACGCTTGGGATTTCGGTGCCTCCAATATGGTGCTGCCCCCACACCAATTTTTAGCCTGGGCCCAGATTTAACCTTGACCCTGGATCAAAGTCAGGCATCCTATCGCCAAACGTGAGTTTTTATCAGCCATATAAAAAGGGCCCCGACAGTAGGCCAGATGAGGGGTGGGAGCACGAATTGAGGGGAAGTTACGCTTTAGAGTACGCACAACAGAGACGAAACGCGTTACGTGACCGGGCCGCGGCGGGATAATTTAAAAGTAATTTAAGAGTTGTAATTGAATTTATTAAATGTGTAATTTAAAATGAGCACTGAAAAGTGCTGTTTGGAGCACTAAAAAGTGCTGTTTGGTGTTTTTTTTTTTTTTTTATTATTGTTGTTTTAAGTGGAGGGAGGTTTAATGCGTTTACGCACAAGTTCCCGGGGCCATTCCAACCCCGAGAAAGTGTGGGACTCCCCAAGCGATCACTCCCCGTTTCAGAGGAGTGGTGAGAGCAAGGGACTACCCACTAAAACTCCTCCCTCCACTAGCGCCTCCGGTAACTCTGCTGGTTGTCCTCTTCTTCTCTTCTCTCTTCACTGCTGGTCTTCTGGCTCTTCTCAGACCCAAGAATTGGGAATCCTGTCCGCAGTGTTCGATTTCTTCTTATGCCGGACCCTCTCCTTTGAAGCTTTAAGCACCACTCGCATTGAATCTTAAAATTTGCGGCGAGTGGGCTTTGCGAATACCTTGCTTTTGCATGAAGCATCTGTAACATTATTTTACACAAATGTTATTGAAACAGTCATATTAATGTGAATGTATTAAAGTAATAATAATAATAAATAATTCTTACCGAAAATGGCCAGCACAATTTTCGTTCTATAGAGTGGTTGGCTACTGTCTGTGCCAAACCACGTGTAGGAGGATAAGAGGCTATCTGCGATTGCCTCTCGAAAACAGTCATTGATTAAACTTTTTAAATTGGGACCTCCTACAAAGCAAAAATAGTTTACCTAAAAAAAAAAAGTAACCATTAATATATATACACTTACACGCGCGCTCGCACACACACATACAACAATGGCATAAATGCATATACTTACCACACTATTGTACTCCTCGGCGGAGCAGTTCTCAAATTTGTCTACCCCTTCTTTCGTTTGAAGAGGCAGACATTGTGGTTTTCTGCCATAGTTCTCACGGGCAAGCTTTGCTCCAAGAGTCCGATCAATTTGCTGCAAAGAAAAAGTACATTATGTAAATTGTTGATAACTATTGCCATCATAATGTCATTACTGTCATTTCAATTTGTTAAATGTCATACTTACTCCAGTTTTGTTTCTATACGTTCCAAACGTACCATAAATTCGTCCAGTTTCTTTGTATTTTCTTGTTGTTCTAAAACTGAAAAATTAGCATTAGTCTGTACCTGGGGATCGAGTGAATATGTCTGTGTGTGGGTTGTGTATGGCTGTGTGGGAGGTATATATGTGTTGGACGTGTCAGTGTGTGTGGGGTGTGTATGTGTGTGAGAGGGATATGTGTGGGAAGGATGTGTATATGGGTGAAGGAGGTATGTGGGCAGGCAGATGTGAGGGGTGTGTGTGTGTGAGGAGGACGTATGTTTGGATGAAGGTGGTTGTGACATATCCATGTATAGAGCTAGCTGTGATGTCTGTATGGCTGTAGGTGTGTGTGATGTCTGTATGGATGTAGATGTGTGTGATGTCTGTATGGATGTAGGTGTGGTTAATGTGTGTGCGGATGTATGTATGGGTATAGGTGTGTTTGATGTATGTGTGGAAGACAATGCATGATTTTTCTTGAATTCCGGTAAACCCTGTAGCAGTCGCTGACGTTTTCGCTGCCGTGGTTCTTCATCCGACGAGGTACTTTCATATCTCGTCGGTTTATGGATAATCCTCTCGGATCGTCCGCCTGGAATCTGAAATGTATATGAAAAATAATATCATGATATACCAAGTTACAGTTTAAATTCTACACCCTTTAAAACAAAAACAACTACTCTAAATGTGCAGCAAACTGCTCGCCATTATAATTAAGAAAATGCAAAGGAACGGCAAAGTTGGGCAAATTTTAGTTTTATCAAAGGATGTACAATTTTGTATAATATTTTAGATTAATATAATAGAGAAGACTGAAACTTACCGGGTTCATTAGTCCAAATGTTGTCTTAATGCGCTTCTAACAAAGACCAAAGGAAACTTTAAATAAAATCCACTGATCGTGATTCGATCGCCTGCCTCTTTCGAATGCACGATAGCGAATGGCAATAGCGATTTTCATTTTTCTGCTTCTCTGCACGCGGTCGTTATAAACAAATGACAACCATATCCCGCGCCATTTGTGCGCATGCCCAAAACACAATAATACGCGTAAATATCAATGCATACATTATATTTTATATATATATGTATATATGTATGTGTGTTTTGTATATATGTATATTTTTTAAAGGCATAATATGTATAATTTTTAATTTATGAGGTACGTATGTTAGGTGTTGCGCGTTACGTGATCATGCGCAGTGCAGTTTGCAACACCAGAGCTCTATAGTTCATCCAAATGCATGTGTAACATCTTCCGTCGGGCGCAACTGATCTAACAGGCACAGCCAATGTTTGTTGTTTTGTCTTTTTATTGTAATGAATGCTCAGAAATTGCTTTCGCCATTGTTGTAAGCAAATAGAATAATAAACATGAATTTATTTGAGTAACATATGTGTTTTTGTAAAAGTGGCCTATCACGCACAATGCGCCCGATTCTATTCTTACTCATATTGCGCCTGACTGAGGGTTAAATATATTAAAATATGCTGATTTATTGTTAGCTTATAATACATTAAACAAGACATATAAATATATAACAATGTACACGTGATGATTACAGTAGTAAACGTTATTGTAATAAAATTTATTCATTTTATATGTACATATACAAAATTTAGTTCATTAACTTAGCGTTTTGCTCGTATATAACTGACAAATTGTTTTACTAATTATTGGACCAAGGACCTGTTTCTTATTTTCAGCTTGTATATTAGATAACAGTAACTCTCCATCACAATCGGATTGTTGAAAAGCATTAACCAGTACTTTCGGTGTCGGATAACTTTCCACAATCGCAAACGCTTTCTCTACAGATATACCTTTTAACTGTAGCAATTGACGAATGAACATTTGAGTTACTTTGAATACCTAAACAGAAAAGTAAACAATTTGTTTATATATAATTACACTTATATTTGTTAAAGTAATTTAATTTTTATACTTTTTGCTTCGATGCTGCTTTATTAAATTCTTCAAATTCCATTAGATTTACGGTATCGATTAGAATATCTGCTTGTGGAAGAGTGTCCTTTTTGCATCCGACCAAATTCTTTTTCTGTAATAAGTATGAACTATAAGTAAGTAACATTCTTCAATGAAATCTAATAATTGATTCGTACAAGCAACAGTTTTCAAAAAGAAAAGTTACACACACTAAAAACGTCGTTGAAAATTTTTGTTAACGACGACAAATAAAACATTGAGTCTTTATGGTTCTTAGTGTACTTTACTGAAAATCCGTCTTGTATTAAAGTATTTATAGAAGCTTGCATTAGCGATGATCGTGGTATTGCCAATCTTTGGCCCTTATCGTATTCTTCAATTATGTACATGAGATTTTCAATTCCGGATTGTTTCAGTCGGAACTATATGAAACAGATTTTTAAAAATATTAATTAGAAACAAATTAATAGAACAATTTAAACATTTCAGTATTTCATCACCTTTTGTTCGTGGAATCTTCCATCTGTAATACTAGCACTTAAATCATCTATTCTCTTCCTTTCTACTATATATGGCAGGATCAATTCGTTGTTTGTATTTCTACACCTGGCAATCCATGCAAAATCCCCAACTTTTAAATGACGCACTTCAAATAATACCCCAAATTGCGATAACTCCGACAGGGTAGCGTCATGTTGAGGTTTTGTTTTTCCACTGAGATAAAATATTTAAAAAATATTTTCTAGATACCAAAAGAAATAATAAGTAATATGATACATACCCACAAGTTTCTTGTGTATCCACTAATAATATTATATCGAATTCGTTAGAATGTAAATATATTTTTTTTTGCACATGATCGTTAGAAAGAGTTCTACCATTTTCTTTGTTGGATGCATCTGAGTTCACATCATTTAATCTGTCAGGAATTTCTATAACATTATTTCTCTTGGATTTCTTTTGTGTAAAACACTGACTAGATTGTTGCACATTTCTTTTGTTTCTAACAAGTTTCTCTGGTGATCGACACTTCTCAACTTGAGAAGATTTAGTTAAACTATTAGGAATATTCTTCTGATGTTCTTTGGATGGTTGCGTATTTAAATCTGTATTGTTACAGCTTCTTGTACCTGCTTTTGCTGATTCTTGTGGAAATAATGCCACTAAACTTGCTTGAATGTTATTTAGAACATCAGAAGAGATAGCTAGGTTTGCATCTGTGGCAGTGATTTCACAGATTTCCCTTGAAACATTCATACCTGCTTCGGTAAGACTATACCTACAGAAATTATTGTGATATGAATAATACTGTAACTGTAGTATAATAACGTAAGTTCATTCATTACCTGTTTGGCGCACTTAGTCTAAGTACCAAGCCATTATCAAAGAAACTTGTAATTGAATTCTTCGACGCATTACCACATAAATTTTTTACTTCGAGTAACAAATCATCCTCGGCAACAAACCCTAATAAGACAATAATAATCACAATAATTTAACAATATAGAACGCAATGACATACAAACTAAAGTAATGGATACCTGAAGAATAAATTTCTTGTATTTTCTTGTATAAAATCATCAAAACTGCATAATTCTCCAAGTTCCATGATGATAAATTACATTTGTTGAGTATTGCAAGTTCTGTCTTGAAATACAAAAATGTGTATTTTATCGCATACTTTTTCTTTCAAATTGATCAGTTTCTTAAAAATTGTTTTATGATTTGATTTTATATAGCCTTACCTTCTTGGGTGCAGGCTTTTCTGCGTTTACTGAAATTGGTTGCGATTTGTGTTTTCTTTTAGGTACATGCTCTTCAGTATTACTACAACGTTTGCAAATAAAATCATCAGTACTTATCAAACCTCCATTCTCAGCTTTATATTTTTCAAGCTTCCTATCTAGCATCGAGCATAATTTTATACCAAAATGTTGTAGAATTATGCAATCCTTCCCAGACTTTAGTGGCAAGGGATATTTCTTCAATGAGGCAAGTGCTTTGGAAAAATGATAATGCATATCCGAATTTCGGGACAAAGCTTCTTGCCGCCATTCTTGTAACCAAAGTTCAAACAGCGGATTCGGTCTCTTCACTCTTTTCATCTTTCATTCCTCTTTATTCATATTAGCTCTATACAATAATGTATCATAAATAATGCAGTTTCTTGTAAATTAATCATCATACGAATGTTACTGCATTTAACAGAACTGACGTTTCAAATAATGGGATTCGTTTGAGGAACCAGTAAACATCACGGTTTCATTGCGCAACACGTATTTTGAAACAACTTTGTTCCCCTCACTTGTAAAAATCTTTGTAATACATTATAACTATTTTACTGACAAACTGTATGTACTACTAAGAACTTTATTTTTAAGCAAGTATACATAAATAATCGTGTGCACAATAAACGTGTCTCGCTAGCGCCATCAACCTATGTATGCCATGGCGGTACCACAATACATTGTAAGTATACATATGCTGCTATGTAAATATATGTACATAAAATGTTTTATTTTTCATTTCATATACATTGTATCATATAGACTATAAATTTCAGAACTTTAAGTTATTATTAATTGTGACGAAATAGCTAAATAGTCGTTAAAGAAAATACAAAGATACTGAAAAATATCTGCAATAATAATGTTTTAGAAAGACTTGTGGCTTTGAAATTCAGCTGATAAGGATTTCTAGTGTACCAACATAATGCTTTGATAGCAAAATGTACTGTGAGTATGTACATTAGTCAACAATAATCTTTATTAAGAAGAACAATTTATACTTCTTTCAGAAAGAACCTAGCACTGTTGATCATTTATTTTTACTCTACATATTGTAAACGGGAAATTAATAGTTTGTACAAAATAAAGTGCAACAGTCGTTTTAATTAGCTAGTTATATTTTGTTTAAGGGAATCCCAAGTTACAATATTGCCTGCATCAGGAATCCTTTCCAGTCGTTGCACAGTACAGTCGGTGAAAAAGGGAACGCAATTAAATTATCGATAGTTCGGTATGCATGGAATTCCATAAGACAGTCAATGTGATGTGACCAATGTTTGTGGTGTGGCAGAAAATGAAGTTAAATACGCAATTTTCGCAATATCGCCTTGTGTAAAACGAATAAAGAATTTCCGTGAAACAATGAACAGGGCGAACGCGTATAAATGGATCGCGGGTATATGATCCCAGTAATCGTCTGTGAGGTATGATCTCATTTCCTGGTAAAATCATGCGTTCAGTAGTCGAATATTTCTTTCTTACAATTTAACAGTGTTTCAATCATTCACATACTGTTGCTATCGTCATTAATATACCTCCGATAAAATGCAGAATTAAATAGAATTGTAAACATTATATAATAAATGACATCTATTAAAATTTGTTAAAACACATCTGTTAAATATAATAGAGTACCGACACAATGAACAATTCCTACAATCCGACAGAAAGAAAATATTGAACTGTGTCATCCAAGTATGTTTATAGTTTATATTAGAAATGCAATATGTGTGTAATAGTATGCAATCTAATCTGCTCAGTTTTTGTGTAAAGGAGCATCAAATAATGAGTTAATTAGTTGATAATGTCGCTGTGTAATGTTTTGTTGCAGTTATACTTATGTGGATAGAATTTAGAGATGGCAACAGGAGGTAACAGTTTCATAAGTAAACCAGCCAGGGGTTGGTTACACCCTGATCATTTAGTCAGTAAAGAAGGAATTACATACACAGTGAAGGTAAGTGTTTTAGTTATTTCAATGAAATTGAATAAATTTCTTTGAAAAAAACTTGGAGAAATATAAAATTATAATTTATTGTATCTTTCTAAACAATTCTAGTATATAGGATGTCTCGAAGTATATACATCCATGAAAAGCTTAGACTTCGAAACGAGATCATGTGTTGCCAAGTAAGTCTTTTTTATATTCTTGCTACCTTTACTTTTCTATATTTATAAATTAATATACAAACCAATTTTTTTATAATTTCAGAGAATGTATAAATAGAGTATGTGAAGCTGCAGGATTAAAGTCTGCAGATAAGAAAAGAAGGGTATTTATTAAAAATAATGTTGTTTTTTTTTTCTTTTAACCCTCTGACAGCAGAGTTCAGTAGACAGCAATTACTAAATATTTGGCAAATTAATTAAACAAACAGCTGTTGTATTAGGCACAATAGAGAGATTACAGTATCTATAAGAAGTACCTTCAAGAATATGTTTTAAAAAATTGATACATGAAGTAATGGTCCTAAATCATCAATTATATAGTTACAAGAAGGGTCTGCTGTGAGAGGGTTACAGCAAACTATCAAACTTAAAGTGCTTTATGTTTTCGATGATTAAAAATTAATGTGTTAATTACTTAGGTCGATAAGAAAGTGCTTAAGGCAATAGCAGACAAGCCTCGCATGGAGCATACAGGTGCTACTATAAACTTAACTATTAGTAGTTGCAGTTTAGCCTTGACTAATCTAGAAACTGGACATATAATTGCCAAACATGAAATGCCACGGATATCTTTTGCTTCTGGTGGAGATACGGTAAATTGTATATTGTATTGTTTAGTTTTTCTTTTCATTAATGTTTTATAAAATCTCAGAATATAAACTACTTGTTATATTTCAATAGGAAATATTGGACTTTGTCGCATATGTTGCAAAGAACATGCAAGAATGGCGTGCTTGTTATGTATTAGAATGTGGAGGTGGATTAGCACAAGATGTTATATCTACTATTGGCCAAGCTTTCGAATTGCGATTTAAAGAATTTCTTACAAAACCAACTTCATTACAGTAACTATAATTCATCTTTAACCCTTAGCACTTGAGTGGCGACTCTGAGACTATGTGACATGTTGATAAATTACTAAATATTCATAGTTTCATATGCTTAAAATAAAAAAGATCATATATGTATAATAAAATGGAAAATTCCGAGTGCAAAGGGTTAATAATTTTAGCAGAAGAATTTTATGAACGTTTTGTCCAATATTTATTCTTTTTACAGTCCCATGTTAAATGGAATGAGAGAAGCAGATAGAGATTATTACAATGATTTGCCTGGCAAAGTGCCACCAGATATCGGACCTCCACCGGTGCCACCTTTGCCGACCGCAGCATCAACATTACCCAATTTAAAACATCATCATTCCGGACAGAATCATGTAACACGAAACAGCGCACAAAATTCTGGTTTACACGATTCATTTCCCTCGAATTCTGATAGACACCAACAATGGGCAGGTAGGATTTATTCACAAGTCATACTATACTCGTAAAGAATGCTGTGACTTGTCTCAAATCATGTTGAAAATAACTTCTATTGGTTTTGCAGAGACTGGTAATTTAATTGACTTAAATTCTGATGGAACCATTGCAAATTTCAGTATGCCCCCTGAACATAATTATGTCAATGATAGTGTAATAGCAGCGACCAGGGAAAGCCATCGTGATCAAACATCACTTTTCGACGTATTTGACATGCGTAAGCAGTACTTAATTTTCTTCTTGATCACATAAACAGAACAAATAAATATATTTCTATGTATCATTATCATTATTATGTACAACTTTTAGAGCCATTTAGTTCTGCAATCTCGGATATGAATAGATTAAGCCCACATTCTCAGAAGCAACAACTAAAGCAAGAAATATGGTTCCATGGCAGTGTTAGTCGTGCTGAAGCAGAATCTATGCTTACACGGGTAAGAACAATAGAACAAATATATAAAGATATTTATGTTCGTTTTAATAAACGTCTTAATATTATTTTAATAGGATGGCGATTTTCTGGTTCGAGAATCTCAAGGTTCACCAGGTCAATATGTTCTCACTGGAATGAACAATGGTACACCAAAACATTTATTGTTAATTGATCCCGAAGGTGTTGTAAGTACTCAGCAAAAATTGATGTAGTGTTAATAGAAAATATTTATTTTTCATATTAAATAGAGAACTGCAATGTTTTTCATTCGTTGGAATTTTAATTTTTAGGTTCGCACAAAAGATCGTGTCTTCGATAGTGTAAGTCATTTAGTTAATCATCATTGCGACAATTTATTACCAATTATATCAGCGGACAGTGTTTTAGTACTTCGACATCCAATTCCTAGACGTACAAATAATTGATTTTTACAGAAATATATTAGTGCCCAAAAAAATAGGTACTGTTCATATTTGATATCTCATGATTGCATTAACACTTAATATAAAACAAATATCGTTGCCTCATATAATGCTTTCAATGATAATTAATCCTCGAACAGCTGACCTGAAAGAGCAATGCAGTAGGCGTAGGCCAATACCGGATCACTTTTGACCTACCCATGCCAACTTTTTATTAATATATGTTTTAAACCTATCTTTTCGATACAACATAAAATCTAATGACGCTTATTATATATACATATAGAGAGGGGAAGATTTTGTTGAAAAAATATAGAAGATAACGAATGCACGCGCACCCTCATCGCTACACTCAAAACGTGGGTCACAAGTGACCCGGAGCTGACTGAGCGAGGGTTAAATAAGATCCGTCATTCGATATAAATAGCAATTGTAATGAAAATTCTATGCTATCAATATTTTTACTTTCAAATTATAACTATGCTAAAGTATAGTTTATCAAGTTTTTTCTCTATATTCTTACTACAACAGAGAGATGTTAATACCTCACAAATAAAAAAAGTTAATGAATGTCACCTTACCATTAATTATAATGATGTCAAAATGCACAAAAAGAAACTATATTCGTAATTTTTTAAATTATTATAACTTATAAAAATTGGCTGACATATGTAACGTCTACATGTACCATTTGTTTTGATAAAGAATAATATATATGTATATATAAGTGACAGGATTTTAAAGAATCTTCGTATTTTATTTATTCAATCTAATTTCTTGTATAAATTCAGATGAATTTACGAATAACAGTTTCACATCATCTCCGTAAAATTTGTGTTAAGTAAATTTTTTTAATTTGGCAAAATAAATTATTCAATATATTTTAGCACCTATGCCAAATATTGTCTTGTTAATTAATGATACGTAATATTTGCGTTTATATCATTGAGTTTTATATATTAGATACAAGCTGAAGATGGATTTTTATAGATGTATAAATACATCTCAAAATGTGCCACAACTATGTAGTAACAAATTCAGTACTCTTTACTGAATAAAATAGAATCTTTAAATTTGTATGTACCATGTAGACCATGTAGATCTATTTTTACGAATTTTGTATAATGCTTGTATATTAATTTTAATTCGATATTTGTAAAATATTTACGATTTGTAATTTCAATTTTTTAATAGGACGAACAAGTTTCATATTTACACTACTTCATTTTATATTAAAAGATATATTCAATTCAAATTTTGTATTTCATATATTTATAAAAACAATCACGTTAAGTTTACAATACATGGATGTCAGCAGTTTTGTATTGGTTTTACATTTATAAATATACAGAGAACAGAAACTCTAGTCGTAATTTTTTAGACACCCTGTATAAACACTATTTATCTTACTAGCGCCATCTGAAATATCGTATTAATAGTGCTTGTGTTCAACGTTATGCTACATTTGTCATTGTTTTTGACATATGTAGTTTACATTTTTTATTGAAAATCAAATAATTTGCATACGGTAAAGTTTTTCGTCAGTAAATAATCAATTAAAATTAATTAGTTTTAGAAAGCATAATCAGAGAGGAAATTTCCTTTCTATTATAATATGATTTATATTATACAATAATTTTAAGCATAGCAGAAACCACAACACTTTTGGTAATAATTTAATAATTTTAAGTCAATACAAAATCGGTACGTGACAATGTCCGAATACGAGAAAGTGCGGACAGGAAAATTGGTGTTGAAAGGAGAAAAAATAAGGTATCAATTAACCTCTCAAAACTAACCGATTTGTTATTACTTTCACAACATAATCTTTCTTTCGTATTTTACAGGTCAAAAAAACGTAAATCAAAAAAGCAAGAAAGGGAACACGTTACTGTTACTGACGATAATGACACTGTAAATCATGGTATTCTGATTATATATATTATTCGCAATGGCATTTAGTTTGTTACAAAGTACTTAATTGAAGATTACTTTTAGGTGGTTGGTGGAAAGCTACACAAGTATCAGAAGTGACAGGGACAGTGGCAATCGAGTTTGGAAGTAATACTTACATGAAAGCTTTGGATAATGGATTATTTACTTTAGGTGCTCCTCATAATGAGGGTGAGGGACCTTCTCCGGAAGAAATTTTGACAGCATTTCCAACAGGCGAAACAAAAGTTGCATTAAAGTCTGGCTATGGAAAATACTTGGGTGTTGATAAGAACGGTATTGTTGTTGGAAGAAGCGATGCAGTGGGCATGATTGAACAATGGGAACCAATTTTTCAAGTACTTCAATGAATACCTAAATAACAAACGATACAAGATGATATGACATTAAATCTTATCTATTTTGTTTCTAGGATAAAAAACTTGCTATCTTAAATAGCAATAATTGCTTTATATCACTAACAGAAGAAGATGACATTGTTTGTCAAAACAAGACTGCTGGACCCTCAGAATTTTGTACAATAAGGAGTATAATTCAGAAGACTCAAGACCCAAATAAAGACATTCCAAAGGAAGAACAAGGTTCCTTATTAGATGTTGAAGTGAACTACGTGTAAGTAGAGCAAGATTAATTGTAAACTTTTTGTAATAACTTATGAATACAATGATTTCTTTCAGGAGAAAATTCCAGAAATTTCAGGATAAAAAGTTGAAGATAAGCAAAGCAAATCATACGGAATTAGAAAAAGCAAAGCGTGAAGGAAATTTACATGAAACTCTCTTGGATAGAAGAAGTAAAATGAAAGCGGATCGATATTGTAAATAATTTTGTAATATAAATATTGTATGTATTGTAAGATCTACTTATAAATTTTAATTATTATAACTGTAATAAATTACTAATTTTTTTTAATGCGACTGTGAGCCCACGAAATTAGTAAAAGCTGATTCTTCTCACCTCCAAATGACTCGTTGAATTCAGCCAATGATGCACATTGCGTATAGATTTTTTCGTAGTGTCACGAAAATTTTGTTATGTCTATATGTTATTCCTGTTTGTCTTCTGCCACGAGGCCGCGCTACTGCAACCAGTAGTCAACCAATCAGGGTAAAGATGAACTTTCTGTTGACTTCTAGCTTCCCGCTGTCTCTCGAGTAGCGCGACGTAAATAGAGTTGATATTATACAAATAAGTTTGAACAGATGGCAGAACAAATAATTAACAAATTAGAAAAAGCTGCACAAGTCATTTTAGTAAGTTCATACTCTTCTCAGAGTAACTTTCTTTCTCTTTATAGGTTATGATAAATTTGTTTTGTAAATACTAAGAACTATCAAATAATATATGTTTATGTATATCAATTGTGTATTTTATACGATATATTATAATTAATTCAGTTGTTACGGTTAATTTCTTTAGCACTATGAAAAAAAATCTGTAGATACGTATATTTTAAATTATAAGATTGTATACGTTGGCTGAACAAGTAGATATATAAATAGCACTTTAAGTGTAACTATGACTTAAGTAACTTAAGTATAGCTGTACAATATAATTGTTTGTTATCATTGTAAAGTTCTCAAGAATTCAGTTTCTTTATAAATACATAATTATTGTGTTTAATTTATGTATGCTATGTTAATTTGGAAGAAAACATTTCCTTGCAGCATTATTATTAATAGCTCTGTTATTTTTTCAGGCACCACCGAATTTATCCACAGTACAACAACGACAATCTGCAGACGAAGTTTTCTTAAATTTTCGAAAAACTAAATCTCCTTATCAGCTCTGTCGCCAAATTTTAGAGACAAATACAAATGATTATATTCTTTTTGAGGCAGCAGGTCTTTTAAAAATAGCACTGGTAGAAGAATGGTCAAATTTACCCAAGGAAGACATTTGTGCTTTAAGGCAATATCTTTTACACTATACAATTAATAAACCACATTTGGCCCCATATATCAAAGGGAAAATATTGCAAGTTATTGCAATTATAATCAAAAGGAACAGATCTAATGATTCTGGACAAGAACAGCAACGGTTTTTGGATGAAGTCGAAAACCTAATAATGACTGGCGACCTAGCAAGAGTAAATACAGTTACATACATTTATGCTGCTGTTTGAATTTACTACGTGCCACTTATTATGTGTTTTCTAATGTTTATAGAAAGTTTTAGGCTGTAATCTTATATCAGCTGTGTTGCAAGAATATAAATTCGATGCTAAAACTTCAAATATTGGTTATTCAATGGAAATTCATTATGCTGAAAAGGTAGCATTTGAAAGAGAAAATTTGAAAAGAATTTTTAAGTTCTGCCTTGGAATTCTCGACGAACTGATTAAAAAGGATGTGCAAGACGATACACTGGCACTTCTCAAACATTTACTTCCAATTTTAGAAACCATATTTACTTGGCCGATAATATGTAGAATGTTACGATATAATATGTACGCCCTTTATACTTTTCACAAATAAGTATTTTACTCTTACTATTTAAATATTTTTCAATTGCATTGAATTCTTTTATACCATTGTACAATCTATTGTTAGATTCAACAATATGCTTGATGATGAGCACGTGGACTTAAGGCTGGACGAAAGCTGGCAGGATGTAATATTGCCTCCACGTGTACAGGATTTATTTTTTACATTATATTGGAAAATCCGAAGTAATCCACAATTAGCCCATTTAGCGAGGATCTGTCTAGTACAGTTAGGGACTTTGGATGGTCCAATATTTTCATCTAAAGAAATTAAAATACAATACTTTTCTAACTACACTCGGAGATTTTTGGAGTTTATAACAAATATTGAAATTATCGACCAAGAAGCGCCTGGAATTGCTCGGATTGTCGAGAACTTGACTAAATTTGTTAGTAAAAATTTTACAACTTTACCTGAAGATATGGTAAAAGCTTTTATGGAACAGTTGTGTAGATTAACGTGTCTATATGTGGAAAATTCGGCGCAAGAAGAATTTGTAAGTTACGTAGAATATTCTATAATAATAGTAAAATTTCTGTATAATGTTTAATAAGAATTTTTTTATCGATTACAGTTGTATGCAAGCGAGTGCTTATTCTCTGAGGGTTTAGACATTTTATTTGGAGTATGGATAGGTATTTCGTCAAAAGATGTGAATTTTTTACCGAATGAAAAAGGGATTTTCGACGAATTTTGTAAACAAAGTTTTACGCGAATATTTACCACGTATGTCCAATGTCACTTGTGTCCACCAGACGGTGTGAGAAATCTAGATGAGAAAGACCTTAACAAGAAAGAAGATGAAAATGAGGAAGATGATAAAGATAGGTTTAAGGAAAAATTGCAAGCAATTGGTAGGTTTTCTTTTTAAATCTTGTTTCAAGCTTTTTTTCAATGAATTCTTTTTTTTGTGGAAGATATTGGTATTAAAGTAATGCTATGATTGCACTTATAAACATAATCGTGTGATAGAACGATGCTTTGTTAGTAAAAAATTTCTTTTTTGTTGCAGGTTGTTTTGGAAGAGAAATATTAAATCATTCTCTCTCACTGTTATCCCATTTCATAAAAGACCGTACCTCGAAACTACGTGAAATTCTGAACAAATTAGTGGGACAAGTTGACTCCTTAAGTACATTAAATGATACTTATACATGTAAATTGTACGAAGATATACACTGGCTATTACTTATATCAGGTCATGTACTTTGCATGGAATCTATTGGCGAGATTGCTTTAATACCTTCGGAAATAAATGATTACAGTAAGGAACAGGTTCGTACGAAAACTATAATTTTTGGAAATTAACTGGACTTTGACAAAGATATAATTAAATGACAAGTATGTGTTGATAGGAAAGGACTAATTCGTCAGATTTTATGTATTTTTTTGTAGAAATAAATCAATTTCAAATTTTGCGTTATACATACAAAGATGTCTCCTGTTAATTTCGTTCAGTAGACATCAAGAGAACAAAAAAAATATTTACAAAATATTTCATAAATATAGGGAAATGATTAATAACAACGTAAAATTATTAACGATAATGTACCTTTGTAAGGCAAAAGGTTAAACTAAAATATGTACAGCATGCTATAAATTAATATATGTTTTAGGCAAACCAAGGAAAAGTCGATATAAATCTTACATCACAACTTTTAGTAGCTTCAGAGAATGTTTCGTCAGATCTTAATGTTGCTATAGAGTCGGTGGATCATGTTATTCATTTTGTCACAGATATTTTTCGTCTGTGTGCTATAGAAAAAACTGCAATATCTGTTCGTCTAGACAGCATTTTAAGTCCTGTATTAAGCTGTACTATAATATGGTTTTTGAACAGATGGGCAAACAGTTATCTTTTACCTAGAGAAAGCTACGAAGTACCAAGCACCACATTCTTAGAAGTATTTGGAGAAGGTAGTTCTGGCGCAACGTGGGCTATAAACTTTCTTTTAGACAAAATCGAATATAGTATCAATGCTTTCAGAAGCGAGCCTACGATAATGCATGAAACTATAAAATTATTAAACAGTCTTGTTGTCTCACAGAAGAAGTAAGTATGTAATAGTGATATGAAAAATAGTTGCTAACATTAGGCGTATAATTTGATGAACATTTCATCAAATGCTACTAGCATGTATCTCAATCTGTAAATTCAAACTCACAGTTTTTCGTTAATGTATAACATTTAATAAAAAGGAAAAATATCTTATTTGAAGTAAAAACATTGCTACTTTTTAGAGCATCGGAAATATTGAAATCCGAACGGTTTAGGCCTATTTGGGATATGGCAGTGAGAGGACAATATGATTTTCCATCAGAAGTTAAAAGAGGCTTAATACAAGTAGTGATTGTATGTATATTCGCGGATCCAGAGTCAAAGAAAGAAGGGGGTTACTGGCCACAGGCCTTATTACAACCACTCCGTGACAGGTGTATACAAATTACCTCGGATGAAAAGTTCTTAAAGTCCTATCAGCAAGAAGAAATTAAGTTTCAAATTATAGACATTTTAGAACGTTTTATTGGTAAGTTTTATACTCTTGCATTCGAAAAGATTGTATTTTCTAATTATGTATCATCATTTGTGTATATAAATCTATCATACTTAAAATGTTTCAATATATAATAGGAGTTGCACAGGGTTGTCAACATGTACTTTCATCATCCAAAATATTGATTCAATATATGTTTCCGGTATTAGAGAAACTTCCTAACTTACTATCTTTGTATCATAATTACCAGCAAATAGTACAATTAATCTTGGAATTGTTATCTGAATGCTCAAAAGTAACGATTCCTCTTCACCTGTCCGGGGTAAAAATATTTTTAATTGTTGCATGTTGTTACAAATAGTGTTACAAAGAAAGGATAATACTGATATTTATATAATTTTAGCCACGTTTTATACTTTCAGACCGAAGAATCGCAGATATACGAAGTATTTTTGAATACAATGAAAAGTTATATACGACACAATAATAACCGATTCGCAATCAATTTAGACGAGGAAGACAATTACCAAGATATACAATTCATAATGGAAATGTTGTATGATCTGTCGCTGAGTGCAACAATGCTCGTAGATGTTTTCTTATGTGGCCTGAATATAATTATACCTATAGTGACTATAAACCTGTTACAATTTCCAATATTATGTTCACTGTAAGTGAAAATATGTTATTATCGTAACTGAATCAATCGAAACTCTAACTAATTTTTATACCTTGTGGTTAAATAAATATATGATCATTTCTGTTATAGCTACTATAAAATGATAACATCTTTTTGTGCAAATTTCTCTGACAAAGCATGCAATTTACCCCCTGCATTAATGCAACCAATGTTAGAATCTTTAGAATGGGGTTTGTTTTCGCCTATTAACGGAATACCTTGGTTGTGTTGCAATATAATTTCATATTTAGCAGAACACATATATTCACACACTCCGAATGACCAACCACGAAACCAAATGCTTGCACCATTTTTAAAGGTAAATGATTATGTTTGTTTCGTCTTGATACGACAATACGACAATTGAAATATTAATAAAATGTCTCCTTTTTTAAGTTGCTGATGACTGCGCTTTTTACACAAGAAATCGATGAAGGTTTCATATCTGCAGCACATCATCCCCTTTATCATTTGATAATCTGTTATCAAGAGGAATACAAGCAGCTTGTGCAAAACATTTTAGGCGCTCAGTCGGATCAACAAATTGTACATAGATTGGCAGATGCCTTTACAAAACTTACCACAAACCCATACTCAACAAGTGTTAACTACGAAGATACTATCGTCAGTGTGAGATTAATTTTAATGGTGAAATAAAATGATTTGAAATACAAAATAGTTTGCGTGTGTTCTCGTTCCGTGTTTAAACAGCGCGTGTGTAAAAATGGAAGTTATTTTTTGCGGGTAACGCGAGAATTCAAAAAGGCGGGTTCACCGTGAAAAGAATTCGTTAAGCATACAAGCTTTTTATTGACCGATTTTATTACACGTTACCACTTACAGTGAGCCTAGCGAAAATCGAATAATAATATAAATACAAGTTACAGCATCGATGCATGTTTCTCATAGCAAACGACCAGAAATGAAAACGTTTTTGCAATAGGTTCTTTTTAGTTACCTTATGAACAAGTATATGAACTTACATACTTGGTACAGGTTAAATCATCATTAATTTCTCGCCTCCAGATGATGTTTGATATTTGACAAAATGCTTACATTAATATTAAATTTATTTATATATTTATATAATATTCTTTATCTGTATAAGGTATTATATATATAATAATATATATATATATATTCAATAATATGTATCTATATATATGTATATATATATATGATTAATATATATATATATATATATAAATATATGTATAAGCAAACATATTCTTTCGCATTCTCTCTTTCTCTCTCTCTCTCTCTCTCTCTCTCTCTCTCTCTCTCTCTCTCTCGCTCTCTCTTGCGCGCTTCTCCATTCTCTCTTTTTTTATGATCCTCTCCTTTCTCTCGGTCTTTCTTGTTTCATTCTCTGTAACTCCGCATTTTGACTCCTAATAACAACAATGACGATTAATCTTACCAACGGCGTTTTGCATTTTAATGTGCAACGCTCGTTTCCATTTTCTTTTATGTTTACCCACCTTATATTATCTTTCTCTCTTCAGCTTCACATGTACTTTCCAATTTCTTCATTGTTTACGGCGTTATAAACGAAGACTTTAACCCCCTGAAGCAATATAGTTATAATTACTGTGCATAGCTTTCTTTACTTACACGCGCCATTTTTTACATACATTGTAATAAATTATTTGTAAATAATGAGATTAAGATTTAATTACTATACATCATAAGTAATATTTATAATTATCGTATGTGCCCGTATAAATATTACAGCCTTGTAGAATTTATCGCGTTCTCGTCTAGATTAAAAGAGGAAAATTAAATAATTTCGTTATGCACCCATCACGCTCGACTTATCATGTAAAAATGCATTTTACAATACTTCGTTTTTTAATCTTACGTCCATTGCATGTATTCTGTAAATATATAATAAACTCTTTTTGAAAATAGGAATAAATACAGTCCTCAGTTTACATTCATCAGTTCAGATTTGAATGTGTTTTATTCAGAGATGCCATATGAATGTGATAAATGCGTTATGTCCCTTATGCATGCTATTGCTAGTCTCTTAAAGTATTAATTTATGTTACACAATTTTCCCATTCTTATTTTGCATAAATCATGGAATTTCTACACAACAATATTACGATCTTTTTTAATAAAAGCAACCCAAATAGAATTTAATATTGTATCGATCGTCTTTCTTTTCTCAAGGATGAAAGTATTGTATTTTGCAGATTAGCATTACATTTTTTTATTGTGGTATAAGAAAAGCCACTACCCAATTTTCAGAGTAAATTTTATTTTGTCTCTAAAGCAAATGAAGTTGATAAGTTGTTTATAATTATATTTTCCAAGTTGCTTTGTAACAAACTTTGATAAATTGATAGTTAATCTCTTCACAGTAATATGATCCATCGCTTATATTCGTATAATTAAAAATTTTCTCTTCTATCCAAAGAGCTTCTGTCAACGAATAATCAATACTAAATAAAAACAAAGATAAATTAAACTGATACATTCGAATCTTTTTTTTTACGTAAGTTATTTAAATAAATTATAGTCAACTAAATATTACTCTATTCAACGCATTGTTGACCAACAGTTATCTGATGACACGCGTATCATTCATTATTTTATAACTGAATTAAACGATTGAACATTATCCAGAAAATGTTACCGTAACGACAATTTATACGATTTTGTCTTCTGGCATGATGCATTAGCCAATGTAGTAAACTGCATATACAATTGCTTAAGCTGATGCGTGTGCATACACGAGCATACCCGCAGCAAATCAACAACGTTTGTGCATGAGAACTCGAGTATGCTCGCAACCCGTCAACAATGTGTTAATATAGAGCAACGCCAAAAAATATATGTATTTAAATATCACATACGCAATAATTTATGACCATAGCTATATCTTGTAATATATAAATTAATTGCATGACGTAGTTACATTCAATTTACAAATATAAATAATCAACTATGCTGTAATAGTGTCCTCAATAATGAACACCACAATTTACATGTGGAAATGTGACTATACTTTTACAAGAAATGTAACGTAAACGCATATAAATATATATATATATATTTATACATATATATATTTATATATATTTATATAATACCTTCTAACTCGATCAATGATACATATACATATTAAAAATGAAAAATTTACACGTTGAAAGGCAACTGAAATTATCGATGATCCTATATCAATTTATTTCGCCTAGATTCTTGCTTCAAAGGGTTAAGCGTCGAGTGCATATAACTTATTCAATTATGGTCTCTCGTTCTTCATCAATAGGTATGCCATAGTTAACAAAATAAAACTATCAGATTCTACAACAGTTAGCAAGCAAAAACGGCAACAGGAGCGCGGTGTACTTCAGTGTACGCCGTCGCTTATAAACGACCGAGAAATTAATTTGCCTCGGGATTTTCATTATTAAAACTCTGAGATCTTCAAGAATAAGACAGGTATTCGTTCTTCACATAATAATACAGTTTACACAGAACTTAGCACAATGATATCAATAAATAGAAAAAAGAAACGCGGAAGAGTTACTTTATATACGCGACAACTTAACTTCAATAATACTGGGAATTATTTACCGTTAAAAGTGAACGCAAACGAATTAAAAATATTGTTTAACTCGAATTTATATCTACAATAATGTAAAACAAGTATATCTCTCCTTGGGTGTTCGATATCCGAGGCTTTAGACGTTACTAAAATGCGAAACAAGGCATAGGGTAGAGTACAAAGGATCATTTCGATGACGGTCACAATCGCGAACTTAACTCGTAAATGAAATACACTATGAATTATTCAACGCTCACCGACTCAATCCGTACGAAATAATCCGCACGAAATAATCCGCACCCTTTTTTTCTCGGTGTATAATCTCCAGTCATGAACACGCAAAAATTCGTAATCTCACTACTTCGTCCCATCGTCTACCTCCCTTTCTCTCCCACTCTTTCTTGCTATCTCTCGCACACACGTCTCTTACGAGTATACCTACAAGTGTGTATATCTCTTGTCTCTTTTCTATGATCGTCTTAGGAATGTTTTTATTTAGGCATAAATACGTTCCTCTTCGTCACTATGCGGTTTCGCGCTTAAAGAGAATCGCCTCGTACGACCGACTAATATCGAGAAATTCAAATACGACGTAAGAAGGTATCGCGGTACTCACTCGGCACGCAGCGCCTCCTCAACGTTTAACGACGTTTCGATCAATGGATTTCTGAAACGAACGGAGAGGCCAGCGTGGCCGGATCGCAACACCGAAACATAATAAATCTGTTGTCTTTAAATACAATTCGAACGCGTGTAACATTTGTTTCGAAAGACGAATTACGTTTCGTTTATAGTTAGTGATTTTACTTTTTCTCTTTATCTCTCTCTCTCTCTCTCTCTCTCTCTCTCTCTCTCTTTCGTTCCCTCATCTTCTCTAGACGATCGTCAGCCTTAGTCGGGCTGATGATCGTTAAATCAGACGTTGAGATATATTCGGCGGCTGTCGAAGTTGGTAGCCGATCGATATGCTTTTCCGAGCCGTTTAATAATCGAAGACTACCGAAAATCGAAAGCTACAGAGATCGTGGGACTCGAAGGCCGAGTGCGACCAGTACAGCACCTTCTCGGAGGCTTTCGTGATGACGCTTGTTACCTCGGCCAACGTTTCGACCACTCACTTGTTTTGGTTCGATTGTTGATCTATCGGTGGAGCTAAACCGACAGGCGAAGCGTTATTCAGAATTGCGGCTGTCGGACCTTTACGCGCTAGCTTTGACCTGCAACAGTACCACAAACGATTGTGTTAAACATCTTGTTCGACTCGTCGTCACGTATCATGTGCACGTAAAGCGGATTTCGTATTTTTGTGTACCGTTAATACGAATAAATGCATATATCTACACACACGTACCTGATTTGACCAGCGAGAAGGGGATTGATAGCATACAGCCAGTCGTAGACTTCTTTGTCCCCTAAAGTTTGTAGCAAATATCCTCGGTGTTTTGTAACAACGCTGAAAGAAGAAATAAGGAATGTTGAACATTAAACATTCGTCCGCAAGAGTTCGCTGACGAGAATCTTGTTGATCAATTCACCTGAAAGTATTTGGTACTTTGACCATAGCTAATTGATCTTCGGAATATTCGACTTGAGCGGTAGCTAAATTGATGAGAGCCCTTTCTACAGGATCCTTTTCTTCTCGGAAGATTAGAACGTATGGTCGTCGTACTGCCTGGATATGAGAGAATGATATCGTTTAATAATTTTCAAGGTATAAAGAGTTGACAGGCTTCTAGTAGGGTTGAAGCGGACACTGGCGAACCTTGTCCGTCCGATATACATACCACCCAACGTTTTTTCCAGCCGTTAGTCTTGTGCTCGAGAACGTTTAGGTATCCCTTTCTGGCGATAACGGGACTGATGCGTATTTCTTCAACTTCCGGCACGTAGAGCACCAAATTCTCTTTCAAGGGGGAGGAGGTAACTAACGGCGTCGGCGCGACGGTGCATGTCTGATTGTTGGATTCGCTCGCCAATATACTCTCCTGTAGTTCTTGCAGTCTAGCCCTCTCCGGCGAACTCAACCTAAGGATGCACGACTTAGTCCTGCTCCATACTATTATACCAGCAGCCTGCAAGTAACACTCCAGCATCACCCTGACCATGTGTCCAATCGTGCTGGGCGGTTGTCATTGACTCGAACACCTCGAGTCATCGTCAAAGTAGACAGTAAGCAGTTTAATAGAAGCCGACTGCGCTAAAAAAAAGCGCGACTTTGACTCAGCGAAGCTATCCGGTGAATGTACACATTGCACGATCAGATTCGACCGAATCGAAAAGCGAAAGTGAGTTGACCGTTGGGCAGTTTTCTTCTCTCGTTTGAAATTTCAATTGTACAGACAAAATCAAAGTCGTTGCAAGCTACATGAAAAAGATGAGCCCGATTCCGATTCGTTTCTAAAACATTGAAGAAATTTCGATGTTCAAATTGAATCGAACCCTCGCTGTCTTCACTCTTTCGGATAAGTTGAATGCCGATGGAAACGAAAATACTTTCAATGTATCTGTTTCTTTTTTTTTATTCTTAATTTGATCCTCGTACGTCCTGAACGGATCTTTACGCAACATACGAATGAAGAAAGAGAGTATCGCTTTCTTTGAATCTCGAAAGCAATATCTATTTTTTTGCTATTGTCAAGGTAATACGATGCGACGAAGCGTGGACAACCGCTACTAGCAGGAGCACTCAGGCATGCGGGGAGGGTTACCTGCTCTAAGTAATCACTAGTTCTCGCGTATACTGACTCTTGGGACGAGGACGATATCACGGAAGACATCATGGATGCCGACATATCAGCCATAGTGTCTTCGCCAGGTGAAACGTCAGAGAGTAGAATCGGTTCTTTGCTTGGGATTCGACCCTGAATTAGTTTTATGTATTTCATCGCCAATTCTTTCTCTTTCTCGGTTAATTCGGTATGCTCGTTAACGTCTTTACTTGTTGAACGTTTGAGCTTCACTGGGCTAGCGTGTGGTTCGTTCGTTGCCTTCGCCATCATGTTGCAAACCTCCTGTACGAGCAAATAAATGTGCAAAATATATAATATTGAAGAATACGTGAACATCCTGTACATTATCACTGGTACAAACAACGACGTTACCTTTTCACCTTTCGTGAAATCGTGTGGTGTCTTATTGCAATACGGGGCTATGTCGATGCAAAGCTTGTCCCATAAAAGTAACATGTATCTGACCCTCTCTACTTCCTCTAACCTGGTTAATTTTTCGAGTTCCCATTGATGATCAAATATTAGACTATCTCCTCGCGGTCTCCATCCATGGAGATTCTCTTCTCCTCTGACGTAGGTGGAGCTCGTGTCCAGCACTCGTCGTTGTCGCCTTTGTACACCTGACAAATAATTATGAAAGAGGAGTAGGTACTGAATGATAGAAATACATCAAATATTACTCGGTATGTATGTTGTCGTTTTCGAATCATATTTGTTGTAATATGAAAACAAAAAACAGAACATAATCGAGAAAATGGCCAATTCACAAGTATCATGATATAATAATCATTGTAGACATACTAATTCTAACAAGGGACTATCCCGAAGTGATACCTCCGGATCTTAGTGAAACTGGGAGGACGTAGTTCTTGCAAAAATATTAGACACATATTTTTTTTTTAAAGCTGCCATTGTTCATATTCAAGAGGTGGAAACAGTTCTCAAAGTTTGGTGTCAGAACTATATTTGATCGATCCGATCAAATTCCGATTCAAATGTTAATCCAGTTTCTTGAATATACCAAAGAGGTTCGAGGACTGCTTTCATCCCTTGAATATGAACGATGGCTATTAAAAAAACATATGTATCCAATATTTTTGCAAGAACTACGTCCACCCAAAGTTCCATTACGATCTGGAGATGCCGCTTCGGGATCGTCCCTTGTAAGATGGGTTTTTGGTGTCTTTTTCTCTCTCAGACCAGAATACCGACTTAAGTAAATATAAACCGTGACTACTTAGCTTCAATCGCTTTCGAAAATGTACGCGACTATTATATCAATGAGAAAGGGTAGGATCAAGGTGTTGGGGACTACGCTAAGGGTAGACAAGACAAACCTGGGCTACCTGCTTCCGAAGAACGACGCAGGACTAACTCGTAGACACCGCTGAGCCTATTAGCCTCCTGATTACGATAGCTTCCACTGAACAAGTGCTTCAAGGACCGTGGTCCTACTCTGGCATCTCTGCCATAGATGATCATGCTCAGATCTTTGGTAATAATAGCCGGTCTTCCACAGTTCTCTAACTAAAAGTAGGCGAAAATTAAAATAAAAATAATCGCGGCACACGATCATTGATAGACGCGATATAATAACAACAACAACAACGGACATACTTCAAGGTACGCGGAGATGGTCATGAAGATTTGTTCCCCGTAAGCTGTAACTCTGTTAAGCAAAGCTGAATTGTGAAGCGAGCTGTCCCAAGCTGCCTCGAATCTAAACATGCATCTGTCGTCTCCAGGTACTTCGAGATACTCGCCGGGGAACAAACCCAACGAGAGCACGGAGGAATCGTTGTCCTCTTCCTCGGGCTCCGGTGTGTTTCTGATACGTCCGACGACCAACTCCCTCACGTCTTTCCAACGTAATTCGGACGCCGGCTCGTGAACGATAGTGATTCGTATGCGACGCTGAATGCCTTGGTGAAGAAGGAAAAGCCCGCGACAAGGTAGATCGTCGCTGTGGTCGACCACCGATGGCACGTATTCCCCGTTTGGTGCCAGCTCGCAGATCTCGAACCAAACCAACACGTCGTACTTCGCGTGTACGTGCGACGTGCTAGGCGACGGCAACACGCTTCCAAACTTCGGCGAGCGTACCGGCTGACTGATCGGTATAGACGGCGGTAACATCCTCTTCGGTGGCTGTCTTACGCTGTTGGGATGAATGCTAAAGTAAAGGTATGCGCCAGGCATGCAGGCGATAGAATGAGAAAAGAAAGAAAAGGGACAGGGTTTCGTTTAATGTCTGTTCGATTCAGTATGAAAAAAAAGAATAAAAAAATTCGTGACGAATTGAATGCTCACTATTCCAATTTGGCATCTTTGTGCAGGGGATGCTGCTGATAGTGTCCGAACACCTCGAACACGATTGGCTGGGTCTTCAGGTATTCCAAGAACGATTTTGTCACCGTCACAGTAATCTGATTAAATGAAACAACAACTGATTAAAAATTATTCGTTCGAACGATTTCTACTATAGGTACCCGTTTATCGCTGGACATAGCCGATACTCGGCAAAGACTAAATCTAAAGTTTAGATGAGATTACCTTGTGAGATCCTCAATTGTAAACCGATAGCTATAGCAATCTCGTGCAATTGATGTTCTATTAAGCTTGTTCGTATTTCTCTTGTGGAACTGTTTTTAATAACTACGTTCTAAAATAACTTGTTCTCACAGGATATTATTTTAAAAAAGTTTCCTAGGATGATATTTCTTTCCATGAAAAATTCCACAGGAACAGGATTTCCTGTTGATAATCGAAGCATTTCGTTAACTCACATTTTGTACGTGATAAAAGCCAGGTGGATTTCCCTTTCCTGTATTCTTGACTGGTTCTGTTGAGAACGCTTCATGGTGGCGGTGCAAGAAACTGTGAAACAATTTTACACGTATCACTTGGTGTCTTACATATTCAAAGTGTTTCTAATCATTCTGTTTCAAGGTAAGACGTACTTGAATTGGCAGAAAATATCAGCGTATTCTGTAGAAATGCCTATTGCCTGTAGCACGGTTACCCTGAATGTGAACTCAGAACCCGGTTGCAAATGATCCGGCAGATCTTCCTCCTTCATGTCGCTGGAAACAGAACTGTCTCCTCTGCCGCTATCGGCGTCCCCGATGTCGTCCTCGTCTTTCACGTCCTTTTGCTCGTTGTGGCCCTCGACGACCCGTTCCTCGTGCAACATGATCTGTCGGCTCTTCTCCAGCGTTTGAGTCAGCAGGGTGTTGCGTTTGTTTTGCTTGTGGTTGCCGAACAGATCGTCCTCGAAAGAGATTCTAGCAGACTGTCTAACCCCACTCGCGTATTCGCTGTTTTCCTCTTCTGGAAGAAGGGTTCGTTAAGAAAATCCTACGCCGGAATGTATTCGCGCAGAAATATCCACCGTCTAGAAGGGCAATTCCACACGAAATCGGGCGCTTTTCGTAGTACTGTTTCGAGTTTTGTTAAAACTCGGATATGTTGTAGCATTTAGTGATATCTGAAGGTATCTCAAAGAATTTTTCGAAATCTTAAAAATTGTTGGTAAAGTATCAACCTTTTTTAATTAAATTATAACGGCTGAACCGATAAACCTATACAGATGAGTTTTTAGGTGCTTACAGTGAAAACACAAGTGTATCTAATAAAGATTATTTGAGTCGAAAAAGAAACTTATTTCGGTTATTAAGTGGTTATATTCTGATAATATATTTTTTCCTTATTGTCTTAAATTTTATTTAAAACATATCCGATTTCGTGTGGAAGGACCCAGGAATAAAAATATGTGGACGCCGATTACGTACCAACCACAGCCTGCACGGCCACGCGCAGGTAGCCTTTCACGTCTCCCTTTTCGTTGACTATCGCTACTTTGTGGATCAGGGGCACAGGGTACATGAGATTGCTCAGATATACAAACGACCTGTAACGAACAACAGTTGCTCAGTAAAGAGAATAATCATTCTCAATTGATTGCGAGCAGTGGATATCTTTAGTTTCTCGAAATGCGGGTGGTTTTCTTTTACCTTCCAACCATCCGGAACCACGGGAAACGATCATAAAACGGATCGCCACCGGTGATGGACTCGATATTGAAGTCTGGAGACGTGGGCGACAATTCTGCTTCGTTGTGATACATTTCCCGCATCAGTTCAAGCCTTTGTCTACGCAAACATGAAAACACGACCGTTTCGTATGTTAAATCGTACAGCTAGCCAGTGTTTGATCAAGACATAGTCAGACGTTGTCAAAAAGCACAGTGAAAGAGACACTCTGTACACAACATTAGCTTTCTGAAGATATTGTGTGCGTGATATATGTACTCAAAGATACTCAGAGAGATTCGATAGATATATACATTCGTAGAATGTGTACATAGTCAAATAAAGGGACATATTCAGGTTTTTTCCAGAACCGGTATTACAACGATTGCAATGCAGAGTAGAAAACAATTACGGGATTCAGAGGATCAGTTAAGTTGACATACATAGTTACGTACTTCGTCTGTCCCTGTATTTTTATACAAAGGAGGCTATAGAATATTGTTTGAAGAATATGGTATAGTAGCGTATATTGTTTAAGCTGTTGAAGAACATATTCTACGTGATCAATGTACTTGTCAAAATTATCACAATCTGTGTGGATTCTTTGGCAGTGTATCGTGGCATGTGCACAACGAAGTCACAAAGCAAAAATGTGACGAAACTTCTCAGCCACTAGGAGCGCACGTGTTCAGCGAGACACAGTAGAAACATATACAGGAGTTCAACCCTTGATCAGCGAGACAATTGAAACATGTACAGGAGTTAAACCCTTCAAGGACATCCTACTTTTTTATATTCTACTTCGAACATTCCTTTTTTTTTTTAGGAGAAATATCATCGAATCGTCGAAACATTGCGAAACAGAAATGCTTCTCTACAATTTTGAATTTTCAGAATTCAGAAGGGTTAATTCCGTTCGGACTGTCAAACGCCAAAGGCTGGCAACATTTGGCTTGGCCATGCAAGAAGTCCTCGTCATTATCTCATCGAGATCAGCGTAGTTGCAAAGCAATGTATTTTTCTGAAAAGGAACTTGCTTTGAATCGAGTTTACGTGTATTCATATACAGGGTGAGACACCTAACTCGACCACCTCGAACAGCTTCTGCATTACAGCTTGTGTTTACAAAAAATGATGTCTACAGATGTTACATGGTATCAATGGGGACATCATGTGGCGAGAATGACTTCTTTGTAAGTGGAGGTGTTTAGGAGGTTTAAAAATCAATTTGATAATACTTATCAACATGTAGAATTTCGGATACGTCATTGAACATTTGAACATTTTAATCTTCATCAACTGTCTCATAGTAAATGTTCCAAATGGTGTCCCCACCACATGATGCCCCCCTTGATGGTGTAACATATCTGTAGGAATAATGTTTTAGTACAAACGCGTAATTCAGTAGTTATTCGAGGTGATCAAGTCAGGCGTCTCACCCTTCAAATTTGGGTATACTCGATTTTCTATGTACACAATGAAAAATGGCGAAGAAGAGATTCGAGATCTGCGTCGGTTAAAGTTCAAGGATGAATATATGAAGCGTATGTGGCGATAAAAAAGGATAGAGCCTCGCGCGTTCGAGCACCAACCTCGAAGGCAAAAGATTTGCGAGCGAGAACTTCGGATTAGAGTAGACCGTAAGGCATTGGAAAATATCCTCTTTGGCCTCCGGGGTGCTGGGGCTCGAGTCCTCGTTGTACACGTGTCGCATCAGCTCCAAGCGCTGTCTATAAGTCAACACGTATTACTTGCGTGAGCGTCCCTGTGCATTTTCGTCTAAGCACGGTCTGATTAAAGCGACGATACTATGGGACCCGCGTTTCTGCGCGTTTATCGCGCTCATTATTAATTAGAACAATTTCATTGACCGAGCCGAGTGTGAAGTACGTAGGACCGAGCACGTGATTCCAATAAGATTTTTATATTAGTCATATATTCCAAGGTGCCCCTTGCCCCCAAGAAAACCATGCTTAAATTATTGTCGAGAACATCTGTGTACTTGTGTAAGCTTTCACGGTTCACTTTTATGTTTTGTAATGGAATATCTGCGGCTACGTGTCCTGTATAAGTATATGAAGATGAGAATATACTTTTCAATCGAAAGGAAAGAAGAAGATGAACGCCTGAAAGAGTAGCTAATCGTCAAAATGTGCTCCTGAAAAAAAATCATGAGAAATACCAGGAAATATTTAGTCTACGTTTCGTGGCAGTTAACAGATAGAGATTTGCAGTGGGGCTTGAACAACTCACCCTTTGTTTGTGGGCATCGAATGGGAATGTTAAGCGTCATTAAAGTGCGAAGCACGGTTACCGACAACGAACCTGAGTTTATCCAGCGTCCAATAATGGGTTGCTCCGTTCTTTGTGTCTTGGACTTCTACGGCGACTATCGTGCGGGGGAACGGTCTTTCTTCCTCTTCGTCTTCGTCCATGGCTGGTAACAGATCCGGCGGAAGCGGCGAGTAAAGCGTATCCGTGAGCAAAGTAAATTGGAATTGCACCTACAAAAAACATATGTCATAAGTAGATAAAAGGTATGGGAAACTGATGTTCATTCAGTTACTGAAATAGATGTGAAATTAATGATGCAAATGTAGGACATAAAACCAAATAAAATGGAATTATCTGATGGAATGGTTAAATAATTATGGAAGCTTTTGTAGGTGATGAAACTGAGTGACCTTGATAAGAAAATATATTGATGATATATTAACTATAAGTAAACATGGACACAAGGAAGGACGAATATCTGGCTGCGGTAATACATAATAACTCACAGAACATCAAAAAGGGGGTACCGATTGAGTTGCCTCACAACATCAATTTTATGCAAAGTTAAAAAATATTAAAAACCTTTTCGCGAGCCGTGAAAAAATGTAAGAAAGAAAACCGTCCCGTAGCAAAGAATTTGATAATGATTTCATGATCGGTTGCGGCGTGCGCCAATCGAATGAGTGTCTTGTCATGGTCGAGTGCTCGTAAAGAAAGAAAAATTGAAACGTGTGGTGGAAGATGCAATTATATGTTAATGACTCGAGACAAGGGAGAGCCACGTCGGGACTTCTAGCCCCAGGGTATAAACCACGGATGTACCTTCTTTTTGAGTTCGACAGATATAGCGTTAGCCTCTTTGAGGAATATCGCGTTGCCCCAGAGATCATCTCGAAGACTTGTGAATTGATGGTACTTCCACTTGCGGAAAGCCCAAGCGGCCAGTTGGAACTCTCTCTCGGACCAGTTGCTCTCTGCGTCAAACAAGGGGTTGACTGAAATGCAAGCCATTACCAGGCAAAACAGTCAGAAAAGCCAAGCATTTGGTGGATATATTCGTTCCTTCGTTAAAAGGAGCCACAGCGTTCGGTTCACAATCAGATGATGCACTGTTTCAGGTCGAAACTTCGGGGTCTTAAAATTATTCGGTTGTTCCACGCAAGCTGATCGCATTTCGTACTTTTACGAAACTCTTTTCGTAAGACTGGGTGCACGAGCGTTCCAACTCGGAATCGGATTTCACAGTGCACCGAGTTCTACGAGTATCCGGGAGCTTGCGTATATTAGATTGTTGCCTATGAAATGTCCGATATTTTATCAATAACGTTTAAACAAGCATAACTATTCTCTAAATAAACTCATATAAAACGAATACAGAACAATCTTATTGATTAAAAGTTGAAATAATAAACCTATATTAGACTACAATAGATTTTTGTCAGAAAGCTTCATAGCATTTGCAATTTGAAATCGGGTATCTCATATGCAGAAACGTAATATATAACATGTGATCAGTTTGCGTAAATAACTCTTATAAAAAACGGTGGGAAACAATACTGAATGTCGTATATCACATAATCACATGCGTGCATCGCAGAAAGATAAAAATCTACGTACCACCATCTGATCGTGTCTCACACGGATCCATACAGCTCTAGAATTTGTATTGGTGAATCATTACTTACTCTTATCTTCAGCTACTCTAAAGGATCTCATTTTCAAGTCCCATTCAAATAGATTTGATTAAGACAAATCAACGAGTATCCATTACAAATTCTGACACTTTTAACGAAGAGGTAGTACAATCTAGACAAGATCGTAGCTTAGTCACATGCAGAGAGCTGTATAAAAGGATTGTTATTGAATTAATAGCAGCAGCTCTGCTCATGTGTGTCTCGCTAATTAGAAAGGATCGAATAGGCAGTTCATATTTAAATAGCTAAATTTAATACCGTGAAGTTCAGGGATCATTCGTAATATCTACTCACCGAAGATATCCTCTTCGATGTTGTTGAAATCCTCGGGAGTGTAACTGCTGTACATTGACATTGTCATGCTTTGTTCCTCCACTTGTCTTTGCAGCGCGTCTATCCGGGCTTCGTAACTCTGTAATATAATAACATTCGTTCGTTTCAGTTCCGCGAAGCATTCGCGCCCCGTCTTCAAGGATTTTATTTAAACACACCTTTCTTTGTTTTTCGAACAGCTGATCCGCTACTTCCTTGTCTTTGCGGTATTGCTCTTCGAGTAGCAACACTCTCTTGTCCATCTCAGCTTTAAGGTCAATCCCTTCATTCTCCAGCAGCTCGACCTGTGCGAAGTTCCAATCGGCGGTTTCTCCATTGCCAGGTGTTTCCGCCGGTGAACTTTTCTCCCGTCGTTCACGGACTACACATTAAACAAGTATTTGTCACCCTTTAAATCTTAAATACATTACTCAGTACTGAATGTCAAGTAAAATATTAATTCACGTTACAGTAGGTCATCGCCCATTGCACTCCCGATCAATTGCCCGTTCTTTGCATTTTGTTCGTACGAGATGGGAAATGTAGCTCAGTGAAAATGAAATGAGTTATAGGTGGGAAGTGTTATGCGAGTACCTACTGTATATATAAAAGGGGTGCCATAATCCTTAGCTAAATATTAGTTCAAAGCGGAACTTTTTGCAAATTTATATTTTCATAAGCAAATCGAGGGCAATCGAATAAGATTCTGTACTGTTCTTCAAGTCCCACGGTTTACTTATGATAATGCAATTGAATCCAGGCAACCAACCTTGCTCAGGATGATTGAATCTGAACACGTGATTCTTTCCTAGGATAACCCGAGAGCCGGTCTTCAAAATGACTGGTTCGGTGATCTCGCGGCCGTTCACGTATATCAACGCTCCCTTCGTCGGCATGAGAGTGATGATGCTGTCGTGGTTCTCGAAGACACAGTGCTCGCTCAGTATATGTGGGCCGCAGAGCTGAATGTCCTGCGGTATGTTAGCCTCAGCGCTACCGATGCGCGTGAATCCATCCTTGATGTAATAAATCAGGCACTCGGACATCAGAGGGTCCTCGTTCAGGTTCACCAAATGGGGAGTTTTCTTCGGGGAGAAGACACCGACAGTAACGCCGTCTTCTTTCACAGCTACCCCCATCTCGGCGAACACGGCCTCCCGCTGAAGACGAATCAACTCCGTTCGTTTCAACTTCTCTTCCCACGTTTCGTTCAACTCTGAAAATCAACGAAAGCCATCAACTTTTCTGTACTCCGATCAATTCACCTACCGATTCCTTTTCAACAGCTTCAGAAGCTCAACGTGTCCATCTTAGAACGCGATATTTTATTCTAGTTTCTTTTTTCCGGCTAGAAAGCTACGTAACCATTTTGCTACTGGACTTATAAGCGAGTTTTTGATCTTAAAATCCGCTGTTGGATTATTGCAATTGTGTCTTCTGTTATACCGGCAATCAATTTCTCCGAAGCCTGCAATTGATCGACCGCTTCCTCGGCAATCGTCGACGTGGCGTGCGGCGTGATTCTTGCACAGGTCTCCTTGACGTCGTCCTCGCGCTTGTTCGCTCTGACGATTTCGTCTCCTGCGGGGCAAACGATGCAGAATAAGTGAAAACCAATCAAGACGTTAGTAGAAGTTAAGATCGACGAATCAGCCAGGGATGTAACACGCGTCTCGTAAACATCAAAAGCCATAACTAAAGCAGTGGCGTAAGTGAAAGAGAATATTCATCAAGGATTTCATCTTGTGATTTGTGTTGTCAACGGGAACTCGAAATTCTTCGTCTCTTTCGTTCGTCTCGCCAAGAAATCCAAAGAAGAAAAAAAAAAAATAAAAAGACAAAGCTACTTTTTGCAAATCGTTCACACACGCGATATCTTCATTGCCCTTTTCTGAGTGGAACAGTTTGCAAATGATACAACGAATGCTCATTACAGAAAAACTCGACACTAGAACTACCAGATGAAATAATTCGAAGTTATACATTATCGAAGTTAACAGAAACGCTGTCGCAGAAGATTATCAACTATTATAATATATCAAGATTACAACTTGTCTGCGAGCGAGGAAGGTCCCCCGAAAGTCTCGTGTTTTTCGTTTGTAAAGAAAAAGAGAGATCGTGAAACAAGATTTCTATGGTTGTTACAATTGAAGCGTAGCGGCTCGGTCGAACGGTTGCTTGAATCGAATCTCAAATCATTGCTGGACTAGAATGCCGATCGAGATCGTTCGGTTCAGTCTCTAATGAACGGTGCTCATGTCATAGCGTTCGAGATGCGTTCGGATTGTCCGCTGTCGAGTGCCATGCAATACCTTCAGCCCGGTTTCGGGAACAAAGTGATGGGTCTAAGTGGACAACAAGCGAGGCAAACAACACGGTGTTCGTTGGGAGAAGGAGCTCCGACACAACAGAAACTAGAAAAGCCTAAGTTCACACCAGGGCTGGGCATTGTCCAAGTTCGAACTCATTCGAAGTTCGCATCTCACATCTTACTAGCTCCTGTGATCCTAATTGATTCGAACGTTAACGAGCTTTCTTACTCGAATGAAATGTTTACCTTCTTTCTCACTCGCTTTATATCAATTAATAAGCTTTTTTCACGTGCCCCGTTTTGTTATCTCGGTTGACCTCGCGCGGTGGTCGATCGAGGCTGATCCGATACCCGAAATCTTTTTATAAATGCGACATTGTAAATTATCACGATTGTTATGTAAGAAAAAATATACATTTGCTACGAACAGCTGTACTTTCAACCCTCATTCGTCGCTCGTTCTTTCAACGTTTCGGCTACTTGTAATAATCAACAATTGATCAAACAATGTACAGAAAATGTACTGTTCATTAAAAATCGGTGAAAAATATGTTAAATTGACGCGAGGGATGAATAAGGGTTTAAAGTCCATCTAATGGTATCCATGTTTCCGTTCAAGTGATGCATCGCATCCGTTTGTTGCTAACATTATCGATAAATAGTGCCCAATCCTGGTACGTACGTGACCGCACGTTGCAAAATGAATTACGTGTCTGGGTTGGGTCAATTCGACGCTCTCGAGGACGCAATTAGGATTGTACATGGATGGCGAGAGATCGATCTCGATCCTTGATTAGGCTTTCGCGTTAGCGTTCGACTAACGACCGCGTGGGCCGTTCTCGCTGAAATCAATCGGCCACGGTTGCATTTTAAATTGGAAAGATCACGGACCGTAATTTGATTCTCTCTAATGGAATGACGATGATACTTTCGTTACAAATTAACATGATTGCGCGCGGAGTCTAAGTACGTAATTGCTGCTACACGATGAGAGTTTCTATTGCTAGTTTCTTTCTCATGAAATACAGTTGAATGTCAAAAGCCGCCAATTATGCCACCTACGATAGGAAGGAGGACTAATGATTACACTCTTCCCCGGTTACGCATTATTCACCTTGTTATCTTCATTTTACACGAGGGGCAGAATATTACCAACATCAATTTTCGCGCAAACTTTTTCTCATGGTGTTTTTATACAACTTTAAAGTAACGGTAATTAATTATCAACTGATAAGCAGATCACAGATACTTGTGGAAATTTCTATTTGTGTAAACTTGGGAAAAGTCGAGGAGAATTTTATTTCCCACGTTAATGGTCTCTTGGTAGATGAAAGATAAAATTGCATTGGACGCTTTTATCAGATAATAAGTGATGATTTTTAGTAGAGTGAAAGCAGAACGGTCTCGACAGGGGAAGAGTGTATCCAAGTGGAGCGTGTACAGGGTAGAACAGAATGCGATACGCGCGGCGAAGCAGAATGTACAAAGAATCGTCGGAAACGGACAAAAAATACAGATTATGCGCTTGGCATTGTGTGAGATAGAAGCGGACGTTTAATAGAACAGGCGCAAAAAAGAGTGATCGAATGTCTGGCACTCAGAGACGTTTTGTTTTTGCCGCTTTTATGGATTGTCGTGATTTTACTTACTAGATTCTTTCTTTTCATATGTGACTTTACCATCTGGCCCTACGTCAAGCACAAGGGAAACAAAGAAAAAAATACACTATGTAAATGGTGGCTTGCCTACAGCGCTCTATTTTCATTTATATATTTTTCTTTCTCATAATCTTCTCTCCTGTTTTTATCTATTTTTCGTACTGTACTTTATCCTTTCTTTCACGCGCACGTATACGCGCGACCGCTCCGGTAACTGTTCTCATTTTTTCTTCACATGACTAATTAACAATTCATCGAACTTTAATCTTTCTCCAAATAGGAAGAACTACTCTACATTTCAACGTTCAGTGGAACACTAAATGGCACGTATGGTACATGCTTAGAAAAATGCAAATGCAATCGGAATTTCCAGAATAGAAATTTTTTGCTGCTATATTCTTGTTTTCAAAGTCGATAATAATATCATTGTATGCCAAGGAATGAACCAGTAATATCTTCAAATTTTTAATTATTCGATACTCCAATTGTTTTTCTGAATGCGTTAAATATTGATCGTCTCCTTCTTAAGTGACTTTTAATTTGTATTAAACGAAGCTTTCCATCAGCTTGATTGCGAGAACAGTCTTTTAATCGCTACAGTATTTCAGGGTGACTATTGCACTACCTTCGGTTCATGTTACTGGCACATGCCCGCTGTTATCGAACCAGGCGTACCCGCACGCGCACAGAAAGGGAGTTTCTCTTTGAATTCCAACCCCTTGTACAAGAACAAGAACAGCTCACCTTCTTGCACGTCAATACCCTCTTGCTTGAGGAGTTCCCGTAATTTCTGGATCTCTTCCTTGAGCTCCCGAATAAGCTTCGCGTTTGCGTCCTCGTTAACCACTGCTTTGCAAACTATCTGTTTCGCTCTGTCCGCGTATCTGTGGTGAAAATCAACGAGAACATTTGTAGTAACAATCATAATCGCTCGACGCACGCGTTACGTAAGTCAGTTTGCGAATTTGAACTTCGGGTTGTTAGGTGCAGCAAACAATCCGGTTCACAGTGAAATGCCTCAGCCATTAGTCAGACCCAGTCAAAAATAACCACTTTATACACAGTACGATGTGGGATATAATTCGTTTGGATTCGTTTTAAATCGGCATGAAAGATTTAATAATCGCGGACTTAAGAAAACAGACATAAATCCTTCACAGTGAAGTGAGTCAGCCATTGGTCAGACAAAGTATGAAAAATAGCTTTACATACTACACAATGAAGAGTCGTCTAGATCCTTTTCAATTAAAGAAAGAACAAATGATACAAAATCTTCACGATGAATAAAAATTCGTACTCGTCTTGAAAGCCATGTGTGAGAGTAACGAATCTCTTGAAGGGGGTTTCTTAAGCGCTTCTACCGTTCTGTGCTTCATTTTCTGTGTAATAATATACGCTTTACTCAAGCTTTTACCGAAATTCACTATTTTGTACTAACATCCCTGTACCTGAGAAATGTCCAACAACAAATATCGTGCCAAGAATATTGCATTACACGGGAGATGCTCGGAGAAGATTCATTTATAATTCATGAAAGCTTTAACGCCGCAGGTTCCCGGTACTTTGAATTATAAACTGCAATTTCCGTTTGACTTATTCAGGTCACTGCATAACTTTCCGTGAAATACGAACCGCTTGGCGAAACCGACCCGTACACATGGGAATAAAACGGTAAACCAATCGCGATATATCTTAACAGCCGGATATTCAATAAATGTACCTTAAAGTGGAGAGCGTTTCGTCGTAATTGATGTCCGCGGGGCTCACCGCCGCGATCATCGCAGTTTTCGAGTTGCCGCCCAGGTTTTCTCGCAGCAGCCACGTTAGAACCGAGTCCCTGTACGGAATGAAGTCGGACTTTTTCTTTTTCTTGGTCGCCTAGAAAGATAATGTGCATATTTAAATGACAAGCGCTCGAATAGAATAGATGATCCAAATTGTAGTGGGAAAATATGTATAAATACAAAACACATCTCGCTACTCTGTTGCTCGAACGTATCAAGACTTACTGTTCTTAAGAGATCATATTAACTTCTTTTTTTTTTTTACCATTGTAACAATGTAACACCAAGGAATAAAATACTACTTCTAAAAACGTGGGTTGGGTAAGAGTCAAACATAAACGGACGGCTGTAGAACTATGAACTTACCGCCTGATGTTCCGTAGTAAAACAGCAGCGAAATGGGCAGAAGACACGGATTACGTTAATACAAAGCTTAGCCAAGGTAAAGTCGAAAAGGTTAAGGTGTTGTGCAATTTCGTGCCAGGTAATCGACTAGTGTATGACGTGAACGTCCACGAAACGGTGCAATGGTTTTACAAAGTGTGTCTCATTAACTTTCACGAGTTGTATTCTTACAGAATTATTGTATACTTTCTCAGAGTAGACCGCGGTGACATTACGACCAATGACTCACTATTTCAGCCAGGGCACTGATGACCTTCCCGAGGGTGGTCAAACTTTTGTTGATGTTAGCACCTTCTTTAAGTCGGGTACCCTTTGCGCCGGTGGAGTCCGCCCTTTCAGAACCTGCCAGATCGACCAGGGAGATTTTGCTGACTTTCTCCGTCACCAGTCCCGTTGCGGAGTCCTGTTTCTGTTGCGTGAAGAAAATTGTGAACACGGCGTGGGATCTGCTCGACGTCTCGTTCATGTTGGTGGCTGCGACGGTTCTGAAATCGATAGAAGAAATGATAATGCGCTTAGCGTGTTCTCAAAATTAATTACATTTTCATATCGATCGAAACGACTGGAGTGTTCGCAGCGACAAGGATCTTTCTGCTTCTAAAAATAGAAAATTTATCAAGTTCCATGTACCTTGCTTTATTACCCTCGTCTATGAGATCGTGGATGTCTTCGTACGACATCACGGCCAATTTAGACAGGTCCTCGACGTACGGACCAAGAAGAGGATGCTCTCGTACACGAAGATTCCCTTTGTTTTTCGGGTTCAACAGATCTCGCACCCTTTCACAATAGATTTCCATGTAACTGACTTCCACCGAGTACTTCAAGCATTCGTTCGAGTTGCGACTGATCTTTTTGAAGAGGTCCTTGCAAATCTGTGGGATAATGCCCTCCTGACCTTCCTCTTGCTTGCCCATCATGGTGTACGATTTGCCGGCACCGGTCTGTCCGTATGCGAATATGCAAACATTGTAGCCTGCGGGGAACAATGAAAAAAAGTCGTAAAAATGTCCAGACTGTTTATACCTCTCCTCCGGAGACCCGGTGAACTACACACCGTGATAATACTTGATTTGAAACTTTTTATATTTCAGATGAATATCGACCGCGAGCGGAGGGGTGGCGTTTCTTTTTATTGCCGCTGAAGGGCAAACGCAAATATTCGTTCACGTAATCAAGGCTTGTGTGCGACAGCGTGAATGCGTGACAAGAATACCACAGAGTTTCAACCTCAATTCCTGTTTTAGAGGTATGCGAACAGTGTGTCGATTCCTCGACGTAAACTCCGTGGAATGCTTGGATCTGAATGTATTTGGGGGACACGTGATGCTCCTCTCCGCCCACCGATTCAATCTCGAAATTTAAGATAACTTGACTGCGGATATTTATGCAAAATAAAAACTGTATGCATCGACAATTTTAGAAAATTTCAAATTACATATCGACGTCCTCTAATCTTTCTACCGTTTCGAGTTTCTCCGACACATTTCTCTTCTAAATGCATAAAATCCGCAGACTTACCTTCGAAAGCGTGCTCGAGCATCTCCTCGCCGATGTCCTTGTAGACCATGATCTGGGAGGAGTAGTTGACATCGTTCGGCTGCAACAGAAACGACACGCGATTGATTATTGCATGTCAATCTAAGTTCGATCAAGTGAAAACATCCAGTGGTATTACATAGCAAATTGAAAGAACTGGAGAATCTCATTCTCCAAAGTAGTACAAGATGACATTTCTGATACCGTTACAGCTTTATTAAGAATCAGATACTATGACAACGTGGCGTTAATGATCCATTCGCTTAATTTTAGTAGCTTATACACGGTCACCGTTATATGTAAAAAAGGGAATAATTTATGGAGCATGAAGTTGATAACTACCAAAGAGATTAACATATAAGCTATTGTCGCTTTAACGGTAACTGCCATTGAACCTTGACCTTAGCCAAGCAGGCTGATGGTGCTAGCAGTATAAGCTTATCTGTAACATGATTTCATCTTCTAGCACTAATGTGGCATACACTACTTTTCGTTGGAGATTAAAGTTATTATTACGGCGGAGAAGTTTGTGTGTACACAGTTGCGCGTTTCCAGGGTCGGAAAACGAACGGGTTCGATTAACATCGAGTACTTACGTCCATGGAGAAGTAAGAATAGTCGTAATTGAAGCTTTTGACTGCATCTTTGCTGCCCGATGGTGCCTTGGGGTTCAATATCGCTGGAACACGCAAGGAAAAGAATAGAATTAATTAATCAGTGCGCTCACGTTCATTCTGGTTATTCCTTTACTCAGTAACGAACTCGATGAACATTCTTTCCTCAATAATTACTTCGATCAATCGACATTGTCGATACCCTTCTAAAAAAAGAAAAATCTGTGCTACTGCAACAACATTTGCAATTGTTCTGAAACGTTCTACGTTCTTTTTATTAAACAAAGGGAGGCAAGGGAAATATTTTTAATTAACGCGATATTGTTGCTTCATGAAAGAACAGTGTCTTGCTGGCTGGCCCGTCTAACATTTTTAATTACACGCGGACAAAGGAACGGAGAGAGGAAACAGTGAATACGAGAGATAGAACACCCGGCATATTCGGATGTACATCCCTGTGAAGAGCGGCAGAGAAAAGGGAGTAAGATTAATTATACTTACAAGTAGTGTTGCCGGACATTTCGATGATGCATTGTGCCTCACGGTAGATCTCCCGATTGTTGAAGGGTCGTACCCTCACCGCCACCTTTACCGACGACATTTTCCTATTGTTTTTAATTCAACGTCGGGTCACGACGGCGGCGGTGCTGGCGATAGACTTTTTCCTCGTTTCTCTGCAAGAATGAAAGGGGTGTCGTTAGCGATGTCAGCAACGCGGAAGCGAACGATGCGATAGGAACCGCGTTCTCCCATTCAACATGACCCGCATTCGCGGATTAATTAAAACAATGCCGTCCGTCCGCGACAATTTCGCTCCATGACGGACACGCAGGATACGCAGAGCAACAACAGAACTGCGTAACAGTTCGAACGGAATATCTTGCACTCCACTCCGCTCCTAATTGATGTTTATAAATGTGGAAGATTGCCAGAACATGTGCAACTGGTGCACCGACCTCCGTAATTAGACTGCGGATTTTATGCATCTGTTCCGGTCTAGATAACTCGGAGCTTGGTGAAAGACAAAAAAAAAATTAATTGAATCCAGCAGTATTTCGATTTCATTTCAGCTAATTCCAATCCATGTCGATTAGTACGTAATGTTTAATAGAAGTTTGAATTTCCTCTATTCTGGATCAGATTTAATGAAACTTTTAGTAGGGCAATGAAAGTTTTAGTTGATTTATAAAAATTTGTATTTGCATCCAAATTTAGTACTGATAGGATTATAATTCCTGGAGACTCGGACAGGGAGAGTACTTTTTTAGAAAAACACATCGCACAGCTTCGGAAATACCGATTTTCTAACTAACAATAAATTGAAAACTAGTTCATTCAGACATTTAAAAATTAATTAAATGTCCACATTAGCGAAACCAATATTACGTTCGTTCGTCGTGTATTATTGGATTTTCCATCGAGGTCGTGCGGTTTTCATTTCACAACGAACCATCCCCATCCAATGAAAAGTTTTCATTAATATTAATAAAGCCGTCGATTAAAAACCACGGAGCCCCGGGTGAATAAAACCGAGGATTTCCGATAAAGTCGCCCACACAGCAGACTTAATAAAATTGGCACCTCGTGATCTTCGATAGAACGTTCTCCAGCATCCCCCAACCCCCTGGATTCTGCTCAGATGGATCATCACATTTTTTTCCGTGATAAATCGCTCCGAGCGAAATGCTTTCCGCAATGATGAAAAACTGGAGAGTCGACTTCAAAGCTGATTCCAGTTAGACGTCGATTTCTCCAAAAAAAAAAGAAAAAACCGACGTTGAAAAATTAATATCAACGAAGAACGGCGTAACAAGCTGGACGTCACTAAATAAATGTGCGGGTAAAAACGAGTTTAAAAATCTGTCGAGGTCGCATACTCTAGTATTTGGAGGAAGTAGAATTGGTTGGTCATGAACAGACGCATCAGCCAGCTCTTATCAAATAACTCGAATTTTTAAGCTCGATTTAGTCGGAAAAACGTTATTCATTTTTTTCGAGTTGCTCGTGCCACGATTTGGGGAACACCCTGTATAGAAGTTTAACATTTTAGTAAAAGAAAGAAAAGAAGTTTAATATCCTTACGCTGGACTACGTTTGATAGAGTTTGCTGCGAGTTCCGCGGTGTATTGAGGCGTTCGCAGCGGATCGCCGAATTTCATGGCATATTTCATTAAATTTTAATAGAATCACAGCAAGTTTCGTGGCGTCGTCGATTACCCAGGCAATGGGAATAACTGGTGCATGAAGGGCGTCAAGGATCGATATCCCCGACAAAAGGTTCGCGGATTCGGGAATGATCACACCCGTCTACTCCCGGGACAGTCGTTAAACGAGCCAATAAACACCGAACGAATTGACGCGCGATCAAAGGGTGCACGCGGGCTGCCGATTAAGTTTTTGCGCTCGTCTGAACGGAACGTGTCAACAATGGTCTTGATTCATGGTGGTCGCGCAGTTGCCCCGCTCGTATTTCCATTCACCAATTTTATCCTCTATTGTAATCAAACTTCACAGTCTTCGAGCAGAAGCGAAAACCGTATCCTGGTTCTGTTCTTTCTGAACTTGCGGCACGCTATAAATAACGCAAGAAAAATCAATTTCTATATTTGAGCTTGCGATTAATCGAAGTACTCGATCGAGTGTGCGTACGTTCCGCGAACATCAAGGAAATATTTATATTTTAAAGAAACGGGTAAGCGCTATTACTGGCTTCCATCTGTCTGAAAGTATTTTTGGATGCTCTCGATACTTGTTGTGTTCGCTACAGATGCGGAATTGCATTGTGAATTTGCTTCCATTAGGTTGCCTATTACAGACTAATCCGTTCAGTGGATTAATTAGTAACGGGAGTCAGTGTCCTCTGGATAATCACGTTCTTGCTAGTTTGTGTAACGAGAATCGGGTGAATGCGATCATGGTATTACCGGCTCCAGGAAACTTGAAATTGAATTCTTGATATAAGTAGGTCCGAACATTTTCTAAAATTTATCAACAGTATTATGCTAATCTGAGAAACTTGAATGCACAAATGTTTCTTTCCTGCATCTACAAATAATTTTCAATTTTACCGTAACGAACATCCCGTAGAATGTTTGACCAATGGTTGACCAGTTTCACTTAAACCTTACCAATCGATTCATTTTCGTTTCTAGAATATTTTCCTCGACCATTTTAAACTAGCAGAGAAGAGAATTGAGTAATTTTTACCCATGCAGTTTGCTGAACATTGATTGTATGTCATGTCTGATCAATGGTCGACCAGTTTCACTACAAAGCGAAAAATACTCAATTTCGCTGGAATCATTAATTTTTGTCTATGTGCGCACCGCTTTTTGTTTCCACGTATATTCTTTTCAGAAGCAAAAGCAGTTCGGATAATGATCTGCGTCATCCGTTCTATAGAGTGTTCTGAATGGCTGACTCATTCCACTGTGGATTTAATACTCCTCCGCATTCTTTTCGCCCGGCCATATGGCGGGCCGCATTAGGCGAACAATTAATCCTTGAGACCATTCAGAACCACAATGCAAGGAAATTTTATTGAAAAGTAAGAGAATCGTCCGCTTTTTTTTTTAGTATCATGTACAACAACGTTAGACTGTTGACAATTTCTTTTATCGGAAATAAACTGCTCGAACGATCGAACTTCGACTGATTGAATTGAACCACGAATCCCCCTTTGAAGGTTACTAACGCGCAGAACAGAAACGGAATCGTGCAACGTACTATCGAGAATCTTCAAACTTTTGCATTTCACCCTTTCGAACTCCCACACACCAAAACACTACACGTTACATTCGCGTAAATACACTTTCGTGTTCGCGCCAACTTACTTTCCGAAAGTTCCGGGAGCAGGAGAGCCTCGAATCAGCCTGTCGAAGGATCGATAAGTTGCATTCAGAACAAGGGAACTTCTAGGGAGTCGGTGTTAGCACCCTTTCCTTTGTAATTCGATATTATTCGGGGGAACAATACGTGCAATTTAAAACGCGACGAGTTAATAGAATGAAACCAACGCCAAGAGCCGATTGTTTCGGGCACAGAGGCGGCAAGGACGACTGTAAGACGGTAAGCTTTCGCCGAGATCAGCTCTGTTTCATCCCTTAACTATCGCGTTTCTTCGTGTCCTACTATTCCGCGGAATTTAGTTGCGTTTCCACGAATTGAATAGGAATCCTTGAACGTGTGAAATTTTTACTCTTTCGCATTTCACCTCATTTTTGTCGTAACGAGGTCCAAGAAGCGCGAGAAATGTCAACGAAAGCAGTGGGAGTAAATTTATATGATCCCAAAAAGGGCATCCACAGATTACGACTCAAATAATTCAACTAAAAGATACTTGGTCAAAATAGATGTTTCATTATGACTGGTTCTCGCTCAGTGTGCCCGACTTAACAATAAAAATTCGTAGTTCTTATAAACTTATTAAGTGTCGTACTTCTACGTTTGTATTATTCGTTGGAGAAGCTAATGAATCAAGAGTAATTTGAAACGGTAATTCGATCGATCTATAAATGCTGCCAACGAACTCACGATTGCCTCCGGACGCTCAAGAGCCAAGAACCACGGTCCCGTTTAGGAACTGCGCAAAAGGAAACAATAAAGCCGATAAAAGGGGACAAGAGGAAGCCATACTAATACCGAATAGCTTGATCCATTTTTAAAAAACTTTCCCCTTTACAATTGACTCAATTTAACGGAAGAGTTGGCCCTTTGAAATGCGCATAATGCAGGGACTCTTTCGCAACCCGGCTCTCTAAGCTCTTGATCTACTTCTACTTGCCATTGTACACGGTGGAACACTCTTCGTAGTGTCGATCGAAACGTTTAGAGGGTTTCTTTTTCGTTTTTATTTCGATTGCCGTTTTGTTTGTGCGACTAGCTTCTGCGTTTCGAGCGATTGTACAAACGAATATATCTGATAAATGTTAGCAATCATTTTTGCATGCGTCTGACCACTGCGAGCCGCTTCTACTAATTTTTCTTAGTACTCTCGTCGGATCGAATTACCGTGGAAAGCAGAGAAGTATCCGCAATTAATAAGAGATTTTTATGCCTGCGCAGAGTCTTAAACGAGAAATAAAACGATACTCCTTTGACGCAGACAATGCCTTCTTGAGGCTGTCTCTCCGATAAAAATCCCTCAGCAATTATCTCATGCGAAAAGTAAACGGAAGTGGCATTTAAATCGAAGAAATAACCCGACAGGATGACGCAACGCCTGTTCAAGGTATTAACCTACGTCAACGGCGACTTACGAGAAAGAATGTAACGCGAGACAATGTAACGTATAATTCACGGTACAAAAGTCGTCCGACGTAATGCCGTAATTTAATGAAAAAGACGACACCTGATAGTCGATATGTACACGCATCCTTGGTACGAGAATAACGATATCATTGCTATCACGCAATCGATAATCCCGACTCAGAGTTGCAAAAAACTGCGAACGATCGACGTCTGACCACGCGCCGACACAAATCATTTCAAGAGTCTGACCGAACGCCGAGCAAATCTACTTGGTTAGACGCATAGCGATTCAAATCTTTATCGAGTCCCAACATGAAGGAAGCTTTCACAAAATAACTACAACTGAACTTGAACATTTTGCAAAATAAGATTTATATTCCAATTGATTCAAGATAAAATTCAATAAATTACTTGAAGTACGCTTCGGTACGTTATTACGTTAATGTAGGAATTCAGTCAGCTGTAATTTAAAAATGAACTACTTGAAACAGGCCCGTTATCCTCCAACGAGCGAGCACTTTATAAAGTAAATTTCAAGGGGTAATTATTTCTAGATAAAAAACGACACCTACAGATTGTTTTTTTCTGGGCACTCTTAAGCTCTCAAAGCATCAAATATCGCGTTACGGGCGATAAAGTCCTTTCAATGGACGGTTCATCAAATATTTGAGTCATGGGTTTAAAAAGAAAACCTCGTTATCTGTTGCATATTTCTTGTGTTACGATTCGTGCTCTAACAGGCGGGCATCGAATCGCATTATAGGAGTCTCTCGCTGAAATATCGACAATGTCTGGCGAATATGGAACGAATGTACAAAGTATGCAAGACCATATAACATGTGAAATGCATAATTCCTGTAGAGCGGTATTGCAGCGTTCTATATACTATAAATAATACTAGGAAGTACTCAACGGCGGAAAATCTGCTAGCAAAGACGACGTTACGTTACAATCATACAGTTTGTAATAACATCAAAACGTGTTCAAATAGGTTCAGTAAAAATTACTATTGACAAAATTACTATTGACAAGATTACTATTGAATCATCATCTCTCTATTACTATTCACACATTTATAGGATATCTTTCGCTGTGATGGTAACAATGAGAGACAGTTGTGTTTGGTCATTAAAGATGGAGGACGTTCTATGTTCACTGTTCGAGTAATACAAATTCCTTTTCTGACTGTTTACTCTGGGAACAATGTTGCATTCAATAACAGCGGGCACATGTTAAACCAAAGCGTAGCGGTAGAAACTACTCGTGAAACTAAAATAACGGGGACAATCGACTATGTGTACCGAACCCGGAAGTTACCGTTGAACTGCTTTACCTACGATCCCACAACGAAGCTACACTTTCCACGGAAGCTCCCATGCTTCCAAGAAAAAAAATCTTAAATATTAAATAAATATATGTAACAATTCATCGCCATTTCAATTTTGCTATTACGAGAAAACTTTCATAGCCTGAAACTTCTTATATTTTATGCTATATGAACTTTAGAAGAGCCCCTAGAGAATCCTTAACCTGTTTTAGTTTATGTCGAGTGCATTTTTGACTCTAACGACGAGAATACTCGTCATGTAGGAAAAAATTGTTGTTTAATAAAATTGAAGAGCTGTGTAGAATGAAAAAAGCACAAAAATAATGTTGGCTTAAAAATAATTAAGCACGCAAGTACAAGTCCTTAAAATGAAACAAAACAATTATCAGTTTAAGCAATTTTTGATCCCAGGCGCTTCGACTGAAACGCTTCACCAATTTGCAAAGTTCAAGATTCGAAATTTTTGAGTTGGGTGAGGTTACCTTGCAACTCTGTTCTTACTGCGAGGTCAGTTGTCCAGACTGTGAACCTCGCCTTCGGACACCTAGATCCTGACATGTCCGACACCTAATTTGTCCTTTCATTGGACGCATAAAGAAAATACAAGCTGGGAAAGCGTCTCTGCGTGTTCGTGGGGAGCGAATATCGCAATTTCACGAAAACATTCAACCGCTGCGCGTGTTACGTTCCCGAAATGGACATAAAAACATCAGCAGCCTGCAATCGATAACGACGCGGAAAGAGGAGCAGGAGGAGGAGGAGGAAGAGGAGGAGGAGGAGGAAAGAGGAGGGGAGTAGGAGGTGGCAGAAGAGGAAGGGGGAGAGGAGAGGAGAGAGAGAGGGAAAGAAAGAGGGGCTTCGACTTTCGCGGTAACCTCGGTCAACGAAATTCCAATTTCCGATTAGTCGTCACTCGAACCATCTATAATTCGGTCGTCCGCAATCGATTGGAACACGATTGACGTGGCAACGTGTTCTCAAATCCAATCAGATCAGCGTGTGCCTCGATTTCCCCCGTACAGTACAACTCTCCAGGATCGATGTCTCGGCGAGATCGGCACGCTCGACGAGCGAGCAAGCGGGTCGCACCGTCCAATGAAAGCGATACGGCGAGCGTGTCGGTATCCTTTCATCGATCCTTTATCTCGGTCGTGCACCGACTCGAAAGTACGTTTAAACATAAACATGGATCGTAGCAAAACGCCTGTCGATTTTCCAGCGACCGTTTCTCGAACGTATGGACAGTAGAGAGAAGCGGGGGTACCCGAATTTTCGGGCTCGGACGGGCTTGGGAAAAAGTCGGACGGACTCGGACTCGGACTCGTTCGGATAAGGATGGAACAAGTCGGTGGAGTTCCGAGGTCCGCTCGACTTCTTCCGATCTGGCCCGAGACGGTCGAGGTATCCGGAATACCCGAAACAAGTCGGGCCGTCCGATGCGCGTATGTGTCGGACGACTTCTCCCGGTCTGACCCGAACAGTCGGCTACCCGACACATCGTACGACCCGCAGACGACCCGTAATGCACAGCGATGCGCGTACAAAATGTCGTCGACTGGCTCGACGCCTACAGCATCGTGCATCGTCTTGCATACAAGCTCGACGAACGGTGTACGCCGGAAGGTCTCGATGTAACGTTGCTCGATGCAAAAGCGAAAACATCATTGTGTGATCGATACGAACGTCGAGTTCGAGAGCACCGCTGGAGAGGAGAGAGAGAGAGAGGGAGGGAGGGGGAGAGAGAGAGAGAGAGAGAGAGACGGGCGTAGGTAACGATACGTGGGTTTTCGACGATCGATCCGCGCGCTCCGTCGACGTCGAGAACGTTTCGACGATTTCGTTTTACCTTGCGGGCCTGATCCGATCTCGGCGAGTCTCTGCGCGAATTTCTTGCTGGTTCGCTGTCGGCGCGGGCGACGGGAAGAACGGTGACAGTCGTAAATGGCGGACGCGACACTTGGCGCGAGTCGTGAGGGTGGAAAAAATCACACGCGACTGTCACTATGTCGGCGCACTGGCAATTCTTTGACGGTCCTCGAAAATCTTATGGGACACGTACGCGGACATTATAATGCATTTGTATCGGCACACGTATCGCTCACGGCCGAGCGTGTACGCCCGCGCACTTTCATACAGACACGCATACACACCGCACGCACTTGCGCTACTAAAGCCACCCTTGCCCCGATCAACGAGTCACTGCGACACCTCCGTTCGGCGGTCGGCCGTCGAATAACGAATAACGAACAGAACGGAGGCGCTGCGCGCGCTCACCCTCTCACACCCCCCGTGCCGTCCACCATTAGCCGATAGCCGTGCCAACGAGCATGCGCTATCTGCCGGTCACCTGGTAATTAGGGGAGGGTTATATCGTGCTGATCTCCTAAATCGAACCTTATCAATTCCTTTATAATTAATTAATATTTATTCGTCTACCGGCAAAAATACCGAGGGAACGAACGATGGAAACTATAAATAACAGCTTCCCGAGGTACGCCGGACTCCCGCATAACGAGACGACAAAGAAATGGTACGCGAACAGTTTAATGCAAAAATGGTGTAAGTCGAAGTTTCTCTGCTTGCTTTAACACCAGGTTTACGGGACCCGTCGAAATGACGGGTTCTGATATTTTTAATTTACGATTATTGAGATTGTGAAGATCCATCTACGTGGAATTACTCAACAAACTTATTTCCTTAGGTATATATTATTTAAAAAATGGCTGAAAACTTGGATAGACACATTCTTCTTATTTTTATAAAGTAATGTAAAATACTCACTTTTAATGCTCCGTAAACCTAGTGTTAACACCGTATCTCGAGGGTTTAATCGTCTACGTAGTCTTCGAGTGGCTATATATCGACGACAAAATTGAATTTTATTTCGGTCTCAGGGAAATTAATAACACATATTTGGCGGGGTCTGTTCGAAATCATAAAGCTGCCTCGATATTGCAGTGCAAGGGGTTGATTTTATACAAGTTGGTCTCCAATAGAAAATATGAAATAAAATATCGTAGATTTCACCGCGTAGACAATCCTCCCTTAATACGTATCTGATGACGGTCTCCGAGTCCTGTGATCTTTAATTCATCTCGGTGCTCCTCCCACATCTTTCTCGAATTCCGTATCATTTCCTGGAGCATTGGGATGGTCGACGTGGTATACGATCGATATAAAAAAGGGACACATTCAAGTCCTTTTTTAGGCTATAACTAGATTGCGGCTGAATTGACAGTACGAAGCGTAGAAATGGAAACTTTCGCTTATATAGATTAAATAAAAATATTACTGAAATTGCAAAAATTTACAGAATCGACTGTTATCAGTTATGAGCAATTTAGTTATTTAGCGGAGTCGTACAAAACATTCGTTCAATTACAAATACAACATTCGTCATTTATCAGATAAGCTCACGTATGGTTAGTCGCGTGATGATAAATGCATCGATACAATTTTGTCCGAGGGGCGAAAATTATTTACTGTTGTCGATGCTATTATTTACATCAGAAACTGGTTTGAATATTCGAATACGATCCGTGAATTCAAGTCATGAACATCCGCAACCAGCGAAACCAGCACTATTTGGAGCGACATGCACGGTTAGAGGGCGGTTGCCTAAATCATCAAAAGTTCCCGAGATCCTCTATTTATTCAGGGAATTTGCCCGGCGTTTACAACGCAGAACGTGTAACCCGGTTTCTCCGTAGCAGCGATACTTTTTCACGCAGCTGGCTGTCGCGAACGGTTTCAGGGTTCGGGTTTCTGTCGGCTGGGCAAATGGGAGAGGACACCGGATGACGTAAAATCGCAATGACGCTCTCGCCGTCGCGATTTGTAAACTGAAAATAACCCTTTGTCCACGGAACCGTGAGCCGGGGATTAATGAATTCGCCTCCTCGATCGTGGCCCCTGATAAAATTACTGGTGATCGCGCGGCGAGAAAGCCCGTGTTAAACCGATTTCACGTGCCGATCAATCGAACACCCGTAATCGTTTTATGGGACTCATTAAACCCGACTCCTCTGACTTGCTTTCGCCATTAAACGGCCGTCAATTGCGAAACCAGTGTGGCCGGTTGATCAAATAAACCCGCCGGACGACTTAATCGTTGATCAACACTACTGCGCTTACGGCGGGGCACCGGCGCAGCTATTTTCGTACCAGAATTTCATTCCTACACTTTGTAAACCGATGCTCACACATGCGGAACCGGGGGCCTCTTGCACGGCGAAGTAGGTACAAACTCAGAACGTCAGTGAACCGTGACGTGAATTTTTGAAAATCCAGGTCTCTCTACTTGGAAATCGAGGAGGGTTGCATGTTAACGCGCGACCTTAAGGATTTCGACGAGCGAACTGGTTTTATGGTTCAGCAACGATTTGTGTATATTCGAGAAAATATTACTCGGAGTACACAAGTTGCGGGTGGGCGTCTTTCACCTGGCACGTCAGTGACCGCTCTCCTAAAAGCGTGACTCATGCGCACTGCCGTCGACGAACTTAATTGTTGGCCATTTAAGAACGAAGCTGGAGCCGCGACTTCGAAAAATCCAGAACCCTGAGTAACCGATCTGTACTGCTGAGTTCATCACAGCGATACAGTGATAGCATGAATTGGAGAGTCAATTTTCTATTCTTTGAAAGTTGTTGCCAATGAAATGATAAAATATGAATCTTATCGATATCGAGCGACGTCGAATAAACAATATTGGCCATTTTCTCGGGGACGTCCTCGCTGTCTTCGCGGGGATGTTTTATTCGTTCGGTTCATCGAGCGGCCGTAAAATGTATCCGGGTAGTCCTGGTCGTAAGCGTAAAACGTTGCAGGACGTGAACAGAATATCCTTCTTTTTTTCTCTCTCTCTCTCTCTCTCTCTCCCGTTGCGAATGCATATTTTTTCGATACATGTTGCGTGTGACTTATATTCTCACGCGTCGCGGCGGACCGATTCGATCGATTATCAGGGGGAAGACGACCCTCTGTAAATCTAACCAGTGGGGCAAATAAAACTTCGAAATTACTGCGACAGCTGTAAAATGTTTAATCCCCATCGTGTCGTTTGCTGCTTAAATCGCGAGGGATGGGCCAATATATTTCGTGAAAGTAATCTCCTTCGATCAAGCAATAGTGCAGTGACTAAGCTGTAATAAAATTCTTTAAGACTGTAAACCTGAACACGATAGGGGATGCAATGGCAAAACAATTCAATTCGGTTGGTCATTTCACTCTCCGTATGCAATAATGAATTGCTTTGTATAAATTAAAAGTAATAGGAATAAAATGTTTTACATATTTTTCCGCATTCCAGTAAATTAGTATTTTAAGGCTGAGTATTTGTATGGTAGTTCGTATGCTCGACAAAATGGACCGTTGCGATTGACCGAACAAACAACACACCCACCACGTGACAAAACGTATTTACACTGCACCTGTTCGATACGATCAAATATGGTCACTTTGTCCGAGTAAGTGGAAGGTTTCTGTCCGAGGATTTACTACAACGTTTCGCCCCTAAAGATGATGCAAATATAGGGGTTGTAGAGGAGAACAAAGGTCGCGCATCCACCCTTCGTTAGTCACGCTTAATACCTGTGTTTATGCAACAGATTGTTGAAACATCACCGATACCCATAAACATCATTGAACCTATCACATTCGTTTTTATTTTTTGGATTACTTCCATATTAAATTTTTTTCATTAAAAACTCGTGTACCAGATTTAATATACGAAATGAATCAATAAAGTTGCGCTTTAACGAATTAGCCACTTTTTGATGTTTCTAGTAACTGCAAATCAAGAACTCTTAAATCTAATATTTTGTTAGAGTTGTTGAAAATAATTATTGGCGTCTATACTCAAAATGTCGTGTTCCAAGTGAAAATTTCAACTGAACGTGGCGAAAGGTGAATGAGTGGAAACTTTCTCGGGGAGTGACAAATTTCACGAAACAAGTCACGCAAATCGATGACGTCAGACCGCCGGTACAGTGACAGACGAATCCCACGCATCTGTACCCCGGGCATTAAATTCCTGCGACGAACGATGCAGAAGTTATCCTGGGTAGCCATTATCCTTCAGATCGTCCGCCTCAGCGACGAACGCGATTTTAGGGTGACGCGTGTCTGCCATTCATGCGCTCTAACCTTGGGAAGAATTGGTCTTGAGAAACTGGCATTGAGGCTGGCGGGTGGAAACGCAAAGCAGTTTTATTTTGGTACGAGATAAACGACAACGGGCTTTTCTTCGAACAATAAAAACGATTTGATATTCGCCGGAGATGAAAGTCAATTCTGTTACACTTCTTCTTGGAAAGAAACCTGTCGAACTCATTGCCCTTCTATTTTTGTAATCTGAAATACATGTTAAATGAAACGGTCTACTAAAATAATTTTAGTACTCAATGAGATACTCGATATCTTTCAACAATGTATGGAGTGGTTGCTTAAATATGACTCACGAAAATAAATTGCAATGCCGAGAATGTAGAAACAGGTCAAATGACCAAGAGAAATCCTCCGCGTGTTCTCCCATTTTATATTTACTATTTCTGCCATTAATGAATGTCCTGAAAATAATTCATTTATCGAATAGTCCTCTGCTACTGATCATTGTTATTTTAAACTAAAAGTGTTCGAAACATGCCTTCGACACCTCTCTCGTGGATACGGGATATTTAATCATTCGATTTACAGCTTTACACAGAAGCCACCCATGTTGTATCGTCTTTCTGCGGGTATAAATTGCACTGTCGCGCTGCAATTTGTTCAACGTAATTGTGGGTTCGCCGGATAATTTTCCGTAATTTGTTTTCAGCAGGGAAACTTGGGTTCGTTCGAATTAATTACTTTCCCGACGTCACGTTGCCCTGGATTATGCACGATAAACGCCGATGCGGATTAATATATTAATCGAAAACAAAATAAGTCTTCGGCGCCGCAACTTTTTTTTCTCCCCCGGTTGCAATCGCCCTAATTTCCTGCCTTGTAATTCGAGCGGCTCTTAGAGGGGACAGCTCGAGTGTAATTATGACAAATTGATCGTAAACGCATCAGTCCTGATTATCGCGGCCCCGTAGGACTCGGTTTCGAGGAATGTTCAACACGGCGTACGACTGGATTACTTTCCAGTGATTAGACTGGAGTATGCATGCTCCGTTACGGGATCAGATTTCATTAATTGATTCGCCACTGCACTGCGAAAAAAAACATAACAACATTTCTATTAGGTTGAGTAATAAAGTCCGTACGAATTTCTTTATTACAACGTTGCTATACATTTTGTATAAAGCTTATCTGCCTGGTAACTAAAATATAACTTGTTCATAGAATCGTTGTTTGTATTAAAAATTTCCCATATGTATGTATTAATTTCTTCCGTTTTGAAAATTTGTATTCTGTTCGTTCATCTCTAAACTCTCCAGATTCGAAGAATACCGAAAGAGAATTAACTGATACTGAAGGAGAAGCATCTTTCCATTGTCGTTCAGTTTATATATTTATGCTACTACAGAAGCTTTAATCATTGTAGTTGCAGAGAAAATCGTACGGCAAGGGGATAATTTACGAAAACAGAAATTGCCAAGGGACCCCCGGTCCCGCTATCGTCGTGATCCCGAGTTCCGGGGAACGTATAAACTCTGTTGGAGTAAAATGGCTGCCGGCTGAGAAATAGCGGTATCAGGTCAAAATTATCCGAAACACAGGGGGCGAAAATATCCCCGCGATCAGCAGAGGAGAATATCCCGAAGATCGATCTAAAAAGCCGGCGGAGATATGCGCATACGGAATTCGCCCTCGAAAAGTGGAGTAGAATCGAAACCGGTAGTGCACGGTGGTAGGCGGTCGAGAGCAATATGGCGGCCGGTGGTGCGCGCGCACGCACGACATCGTGGTCCAGGGTCGTGTGCGCCCGCTTTCTCCGTTTTATGGACCAATCGCATCGCGCCTAGAGGAGAAAATCAATAGGCGTAAAGGCATGGATGACGTCAGCCTGCAACCCGACGATCGACCGATGCGACGCGGGCGGCGCCGGCCAATTTCAACGGAGCAATCAATAAGTAAAGATATCCACGATGTCGGCAAATGGGGCCTACGCTACGGTGCCTCCGTTCTTTTGCACATTCGATCACGGGCGAAAATGGTTTTCGCCCCGGAACCACGCGGTCCACAATCTTCGGACCGAAAACTAAAACAGTCTTCGAAATGATCTACCAAGCCTTTGATCTTGGTGTCCCCGAATTAGGGGACCTTGGGCCAGAGCTGACTCACAGCGTTCACGGTTCTTTGCAGACCTATGCGTCTATCGGCCAGTAAATAATACAGAAAGTAGTAAATAATATTGCAATGGAAGAATCCATTATTTAAAAGACTATTCCACGTCACATTGCTGTGACATGAACATAGTCTATTCGTTTCTTTCGGCATTGTTATATAGAAGAACAGAAACCCCTATTGATAGGTTTCCAGTAGCACACCAAAGACTACTGGTTGCCTACCGTAGGGGCTCCCAGAGGCAAACGCGCATAAATCTATTAAAAACGCGATAAAATGAGAAGAGGACTTATATCACGTTTGTGTTGACTGTATTATGGTTTGATGTTACTGAGATCCGTGATGCGATGTAACAGAACTGCAAAGTTCAACGACTATTGATCTTTGCACTATGGTCTGTCTTTAAATTTCGTTCCTAATTTAACTATCGATAGCGCGATTTTCTACAGAGCTACGTTCATGATGGTGTTACCTACAGAAGCATGCGCACTCGAAATCGGTTTCGGAAAAAGGCGGAGTTTCGCCACTATAACGGTCCTCTGTGGCAGAGGTATTGTTGATGACGCCGCATTGGTTCGGTTATGTACCGCCATTACTGTTTAAAACATTTCGAGTTTCGCTATAATACACATCTGCCTGATAGATTATACATTCTGGTATAGGTGTATTGTAGGAAATATGAGATCGCTTCGAAGTATTTGCCGATCAAAAATCACTGATTCAATCTTTTAACTCAAAGATTACTATTGTTGGTCAGGCGCGGTTGTTTTACGAGCAGGCCGCCATTATTGCTAAACACCGAAAATTTTAGAAGGATGCACTAACAAGTAGCAGGATATAAATTAGATGCGATATTGAAAGAAAATAATATTTCTAATTTTAAATAAATATTTCTTGTGTAATTTAATAATTCCAATAAATCTTTGTCTATATCTATGGATTAGCTTACAAAAAATGTTTAATATTGCCTTTACGACCGAGGTACAAAATTGTTTCCTCGCATTGCTGTACCGTAACATAGCAATATCTTGTGTGTACAGAATACCATTGACGTATGTTGACATTTTATGGACGTCATTCTGGAAACGTGACATCATGCGCCCCCTACCATAAAAGAATAGTAAATTTTACTATACAACGGTTTATGATTTTCTGATAAATAAGATACTATCCCTTATAAGTTACAATCCATTAAAAAGAGTACATTTAAATATTTTGTAAGGACGTTATTGAAGATAGCGAGTACAATTTGAAAGTTCTAATGTTAAAGCTTCACCAGCACACGCATTAACGTTAACACGTTAATTATCGCATGTTGAAATAAATTTACTGAATATTAATGCGCGTTAATTAGTGCTCTCTCGAGACAGATACCTTCCAACATATACGTACGCGTTTCGTTACAGAATTCCAGAGAAGTGCACTATTAATTAGGAAAAGAAGTAAAGATGTGGAAAAACGGTGTACACTCGGTTCAACGTGGTAAAACGACACTGGGCCAATCGGTGGATACTTGACGCTTAATCCGTACTCAGGTAGCATAATCCATGTATCAGTTCGCGTCAATAGCTCCTATTGTCCTTATTTAACCCATTCCGCGAATACTGGTTTGCATAAACGAAGCGATAGAACGTTTCCAGAATATTCCCACAGTCTCGTTACTTCAAGTAAATTATTTTTCATTCGGAATAACCGAGCGAAACATTTTTCATTTCTCCCTCGCTTTAATTTTCCAACTTACGAGAAAAAAAATTCGAAATTTTCTACCGGTGCGGTTTCAAGCTGCGTGCACATTTAGATACTCGACGTTCGATCTCACAATACCTGTCCTTAACGAACTTAGGTCGGCGAGCTGGTTTAATTTACGAACCGCGATCTTTTCATCACCAGCCTTCCGTGAGGTTGCACTTGTATACTCTAATTTTCGAAACTCTCCCTGGAAGTGTGTTACAGTTACCCTGTAATGATCCACAGCCCAGGCATGTTCGTGTGAAAGTATACCAAGAGAGCAGCTTCGTGCTTTGCTGGGAGGAAAAAAATAAATAACGAAAGAACCCTGTCACAGGAACGAGTCGATTCGACTCACGTTGACTGGGGCGAAAGCGCCCTCCCACCCCCCTCCCCTCGATCGTAATTAACACTTCTGCTGATACACTAACGTTGTGAATCATTCGAACCATTCTGCGGACATGGCTCCCTTATTAACTGCTTCCAGATTCATTGCGCACGTTGACAGTCATCGGCTGTGTTTGCTCGATACTGGTATGACTGTATATAACGTCGAAAATGAATACAACTTAAATCCTTTCATACATTCAACCTGATACTACACATTATACGTCATAGAATCTATCCACTGATAGAATATTCTGAATGCTATCGAAACAGCCCTAAGAAATTTTGTTTCAACAGGGTACACAAATATGCATTACTTCACGCTTTAAACGTTCAAATCTACGTCAAATATTATTTAATATTTCCACGAGAATTACACTTTTCTCTTCGTAGAGTGTCCTCGAACTGTCAGATGAAATGCAACGAAGTGCAATAACAACGAGACAACCCGGAATAGCGGAACGCAACGTTAACGAGGTTTAAAAAGTACACGAGTTTATACGCGTATGCATGTAGTTATGCGTTTAAGATGTTGAAACAAAGGGGGAATAAATAATTCGTAACGCAGACTTGACGTCTGGTGACTGGCGATACGCGAGGCGAGAATGAAACTGTATTGGCTACGAAAATACTGACTGGTTTCTGCGATAATAATGAACGTACAATTTAGTGAAAAGTGCTTAAAGTAACAATAATATCTGACTCACCAGATACGTAGGTAGTGACGTGAAAACAGCTGAGGTACTCCGGCCATACTGGTTCTGGTTCCGCGACGTTCCTACAGATACGGCGTGTACGCGTCGCGACTCGAATCTAACCGATCGATTATCAAAGCCGCGCGCCAGGCGTCTTTTTCTTCTTTCTCGGCACTCGCTTGTACAGCTTACCAGAGAGGAAATGAGAGTGCTCACGCTCGGAGTTTTAGTGTCTCCACTTTTCCTGCATCATCTTTTTAGCCTGGAACAGAACCTGCATCAACTTTTTAGCCTGGACCAGAACCTGCATCAACTTTTTAGCCTGGACCAGAACCTGCAGCATCTTTTTAGCCTGTATTAGAACCTGCAGCATCTTTTAAGCTGGATCAGAGCCTACATAGAAGAGCCTCTTTTAACATAGAAGTAGCATCCACTCTGGCATTATTTGGAATCATCTGCTAATGATGCAGGTAAGATGATGCAGGTTCTGGTCCAGGCTAAAAATTAGACTAGGGGGCAGCACTATAGCGGGGACACTAAAATCCCAGGCATGAGCACTCTCATTTCCTCTCTGAGCTTACTAACCGTGCGGCACTGATATCTGTTCCCTTCTTGCGGATTTTCCAGATACTTCGCGCCGCACGCGAAACTGATTAAAACGCGCTGCGCAATGGTTATCGGTGCATGATAATTCGAACCCCGCCGCGAAACAATTCAAATTCTAATTCAACTTCGCGGAGTCGCTTTGACAGTTCATCGAACTTCAACTCCGCGAAGTCACTTTGACAGTTCTTCAATATTGCGGTAGGGTATAATCTGCGGATCTATATGTAAAATAAAAAGTTGAAAGACAAATAATGTAATAACACTCTCTAATTCGTTTGATGTATTCGTAGTTTTGTATCTCATCTATTCATTTTTGTCATAACTGCATGAAATCCGCAGTCTAGTAATTAATATCGAATACATCGAGCCGGACAGAATATTTTGTATAAAATACTATGTATGACTATACATGTTACACTGAATATTTTATATAAAATACTATGCACCAAAAAAAAAAAAAAAAACAAAAACACATGATAACAATATAATAACTTGTACACAGGTTTTACTGTAGATTTCTTTCTTATTACATGATGGGTGTATATTTAATAAGGAACAGCGTGTATACAAAAACACAAACATCTTTATAAGATGAATAGAAAGAAAGTATGAAGTTGTCTTTTAGAAAAAACTTCGTACTACATAATAAATGTTCTCGATGCTATCATACTCTCAAACTCGCTCGCTAAAAGGACCGTGCTCTCTAACATCCCACAGCGCTCTTGAAACGGCAATTGACGTCGTTCCAGTTAACAATGTCGAAAATCGCCTTTACGTAACTAGGACGAACATTTTTGTATTGTAAATAGTAGGCGTGTTCCCAAACGTCGATACCGAGAAGCGGTATCAAACCGGTCGTAGCTTGCAAGGGGTCCTGATTCGCACATGTGGCTATCCTTAATGATTTTGATTGTTTGTCGTAGCCAAGCCAACCCCAGCCAGAACCTTGAACAGCAACAGTACTTTCGGATAAGCGTTTCTTCATCTCTTCCATGCTGCAGAAATCCTTCTCGATTTGTTTAAGGAGGGCACCTGTAAAATAAAGTTCATCATTATCTTCACTGGTTACGAAAAATAACATTATTTTATAGTGAAGAATTTATATTTTTACCATCTGGTTTACCACCACTGGGTGATAGATTGCACCAGAAGATTGAATGGTTTAAATGACCACCACCATTGAACTTCAATGCAGGTCCTAAAGCAATTTGAGTATTAACATCACCCTTAGCCACAGCTTCCTTCATTTTCTCCTCAGCGACATTTAAATTAGTCACATAAGTTGCATGATGTTTCGAATGATGAAGTTCCATGATTTCAGCACATATGATTGGCTCCAATGCCTTGTAATCATATGGCAATTCAGGAAGCGTGTGCTTGGCCCTAAATGCTTCTTTGCTATACAACAATGAATAACATTCATGTTTTTTATATATAACATTTACTTTTAAATAAGTTACATGTGTAATATTTCCAAATATGTTAAAAAGTATTAACTTCTTACGTAGGTACTATCTTATCTGTAATATTAAAAAAATTCAAAATTCTTGGTGTTTCCACTTGGGTTTTGATTACAAATTTAACTCATTACAAATTTTTTCATTAAAAACATTGATAATTTAAAACGCAAAACATTCATGATTACAAGGTGCTTATCTAACACATATCTGTATACCAGAGGTCAAACTAAATTTGTACGGTTTCCTATACTTAAAACATTTTTTTTTATTATAGGAACTATGTCGTAAAAAATAAATAAGGCGTAAGAAGATGTAAAACAAAACAAAATGTCTTTTTAGAAATAACATGTTTCCAAGACTTGACAAACATGTAAAGTATATCGCACGGAAAAATCATGGACTTTCGATAAAATTTGATTTCACAAGTAATATATAGAAAATTTTACATAGAAATTTCGATCAAGTTATAGAACGATTGTATTTAAGAACTAAACTATACATTTAATTAACAGTAGAAATTAGCATTACATCGGATGTTAACAATTCCATTGCGAATACCATATTTTTTCGGTATATTTTGAAATATAAATATCAGATGAATATAAGGAATGCGAATGGAATTTTATTGTAAGTGAAAAATATACTCATAGTGACAAGGAAACCCATAGGCTGTAGGTTAGAAATTATATAATATCAACTGTAGAGTGTTTAAGTAAAAAAACAGTATAAACTTACACAGTACTGGATATTAAAGCACGTCTCGCAGCAAACATGGTTGTAGCTTTCGTGGATAAAACTGTCTTTCAGAAAATAATGACGACGAGACGCGAAGTACGAAGACGAGAACGTCGATTGCCCACCTATCGTGAACGACGGCTGCTCAATGCCGGAGAGTGCCGGAAAATGGCTTGACTTTACCAAGTGCGCCAATGTTACTTATGTATATATGTACGTCACAATTGCACTGCTGGCGGCAACTGTGTTCGAAATACATTCTTTTTATTTGAACAATACTTTACTCTTAATCTTCTTTCACTTGATATACGATAATGTTTGATTAATGCATACAATAACAACGAATGTTACAACTCATAAGCACTTTAAAACTGAACTTTATAATTATATACTTTGAATAGTTTAATCTGGATTGTATAGGGAAATATTTTAAATAAATCAGTCTTTACCGCATTAGCGATCAATTTATATGAAATTTATATTTGAATTGAATTATCTATTAATCCTATTTGAATTAATTATACTTGAAAAAATTGATATTCTCAATAAGAGTATGCATATTGAAAATTATAACAGTTGAAAAGAAAATAATTTTTACAAGAAACATGAAAATGACGCATTTTTTATCTACGAATAATACAAAATAGTAATATGAATATTTTGTACATTTGTTCATGAAAAAAGAAGATACAAGTGTGATGTTTTATCACGCACGAGGTCAATCCGCATGGTTTACTGAAATTAATAATTTCTTGTATTTCGTATAATTTACAGTTATTTAATAAATCTAACAAATAGACCTCAATTTTCATTATACACAATTCAAAGCACATTTTATGCACGAACAACGCATACCTAGACGCGTATCTCACAATGGAAAAAACATTACATACATACAAATTATTGCGCACATAATCGTGTATAAATCTACGTATGTGCGTCGTCGTGTATCAGATATTATTAACATGTGTGTATTTACATAATGAAAAAGGCATAGCCTTAATTATTGTTTTATTGTTATCTATATACTCTGTGATTCTTTCAAAAAATCTAACAAGGGTTATTATCAGTGTTTCAACGAATTTACAATACATTTTTTAAAAACATCGATGCATTTGTTTACATAATAATGAATGCATATTAGAAATTTCATTGTGATTCAATTGCAAAAAAATAGTTTTAACTATCTACCCCTTTATTCCAACGCCGTGTTATGTTGTATACATACAATTATACGTAATTGTGTGTAGTTCTCTTGATATTAACGTGACTTATAAATATTCAAATAAGAAACATATTTACAGATATATTGTGTAAAATAATACAAAAATTGTTGTCAATAGGATCTACACGTTCGTAATCCCGCGTAATAATTTCCAAGTAACCAAAGAAATATAGAACATTAGATTTAACTTGTACTGTATACCAAGTCACGCCAAGCCTGATTCGTATGTAACAAATTGTTATGTGTATAAAATCATCCTAGAAAATTGTTCATTCGGGATCGCTTTGAAGCGTCTCACCATTAGTTAGGACTAATGCGTCATCATCAGCTTCATTATAATCGAGAGAAAGGATACTCTCCCTCCTTTTTTTCTTGTGTGTCCTTTCATCGTCACTACCTGGAGCACTTTTATCCCTTTTGGTCCTATCCCTACCCCTTGTTGTTCTAGTTAGCACCTCTTCCCCATTAGTTTTACTGTTATTTCTATTATGACTTTTGCTCCTTAATATCCTTTTGTTATTACGATTTTCTTCTTGTTCTTCCTCCCTATCACTTAATTCTTCGTTCTCAACTTTAATAATTAAAGCGGCTGAATCACTTGAGCTTTCATCGTTATGATCAGCCTGAGTAGGCTTACGTTCTACTCGCTCTGTTCTTTCAGTACTAGAAAATTCACACTGAGGCGAACGTCCTGACGATAACGGTGGAGTCCTAGCACCTTTGCACACATCACTATCCTCTGTTGACTTCGATGTTTTCGTTTCCGAAACGGAGTTCTCCTCTGATTCCTCTTTCTTGATTGGTGGAGTATGTGGAGACAAACCGTTTGTCAAATTATTTTCACTGGAACTCGCCTTCAACGCTGCATTCTCTTGTTGCAACAATGTTACCGATTCACGAGCTTTGCGTAATTCCTGTTGCAAGAAATAAATTGTGCTCTGCATTCCTTCTACATCTTCATCCAAATCTTGCAAGAATTCATCTAACTCTGTAAAAATAGATATAAACGAGACGGTAGTAATTCATATAATTTACAGACTAATTAACTAATAATAAAAACGAAAAGAAATATTACCTGACTGTGATTTTTTCATTTCTTCACTGAAACTTCTCTGAAGAGCAAGGTCTCCTTCTAGCTTGGCAATTCGACCACTAGCAATCATACGACCTAGTTCTTCATTTTCTTGATATAATAATCTGCATTTTGCCATTAATCGTTTTCCCGTATTGCTAAAAATGTGGACGGTGCATACAAAGATTTATAAGTAAAAAGTTTCATAATTTAATTTATCTATAACCGCATATGATCAATTTTATCTACCTATCCGGTGTAAATTTCCAAGCGCTAAGTTCGTTTTGAGTATCTTCTAGTTTAGCTTTGGTCGTAACAAGTTCTTGCCTCAATTTCTGAATTAAAATGTTAACAGCTGGATCTAGTAAAGCAGATCTTAATGCAGCAGCGGACGGAGCATGAGCGGCTTTCATTTCGGCAATTTGATTCTAAACATAAATTAAACATTCATGTGAAATTTTTTGAAACCTGTACACTTTGTTTGTCACAGAAAGTAATATTTTTACGTACAATGTATTCCTGTAATTCCTGTTCTTTAGAGGCAAGTCTCCTGACTAAGATTTTCTCTCTATGAGATGCTTCTGCATGTTGCTGCCTGTATTTGTTTTCAGACTCTCTCAACGAAGTTAGATCACCTATAAAGCAGTATCATATTATTTTTTTCTTTTAATTGAAATCAATACTTTTTAAAGCTGTCTATGTGCTACACTGACTTGTTATATATTTAATTTAATCACCATTATCATATAATGAGACTGGATTCAGTGTATATTAACAACATAAATACAATGAATACAAAGCTATCCTTACAAAACTTCTCAAAGAATACTTTCTACTCAATAATGTATTTCAGAATATAGTACTTCATAATAGCAAACTTTTATATAAACATTTGTCAACTGCCTTCTTATCATATAAAAGAATGATAACAACATATTTTTATTAATATTATTAACTCGTATTCATGACGTGAAATAATTAAAATTTTATCCATATCAATATATATGTAGAGCTTTAACAAAATTTATCATGTATTAAAAAAATATTTATATATTTTATACATAACTATTCTTATAATTTTTTCTCTTGATTAACTGGGTGGGTTTCTTCTATTTTGTAAAAGTACTTAACTTTTTAAGACTAAACAAATTATGCAGTTAAAAGAATATTCAATCAGATGGTGAATTTTTTAAAATTGCTTACAAGCCACCATACAAATTTATGAGACACATAGAAAGCTTGAAACCTTAAAAAATATATATATATGTACATATATAATATAATGGTACAGAATACTCCGTACAATTCTTTTATATTTCATAATTGTATGTTTTGGTGAAATAAAGCATAGTGGTGAAAATCTACTACATACTGTTTTGCCCTAAGTGCGCATAAACAAAATATGTTTTCATAGGTATGTGACATTGACTGCCTGACAACTGACATTTTTAATTAGCGCATACTTTGAGTTTGGAGTCGTTGCATCGTGCCATTTGTGAGATTCTCTGTGCTTCCACCGAGACCAAGAGTGGTTGTTACTTTTCTTCCATGAGAATTGACAGACTACTTGTTGCAGACACAGATGTTGTCACAAGATGACCTCCTGGCCTTATTCGATCAGGTTGGTATTTGAGATTGGTACTTGGACATCAGGGAGTTATGGTGCAGGTACAAATGCATGCATGAATTGCGTTCTTAAGGGAAGTAGACATGGGATGGATGGTCTAGGAACATAATTAAAGTTTTCCAGTTTCATCAGACATATTTAAATATAAGGTAATAATTAAAGATATATAGATCGGGATAAGAATTGTTAGGATCGGAGAAAGCAGCTGGAATTTCAGATGATAACTGCATCAATTAAAGGTTTTCGTACTTCACCAAGACTTAGGTTCACGCACCCCTGGCACAGTGTTTTGTAGGCCAAAGGATGATCTAGAGCCTCTGTTTTTACTCTCCTGAGCTGTATATTCAGAGCCAGCAAGGATGTTGTATTTCATTTCATAATCCTTGCAAAGTGGAAACTCGATATCCAATGTACACACATACACGCACGCACTGTTCTGCTTCTGGCAGTGTGGTTTACTACACTGTAGAAAGATACGCGCACACTGCACAGTCACTTACAAGATCATGTTAAAAGTAAGCTGTGTGTGTTTATTGCGGTGAAAGAAATGATTCATTGTGAACACGTTCAAAGAAACCCATCATCTCTTCTTGTCACACAATATCACTGTTTTCTTTCAATATACACTTTGCTTTTAGTATTAAAATCATATTTAATATAAATGCTAGCGCAATTTAACACCAGATGATAAGATTGTGGGTTGTTTGCATAATATTGCATTAGACTCTCTCATATATGCAGTATACATGACTGTCGCACCACTTCTGCTCACCGATCAAATTTTCAAACACTGTACATACTGGCGTTAATTTAATTACCCGCACTACACATCACAAATGTAGTTTTGGAAATTAATACAATGTTACTATATATCACTATCCTGCGTCTATGAAATATATTACCAAATTCAGACCTATCCAATACTTAGACGGATACATAAAATTTTCTACAATTGAAGTTCGCTTATCAATGTCATAAAGATTGTTCTTAAAGATTTCACCTATATTCTTATGCTATTTGCTTACTCAAGATTGTTTCAATCTTAAGACTTATAGAGAACTTAGTGTCATTATTATCCTAAACACTTTGCAATCAAAACGCTTGTTTTCCCTAATCTTAGCGTCCCTATAAGAGTCTTGTCTCATACAAGAGACCGTTGTGTTCTGGCATTCGTAAATTCGCTTAAGTAATGTGGTGAGTGAGATGGTCTCACTCATGTGATCTCAGTACCTTCCTGGGCTGCGGCCTGGGCCTCTAGACACTCCACATACAAGTCCTGTTCATGCCACTTGGCTGCTAGCTCGTCCTTTGTCATGGCATCCAATTGTTGCTGTGTTAGCTTCATCCGTCTCGGTTGCCTGGGAGACTGGGGACTGCTTGGTTTACCACCTACAACGCTGTTTTGGGGACTTCGTGGTGAAGACGGACCTGCCGACTTAACATCGCTGCATTCCTCTGCCATTTTATCAGGTGTTACTACAACCACAGCTAGGGCCTTAAGAAAATTCTAAGAGCTGCTTCGTCTTCTTTAGTAGTTTAGCTGCGACGAGTTTGTTGGTGGTATGGTGTAGGTGCTAGCGCACATTTGTCTGAAAAGGTAATATACAATACATGTAGATAATATACTCTTAATAATACCTTCATTGTAATGATATAATATAAAACAATATTAAAAATGAGATGAACGAGTAGAAATCAAAAATATGTTTTACTAAAGACTGTAAACACATCAGAAATTGACTCAAAGTTGACATGTTAAATAGTAAAAAATATTAGATAATTTAAGAGTGTTGCAGTTATTTGCAAAAGGTAGGAAACTATTATTAATCGAAGTATTATGATGAGTATATAATGTAAGCATACATTTTTTCTGAGAATTGATTTCGTTCTTGCAACGATAGTAACATTTGTCATAAAGTAGAATAAAACTTTTTCAGAGCGCAGGTTCAGACCCGGCTTTTAGAACGTACCACGTGATTCAAGTTGGTCACGTGGCTCGTTTAATGTTTTATTGCGACATGCGGGGAATGGGTAGGGAATGTAGGATCCAGTTATCTATAGTCGAAAGGAACATTGACGCCATTATGTCGACATGTCTGCCATGAAAGAAAATTTCGCGGTATAACACTAAAATTAATGTTCATTCCATTTTAAACACTGTTGAAACCACTCGAGTGTAGGAATTACTTATGAAACTTGAAAATCTATTCAGAAAATTCATCTATGTTTATATAAATATCCAGATGTTCGATCTTCTAATATAGATTATAGTAGTCGTTGCATACTGTCAATGTACTATTATGTTTATTCCACGTACCTGATTAAGTGACACGCCTATCATTCCACTGAAAAATGTTTGTATCCAATGTTCGTTATACCGTGAACCGATGAAACGCGACACCATATATGCGTATACATACATAGGAGTACACACATATGTACACAAACGTAATTTTGTAGTCTCTTGCGAGCAAGTAAAAACCTCAGTTAGCAAGTGTATTACGATCGATTAATCGGTGAAGCGTATAAACATGTAGGATCCGTCCCGATATCCCGCGCATTCCAAATGCAATATTAATACGCGCACATGAAACACATATCGCACAGTTCCCAAAAAGTATACCACTATAACCAAACACAGTAATGTAACTAATCACGAACAATGATTACCACCGACCTGAAGAGTCAGAGTGGCTACAGAAACGAATTTTCAGCGCATGCTCCAATCACGATTCTCCTACTACACAGTGCTGCTGACATAGAAATGTACCGAATAAATGTTGTGAATAAACAGAGAGTACGGAGAATGCAACAGTCAAAACCAACGTTGCAAGAAAAAATTCACGATATCAAAGAGACCAAAATTTCTTCACTCATTTTTCGTACGGTTGAATATTAATTGAATAATTTATTAAACAATAGCCATCTGAAGCACTACATGCGATGTGTACATCTATGTATATACGTATTTCAAATACCAAATCACGGGACTTCTACACCGAATAGATCGTTGTGAAGTTCTATGTATAACTGGTGTAGAACGTTTCAAGATGGCAAGCGAAACCCGCCATTTTCAAACCATAAAAGGCTAGAAGCTTGACACAGAAATGTGACTGTATGTAAAATCGCTAACATTTATTTGGTTGACATCAGCATAGAATATTACAGATATCCAAAAGGAAAAATGGAAGTTGTCAAAACATTGTATAAGCTTCAAGGTACAGATCACAGAAAGATATATAACTTTTCAACGATAAATCAATCATTCGAACGATCAAGTTGCGAACGATTAGAAATCCGACATTTAATGTTACACGATCTAATATTTTTATATTTTTTCCCCGTAGAATATCGTGTTCATGAGGACCATATTACGTAGAAGCAGAGGGTGAAAAGTTGCTCTATATATGATAAGGTGGATGAGATGCATGAGAATTAGCTGTTACATATGTAGATTTACCCGGTCTTTTACAAACATGTGCAGTCTTTAATGTTCTGTAATTTTATCACACCTTCCCGTATCGAAGATTTGAAACATATTGGTAACTATATTCTATCAGTATTTCAAGTATTACATAATGCTATATCATTCTAATAATGTCCATAAAATTCTAAAGAAACGCTTTACAGTTTTCTTCCTCTAGGTTATATTTATTTTGAATGTAGTGTTTTTCTTATTTTTAAATAAGATGTTATTTGCGTTTGACAACAATTTCAAGTTCATTTTTATAATTAACACATTTGTCTTTCAGATTATACTATTTTTATTTCTTAATATAATTCAGTGTAATATTTTCATTTTAGAATTTGCATAATCGAGGAACAAACTGTTCTGCAATGAATGTACGACACTTTGTTGCAATAGGTGCAGTAGGTACCTCTATCGCTTTAACAGCGTTACCTCATACTATCTATTTAGACACATTTAGGCAATTGAGAACTAAGTATCGGTAAGTGTTTGAAAATATTGAAAGTTTTCTAATTGTTATGTAATACATATTTATTTCAATGTATTTTTTAAACTAGCATGAATCAAACAGAAGAACCAGTTAAGGAAAAGTATCTAAAAAGATTTGAACAAGTCATGGGCGATCTAAAGTTATCAGATAAAGATAGGAAACGTCTAAAGTTATTTTATGTTTATGGTTATGATATATTTTCTGCTGGACAGCTGAGTAGTGGAAAGGGTACTGGTCTAATTGGGATTCCGATGAATTATGAATATGAAAATGCAGGAACAGTAGACAAATATAAGATACTTATACAAAATGAACCTCTTGATTATACCAAGCAAGAGGCAAATGACTTCTTAGAATCGATAATACTTTCAGAAAATGCTCAGAAGTATGCAATCGCTCGAGAAATTTTGAAACTAAAACACAGAAATATACAAAATGAAGCAATACTGCTTGGAGTACATACTTTCATAACAGTTGCAATATATGATGCATTTAATGCGTTTTTCAAACTATTTAAAGAGAAAAAGCTATATCGCTTTTTATTAGGTGCTTTTGTCTATGGTGCAGGAATTTTTCTTTGGATTGCAATAAAGATTGTAAACAATTGTGAAAGAGACGTTAAGATTGATAATCAGTTGCTTTTACTTGGTCCCAAATATATTGAGGGTGCTAATGAATTTTATATTAAATTATTTCGTAGAAATATGGCTTTGAAATTTATTTTGGGAGACAAAAACACACTATCCAAATCGTTTATGTATGAAAACTATTTTGCATGGCATAGAGGCCTATCAATTCCTGAAAAAATAAGTTATTTCAATGCGAGATTACAAGAAACTGAACAAGTGTTATAATGATCTTTGTTACTTTAAAATTATTCTATATAGTAAAACAAACATTTCACATAAATATAGAAATTGTATGTAGTAAAACTCATTCGAGCAATACATAATATCATTATTAAATTGACTTTATTCATTAACATATAGTAATTACATAATTTATGTACATATTACAAGTACATTGATAATGGTTATTACCTTTACGAAATAAAATTGTATAAATTTTAAAATGAAATTATATTACAAAATATTACCTAGTTTTGATATCCTTTACACTTTATAACATAATCAATCTCAAGAAAGAGCACATGCACAAATCGCAGGCAATTCTTGTTAACAATAAATGTTTAGTCTATTGGTAGATTTATAAATAGTTATAAAAGTTATTAAGAACGTACCATGTTTATGGATGAATAGTTCATATTTGTCCTTGTACGGTAGAAGATATACTAGAAAGCGAAATCATTATACCTTATCACATACCTAACCGGGAAAATTATGAGAAACTTTCTCTGTATGTATTTTCTATGTTTTCCTGTATATCTATTATTCTGTATTTATATTGGCGAAACAATAATTGTGTTTTCCATCTAAATATTTTAGAAATAAATATGTTACAAACTAATATACAAAAATACTTACACAGTGTTAAATTATATACATTATTTTGCACTATGTAAGACCCAAAGAACCAAGCTGAAACATTAAGTAATTTAGAGTTAGAATACTTCAATTTTATCAATGAGTTTATTGAATATCTTTACCAGTGTCATTTTATCCTCTTCTTTTTTAAGTATTTTTGTTGTTTGTTCTTGGTCAAACTTAACGACTGCAGCGATCACTCTGGCTAGCACCATTGTTTCTCTTCCCATCATGTACTCGAATAAAATATTTCTAAGATACTCTATCTCTGTTGAATCTTCTAATGTATCATGCCTTAACTTGACTATTTTTCTAAGTTCAACTAGCTCTCGTCTTTGAGCTGTTAGCGTTTGTTGGAGAGTATGAAAGGAACCAGTATTTGATTGTACTGCTGCCATTGCAACTCTTGAAGTACTCTCCAATTCCTAAGTAAAATTATATTCCTGATTAGTTTTCTATTTGTATGCATTATTTCAATTTATTGTGTTACAATAAGAGATAATGTAAGCAAGAAATATAGCAAAATTAAATTTAATATTATAAAGAGTAACATAACAAAAAAAGAGGGTGAAAGGTTTACCTTGGAAGCTAAATCAGTTTCTACATCAGGCTGAAAAAATATAAATGAAAATAAAATTGAAAACTTAAAAAAATAGATAGCAACAAAAAATGAAAAATGATTTTTAGATAAAAACATGTATTGTAGCAAGATAATTTTAACCAACCTTTCTTTCATTTCGCCATTCTTTTGTTAATTCATTAATTTCTTCTTCATGTTTTGCTTCCAATTTATCACTCTTTTGTTGCACAATTGCCTTCCATTTCTTTTCAATTTCTTTAATTTCATCATTGTGTTCTTTCTTCATCAAAGAAATTTTCTCCATTACTTGATTTATATCCTTCGACTTTTGGGACATAAGGTTTTTATTTTCTAAAATTAAGTTCTCAATCTGTTCAGATTTTGCAGTCAATTCTATTTGAAAATCTTTTAATTGTTCTTTATATTGTTGAATTAAATTTGATTCGTAATTTTGTTGGTGATCTAAAAAAGAAATTATATATAATATCAATCATAATTTATATAAACGAGTTAGAAGAATAATAAAAAAATGAAAATAAATTATGTAATATGAAGAAATTTGAATATACCAAATCGTTTTTGCAGTGCAGCATGCAATTCTTCATCTTTGTCTTGCAATTGAGCCTGAAATTCTTTAACTAATTGCTTTATCCTCATGCTTTGTTCTTCTTCGTGTGTTTTCAATTCTTCCCGTAATTTGTCTGCTTGATTTTTTAAGTCGTTATTCCCGATTTGCATTTGTGATTCTTTTGCTTGGAATGTTATTAACACTTCATCTAATTGCGCTTCCAACTTTTTGTTTTCTTCTCGTAGCTTCTCATATTTTGCAATGAGGGAGTCATCCACAATTTTAAGACTATGAGCATCTTCTATCTCTTTTTGTAATGCAACATTCGATTCTTTAAGAGTATCGGTTTCTGCCTGTTTCTTAATAATTTCTTCTTTTAACTGCTCAATAGTATGTTTTGATAGCTCCAACTCTGCTGTTTCCTCTTCTCTCATTAGACATTTTAATCTTTCAATTTCTCTTAACAATTCTGTATTTTTAGTATCTAACAATTTCAATTCTGCTACTTTCTCCTCAACTAAAAATTTTAATTCATCTAATTCTGTTACTAATCTATCTTTATCTACATTCATACTTTTTATTTCAGATAGTAATTTTACATTCGTAGCACTTAGTGTATCAAGTTCATGTTGCAATTCGACGTTCCTGGTCTGGGCTTGCCTCAAACCAGAAATCTCGGATTCTAAATCGTTTACATCAGATTGAAGTTTCGTGTTGATACAATTCACATTTTCCAATTCCGTTAATTTCTCCTTTAAAGATAATTGTATTTTAATTAATTCGTTATTTTGTGATCGAACTTCTTCTAAACTACTATTTTCTTCAATTAGGGATTTTAAATTTAATTTCAGTTTATTATTTTCTTCTTCAACCAATGTAAGTACGGCAAGTTTTTCTTTTAATGTCTCTATGCTTGTTAGAAGTTCTTTATTTTTTTCTTCTATTTTATTACTACTCTCTAATGTTAACTTTAATTCAGACACTTCGCTTTGTAGCTCCTTATTTTCCTTATCAAAACGTTCCTTAGTTTCTTCAGTTTCCTTTTTATACATAGTTAACTCTTTAATGTGTGAGTGTAATTCTTCCGTTTTAGACTGCAACTTTGTATTTAATATTGCTATTTGCGATTTTAAATTTTCTATATCTTTAGTTTGTTCATTTAAATTATTTCTGTATAGTTCAATTTCTTTTTGTAATTGGTTACCATCATTTAGTAACTGTTGATTTTGTTTTTCATAATCAGAAATTGTTTCTTTCATTTTTTCATTAGACTCGTTTAATTCTTGATTAAGTTTTAGAAATTCATTTTGTTTATCTTTTAGATTTTTATTTTCTAAAGTGACTTCGTTTTGGATTAATTTCAACTGTTCTAATTCTGCAATAATTGTTGAGTTATTATTCTTTAGTTCTACGATTTGGCAGTTTTCAGATTTCAGTGTATCTGTTATTTTCTGTAGTGTGTTTAACTGATCAAGTAATTTAGTATTTTCAGTTCTCATTTCATTTAATTGTTGTATTGTGGCATCTTGTCCTTCCTTAATAGGAATAACTAATTCTTTTAACTTTTTTAGTTGATCTGCCTTTGTTGTCACCGTCTTTTGTAATGTTTTTTGTGTATTTGTAAGTTCAGTGATTTGTTTTTCTTGTTCTTCGATTAATTTTATATTACTCTCTTTTTCAGTATTTAAGTTTTGTATAAAATCGTCTTTACTTGTTAATGCTTCGTTAAAAGTACTTATTTCTTGATCCTTTTCGGTTAAATTATTTTTTAAGTGTTGTATTTCTGCTTCTAAAGATTTGACTTCAACTTCTAATTTATGACAATTTAAATTTTCAGATTTCAACGATGCAATAGTTTCAGTCGCTTGATTATAATTCTGCTTCAAGTCTTCTAATTCTTTCGTGTCATTAACTGCTCGTTGAAGGTGTTCTTTTAGATCAACGACTTCATTAGACAGTAATTGATTAGTAGAGTTGACCTGATTGAATTCTTCATGTAAAGACTCATACTTTATTTTCAATGATTGTAGTTCTTCAGATAAGTCTTTAAAATGTTCTAATTGAGAACGAAGTTCATCAATTTTTGTAGTAAGTTCTGAATTTTTTAATTCGAGTTCATTACACTGCTCACGAACTAATGACATTTCTTTAAGTTGTTCTTTACATGTTCCCAAATCCACTTCCAAACTACATTTAAGAGATAAAGTGTCTCTTAGTTCTGCCTGTAATTTGTCATTTTTTTGTTTGAGATCTTCCAGTTCTTGAATTTTAGTTTGTACACTTTCTATTTCATCATTTCGAATAGCACTATTTTGTTCTAAATATGTAGTAAGTACATTTTTAAGATCAGAAAGTTCATTGTTAACCTGTCCAAAATGCTCCGTTACATTATTTTTAATATACATTCTATCTTCTTGTAATTTTTCAACAGAATTTTTATAATTTACAATATTTTTAATTAGAACACACTTTTCTTGGCGCAATAACTCAGCATTGGAGCCATCAACCTGGAGTTTATTTCTAAGATCAGAGATAGTCGATTTACAGGATTTAAGCTCGCTATATACTCCAAGTAATTTGGTATTTTTATTTTCTAATTCCTCATTTAATCTATTTAGTTCTGCAATGTTCTGTACTTTTTCTTTAAGAGCTTTTATTTCTTGATCCTGGACATGTGCCATTTCTTTCGCTTTATCCATCCATGTCGAGTATTCCTGAATTTTAATGCTATAATTTTCGCATACTCTATCCCTGTCCATCAAAGCAGCTCTCATATTGTTCAATTCTTCATCAAGGGTTTGAATTATTCCTTGTTGCTTTTCAATTCTCATTTGTGCCTCCTTCTTTTTGTCTTCGAAAATAATTTTCTGAGCGTCCTGTTCACTTTTCAATTCTTTACAGTAAACTTTACAACTTGATAGTTCTGTAAACAACTTCTCTTTCTCATCTTGGTACTCTTCGGTAAGTTTTTGTAATTTACCTAATTTTTGTTTCACTTCGTGTAATTCATTTTCCTTTTCATCTAATTTAGACTTCAATTCTTCTAGTATTTCGTTGCCATCTGTCTTCAACGTTTTCTCTGGTGTATTTTCATTTTCAGATTTTTCTAACATTTTGGAAGATTCCTTATTACTGTCGATGTCATCATCTGATCCCATTTTTCCTTCCAAATTAATTAATTTTTGCTGCATTTCTTGCTGCATAAGTTTTAGTGCCTCTGTTTTTCCCCTGGAGATATCTTGTACGATTTCTTTCTTTTCTGAATCCAAATTTTGAGAAGAATGGAGTAATTTCAATTTTTCGACTTCAGTTTTATATTTATTAATAGTCTCACTTAAACTATCTTTTGACTCTGTCATGTGTTTCAAATCCAACCTGAGTTGTTTGATCTGTTCTTCTTTATCTTCCAGTTCTCTATGTATAGAAAGTTTATTTTCAGCTAACGATATTGCCGATTCTTCTTCTCGCTTTTTCAAAATATTCATTTCTTCTGTTAGATTCCTAACCTCTGTGCACGCGTTGTTTAATTCCTTTTCCTTTTCTGCGTAAGAATTTTTTAATGATTCATAATCAGTTTCTAATGTACTTTTCTCTGCCACTACTTCAATATACTTCTCTTTATTCCGTTTCAAAGAGTCTTTCCATTTTAAAACAACGTTTTCCAATTTTTTAAGTTTATCTTTTAGTTGCGCATTTTCTATTGACAATGCATTCTCGTCCAAATTATTTGGCGATTCAGTGCTCAAATCAATGAGATTATCCTTTTTCTTAAGATCTTCTATTTGCAAAAGTTTCACCTGGCATAGAAATAATGTTAGAATTTAATAGTCTGCGCAGAATGTCCCATTCCTCTCAACTAACTCGAGCATTTCAAGTATCTTGCTTATTATTGATAATAGAAAAAAATAAAAAAAAACATGTTTTCCTCTAATATTTTTTTCTATTACCAATAATAAACATCGGTAATAAATTTGTTGTTACCTTTGTATTTAACGTATTTATTATATGATCTTTTTCTTCAATATCATTTCTCAATGCTTCTTCCAAGTGAGCTTTTGCTTGTTGTTCTAACTGACATTGTTCCTTTAAATCAGCTATACGTCTTAATGCCTTATCCTGGGATTCCACTAAAACTGACTCCAACTTGCCTTTCACTCTTTCCAATTCTCGATAGTGTGTTGCTAAATCAGTGTACCTTCCACGATACTTATGATATTTTGTTTGTACTTTTCGGTAAGCTGAATATATTTGATCTTTTGTAATTTTATCCAATTGTGGACTTATATTTTCGTCTATTTCACTGGCGGATTGATCCATGTCAGACTACAAGGACATCAGAAATAAATATCAATAGCATTTGAACTAAATGTCAATGGTTAGTATTAGAGATGTGTGAGAATCTGAAAAATGTTGAGTACCCGATGGACAGGACGGTTCAGGAAGGCATTGGGTTGAGAACCTGTCCAGACCCAACATTTTCGGGTTCTCGCACAACTCTGGTTAGTATTACTGAAATATTTCACCTGTAAGTGATACATATTAGCAGGGCTTTCATAAATTGGAAAAAGAGCTGAAGTGTCGCTGGTAACACTGCTAATCGATGATCTTCTAGATATGGCCATAGAATTTGATATGGGTGATATCAAATCTACATTTTGGAAACCATGTTTAGCAGGACTGTTTTTTGGAGTTTCTGTAAATTAATATTTATAGCACCTCTGGGTTATAACATAACAATTCAATGTTTAGAGTTTCATAAATTAAGAACACTAATGTAGCATAAAGAATAATCGTTTCTTTCACTTCCACTATGACACAACATTAATTATATACATGTGCTTATGAGACTGGTTGTAGTTATCTTTATCTGCATAAACCTTTATCAGCAGGAAACTGTTGCATAAATATGGGAACTCACCATCTCCCTCCTCAGTTAAACTAAAATTGTCGTTAGACGTGGACAATTCTTGAATGGAACTGTTTGATAAAGAAGGAGATACAACAGCCTAAACATGGAAAAAGTTTTGTTAGTGAAAATTCACGTTGAACAGTATAAAGATTAAAATAACTTGTTGAATTAAAAAGATCTTCAGTAATAATGAATAATTCTGAAAATTAACACGCAAAGCACGCGCTAATGTTAAACTAAATAATGCAAACACGTATTATAACGAATGCAAATTGTAGATTTTATAATGTACACTATTGTTTCGTTCTGATGTTTCAATGTTGAATGAAATGTCAAACCTGGGCCAATTGCTGCATGCTCGCCTGCAGCCTGGCGGGTGATTGTTTCATTTCCTCTGCGAGCTTGTCCTTAAATTTTTTAAACATTTTCCCAGAATATTATAATCCTGTGTGCCTTCAATTAAATTATATCACTTTTCATGTATGTACGTGTTTACGTGAAATTAGGTTGGGATTGGAGACAATAAATGTCCGACGTCAAAGGTGGTCAGAGTCATTATTCTATGATATTCGAAAAGGCATTGTCAGAGATTACGTAGATCATCGATTATTATACGTGATACTTTAATCTCCCGGGAAAATACGTTTCCAATGTAGTATTAAAAATTTGTCGTGGAACCATGTATACGTAGGCACAGTTATTGCCATGGACATTAATGTCAGTAGATCGTTGCCGCACATGATTTTACTGAACTGTCAGATGTGTGTATTTATTTTGAAGACAATATACTTTATTCTCTAATTATTCTATATTTCTTCAAATTATTGTATGCAATTTTTCTTTCCATAAATGTTTACTGTAATAGTTTGTTACTAACAAATTATGTACGAATATGCATTAACAGATATATACAATACTCAGTCGATAAGAGAAAAACGTATGTACTCACGATATTATAACAAAGTTTATCACGTTTGAAAGTATTTTCATGGAAATGATAGATATGTTGCAATATTTGTTATAACATAATGTTATGTTGATATTTATTTTAACTCGATCATAATTCATACTTTATATTTCAGACAGAAAAAAAAAACCGGCAAATAAAAAATGTTCTGATCACTATATATATGTACACATATATTTTGCTATAGTTATAGGTATAATCAAACACAATTAGGTATAGTGTAGCAGTGTCGCTGCGTGTATTCTTTAATTTATAAAAAATTGTATCTACTGATTTAAGAAACTACGTTTATTTTCAATGATTTGACTCAGAAAGGAGATTAGGACAATGGTATAGTATTATATTCATATAGCTTATGTATAACGATTAATAACCTTACTCCTCGTTATTACACATTCAGTTTTTTCAAGTTTAATAATTTTTAATGACATAATTTAACATTTGAACGATATGACTGACATTGAATTATTTACTCGTTTCAGTTTTACATTATGTTTTTGAGTTACGGTTCTGTTCTTACTATATCTGATCATTTGTAAGAAATGTTAACAAGTCACTTAATTGTGTATTTTCTAAGTAAAATATCTTTCTAACTAGAAATAAATGTATCATTTTAAACGTCTTAATTTTTATTTTTATTTTAAAATGTGTTATAGGCTTCAAATGATGGTATACCACCACCTGCTGCGGTACCTGGATTTCCACCAGCAACTCCAAATATCGCTTCTAGTTTTGTACCACCTATTATGCCTACTGCACCCTTTATACCACCTCCTAGCCTGCCACCTGGTCCGCCAGGCATAATGCCGCCACAATTCTCCATACCTCCTCCTGGTTTTAGTTTTCCAATTACTGCTGCTCCTCCACCCGATGCTGGAGTTATAGGTCAATACTTCTATTTAAAAAACATCCATTCAGTTCTGAAAGTTTACCTTATTTAGATATTTCTTATATTTTAGCTGCACCTCCTCAAATAACAGCTCCAGGTATTCCTCCTCCAGCACCTATATCAGGCGATGCTGGATCTGCTGTTCAGCCTATTACAGCATCAGCTGAGAAGAAGACTGATTGGACTGAGCACAAAGCCCCAGATGGCAGAACGTATTATTATAATAGTGTTACAAAGCAATCATTATGGGAAAAACCGGATGAACTAAAAACACCTAGTGAATTGCTTTTATCACAGTGTCCTTGGAAGGAATACAAATCAGAAAATGGGAAAGTATATTATCATAATGTAACTACTAAGGAGTCAAGGTGGACCATTCCTTCTGAATTGGAAGAATTGAAAACAAGAATCGCAGCCGAAGAAGCTGCAGCTGTTGCTGCAGCAGTTGTTGCGAGTGCTACAAACACGTTAGTAAGAATTATCTACTATGAACTTCATCAGTGTTGAACCAGTCGAGGTACAATTATCAATATTCTTCTTTTGCAGTATAGTTCCTGTAACCATGCAGCATTTGTCCCCAAATGTTGCGATTACAAATGCATCGCAAACCAGTACACCGGAACCAGGTGGAAAGTCTGCGATTGAGCAGGCTATGGCTGCAACACTTGCAGCAATAAATATTCCTACACCACCTACAAAACCAGACGACGATAGCAATTCTGCTAAGGGCTCAGCGAATGATAGCCGCACGAGTACTCCTGAACCAAAAATGCAATTTAAAGATAAAAAAGAGGCAATCGAAGCATTTAAAGAATTATTAAGAGAAAGAGATGTACCATCAAATGCTACATGGGAACAGGCAGTAAAATTAATTCAAAGCGATTCTAGATATCCACAAATGAAGAAGTTGAATGAACGTAAACAAGCATTCAACGCATACAAAACGCAAAAACTTAAGGAGGAACGTGAACAAGAAAGATTGAGGTGAGTAACATAAATTTACAGGATTTTTTGTCGTTTCAACAATGAGGTAACTGTACTGTATTAAATAGGTTAAAAAAAGCAAAAGAAGACTTGGAACAGTTTTTACTAGAAAATGATAGAATGACGAGTACTACGAAATATTACAAGTGTGAAGAAATATATGGTAATCTAGAAGTTTGGAGAGCCGTAGGCGATTCCGACCGGCGAGACATTTATGAAGATGTTATCTTCAATTTATCTAAACGCGAAAAAGAAGAATCTAAGCAATTGAAAAAGAGAAATACCAAGAGATTAGCTCAAGTTTTAGACACTATGACTGATGTTACGTACAGGACAACTTGGCAGGAAGCACAGGCACTACTTTTGCAACATGCTGCTTTTGCAGAAGATGCAGATTTATTGGAAATGGACAAAGAAGACGCTTTGCTTGTGTTTGAAAATCATATACGTCAGCTAGAAAAGGATGAAGAAGAAGAGAAAGAACATGAAAAGAAACGTAGGAAACGACAAGAAAGGAAGAATAGAGATGCCTTCATAGTAAGTCTTTTTAAAGTCTGTTATGCTTTCGACGAGTCTCTTCTACGTAATATTTACAGCGAATTTCCTATAACTTTTCAGAGTTTACTTGACGAACTGCACGAGCAAGGAAAATTAACATCAATGTCGCTTTGGGTAGAGCTTTACCCAATGCTCTCTGCCGATTTGAGATTCTCTGCTATGCTTGGCCAATCCGGATCGACACCTCTGGATCTTTTCAAGTTTTATGTGGAGGATCTAAAATCTAGATTCCATTCCGAGAAAAAGATTATAAGAGAAATTCTAAAGGACAAGAATTTCGAAGTACAAGTTAACACTACCTTCGAAGAGTTTGCTACCGTTGTATGCGAAGACAGAAAATCTGCAACATTGGATGCAGGAAATGTCAAACTGACGTACAATTTATTACTTGAGAAAGCTGAAGCGAGAGAGAAAGAACGCGTAAAGGAAGAAACCAGAAAATTCAAGAAATTGGAAACAGGTTTCAAGAATTTGTTGAAGACACTCAACGTCGATTATCAGATGACGTGGGAGGACCTACGAACTAAAATCGAGGAGGAGCCAGACTTTAAAGCAATCACATTGGAAAGTGAAAGAGTTCGAATCTTTAAAGAATATCAGCACGAGCTCGAGGAAAGTTGTAGTCATCACCATATGAGAAGTAAAAAGAAAAAGACAAAGAAAGTGAAACGCAAGTCACGATCTAGGTCGCACAGTGTAAGTATATTACATGCTCATAAAATAATTTTATTTTTAACACTTAATTGTGACTTGGCAGGAGTCTGAAGGAAGCGAAAAAGGCGTAAAGAAGAAACGGCATAAATCACGTTCACCAAGTGTTCCTAGTAAATCAGATAGTTCCGAGTCAGATACTAGGAAGTCAAAAAGGAAAAAGAACAAAAAGAAGAGAGGACGTAGTCATTCCGTAAGGAGAAACGCTTATTGCCCATGTCTTCATTAAGTTCCGAATAAAAACGCCCTGAAATGCGTGCATTTATTTACTTTTACAATATCTTTTTTACAGCGTTCGCATTCGAGGCTTCCATCTTCAGAAGAGTCGCCAGAAAGAAAACGAAAAGAGGAGAAACATAGAAGAGCTTCTGCGCACAGTGAAGGATCCGTTACAGAGAATGCAGATCACCATGAACTTTCAGAGGATGAGTTAGAGAAACAAAGAGCGCAATTACTCCGGGAATTACAGATGCAACAAGAAGATAATTAAAGACAACTTGTTTCCTAATATCTTATGTAACTTTACATATTGCATTATTAAATTAAACTTTGTACAAACTAAATTTTTTCTTAATTTCACTAATGTATTAAAGAAGTTCCTTCACGGTTTTATTCTTTTCTTGAAAGTTCTCGGGCGATTTAAAAATAATTATTCTTATGTACGTTTGCACCCAAACTATACTAAATATAAATCTAGGAATCTAGCTTTTTTATGTATGAATTTTCAAACTGCTAAAAAATAAAGTACTATGTACATATCAAAATTTGATGGTGGATAATTTGATTATTCACTATTTTAATACAGTTGTTTGAATTTTTCTGTAGTAACGACAGATATTTATTGTCGTTCATTTGAAAATTTGAAATCACAAAGTAGCGCTACGAAAATATGTTTGTTCAATTATTTCATGTGCCTTTAGATACCTCAGTTAACAGTAGACTGTTCAGTAAACATGAATGAATTTTATTTTTGGAATTTATTGAAAAATATTTAAATTTATTATTGTAACCGCTCCATAAAATTTTACTTTTTAATTTCAGTTTGCATAGTCGTGTTCAAAATATCGATTTATTTGCATTCTCTTGAACGTTCACGAATAGTTTCAATTATATTCGTTCTTTCTACTTTCGATCGCAATCCCCTATTTTTCGGTTCTTTATTACGGCCCTGCTCCATAGTCGAATTGACGAAGGGTGGGGAATATGTGGGGGGGAGGTTTGGCTCACTATTTGCTCGATGGTAGCCGCGGTCTTCGTAGTTTCGACAATTTGGTACCTTGTTCGGTCTTTACGGTGATTATTGTGAACGAATCACGTTGTTAACTTTGCGGAGTCTGGTCGACAAGTATAAGAGGCATTTATGTAAAAAGCAACAAGGGGAAGTGAATAAAAAGGAAACACAATGTTGAGCCTTTGCCGTCAAGCGATAATAGTTAACAGTCAAAAGTGAGTATAAAAGTATGAGGCACCTGGCGAAGCACGTTCGATTAACAAAAGAAAACTTCACTGGTTCGTGTGTTAAGACACTAAAGAATGTATTAGCCCTTGGTAACGTATATTGATTATTTTCACGCATTGACACAACGCTATATAACAACGTCCGAACATAAATGAAGGGGCGCGCATGTATGTATATGTAGACGTCAGCTTATTCGTGTGTTATTGGTCCTCCGATTCGTCTTCCTTGTCATATTTCCTCTGTCCTTATGTTGTTCTTCCTTGTCTAGGACAAGGATAGACTACCTTGCTGGCCTGTCGGAATTTTCCACTGTATAACGGATATGAAAGGTGTCGTTTGACATTTCATTCATTAATTTTGTTTGCAACACTTCTAGCCCAACAAGCTACTCAGATTACCTTTTAACGGCTGATGCATTATATTCCATACGATACTCATGCTTTTTTAAATAAGTCCTTTGTGGCGTATGTTGTCTCAGGTGTCTACGAATACATACAACGGTTATCTTACTTCTATTATTCAATACAGCAAGTGTGTACACCGAGTTGTAATAAAACGTGAGAACATGCTTGCAATATGCATAATGTATGCAACTTCTATGTAGATTGTTTATTTTACCGGTAACGCGTTATGTCACTCGCACGTATGCAGAGCCGTTCCAACGGTTTCTATTTCGATAAAGTTGACCATATTTCGTCAACTTCAAACGTTTCTTACACGAGAAACGCGTTCATCCCGATATAAAATTTTCGGTGAAACTGCAAACACAGCTGTGAAATTTCCATAAAATTTACAAAGTTTAATTAACAGTTCACACATGCGCATTGCGAAACGCCTCTACAAACCTCTAATCGGTCAGCTGCATTGCAAAATGTAGCCAGACGATTGTGGAATATTTTTTCGAAATCTGATCAGTTTGTAAAAAACAAGCTCGCGCAACAAACATTGTTGTGTCATATTACAAATGGCTAAAAAAAATGATGAATGAATTACATTGATAATAGTTTATATCAAAGTAATTCTATTTGAAATAGGATTTTGAAATTTCACAGTTATGACCAGATACTGATCTTTTGGACACCTCGTATATTGATGTTAACCCTCTTACTAAATATATACTGAAATCATGTATGAAATGTTATGAAATATAATGAAAAGATTTTTAAGAGTTCTAAATGTTTTTCAAGACACTTTCTGTGTCAAATCTTTGTTTTAATCTAATAGTTTTATTTGCGTACACATATGTGTCCTTGAAACGTGATATTTCTGAATACCCATACATCCATATACGATACACAGCACCGCGACACGGATCACGTATTTTACCGAATAGGTATTCGTTAATATGCAAATTGGCAGCGGTATTTTTAATGATGACCTCGATACTTGTTAATCGGCACACGGTACTTTTTTCCGTCAAAACAAACGTGCGTAAAAAATCTTCCGTTGTTTTTGTGTTGAGAAGTAAGTAAATCTTGAACGACTTACGATTTCTATAAAATGGCACCTTTCTTTTATTAATGCTCGGTCGGCGCATTGTTCTAGAATTAAACCGAGCGTACTCGTTCATTTCGAGTCCATTAATGTTGCTTGTTCGTGTTTGACGGAATCTGCAACTTCATTGATTTATTTCAATTATCAGACCCCCTCGTTATCGAATCGTTTTTTGCGCAATTAGTATTATAGCGATAACTGGAATAATATGGGTCACTAAGATTCCGTTACATAATACTATGATCATGGTATTCGTTTGACATATGCAAGCCAGTTTAAAATAACATCTTTCTCTCCTCAAAATAAGTATCTCATTTATGTAACAGATACGGGTTATTTTTTTTTCATCGAAACTTGGCCAAACTATATCTAATGTAATATTTTTTTGATAATAAATAGGCGTTAGCATTAATGTAAACAATATTCGTACATAAATAGTACGGTCATATAATTCGCTGTAAATGAATTATTAAATAATTGTATTTTTTAATTTTATAATAATTTATATTTTATTCGATTTATTGTTTCGTTTATGTTGGTTTTTACATTAAAAGATCAAGTATGAAAACGTAAATCTGACTTCTTAAAATTTGAGGATGTAGATAACACTATAGATTTAGGCTCTGACTTCCAAGTACACAGATAAATATTTAGAGTTGGTTTGGAGACAGATTTCAAGAGCAAACATTTGTTCATACTTCAGATCTCATCATCTGTAGCACTAGCAAATACACATTGTAAACATTAACTCGAATTTAGTCATAAATGTTTGAATAAAAGTAGTAGCCGAAGAAAAATATTGAATATGAAATATAAACACTATTACTATGCGTATACTTAATATGTTTCTTTTTTAACAGAGTTAGTGCAAGATGTCTGGGTACAATTGTACCAGTACCCAACCCCCCTGAATTTCCATTGGAAAATGAACCTATTCTTAGTTATAAGAAGGGCAGCCCCGAGAGGGCTGAATTGGAGAAGGTCTTGGATAAAATGGCTAATGAGTGCGAAGAAGTGCCATTAGTCATTGGAAATGAAGAAATTAAATCTGACTTACGTAAATATCAAGTTATGGTAAGTTACATGGTATGGCAATAAAGAGATGATAATATAAATATTAAAGTACATATATCAATAATTGTAATGTTCTTTTGTTTAGCCACACAATCACAAAGTAAAAATAGCTAAATATCACTGGGCAACACCCGATCTAGTCAAGAAAGCAATTGATGTTGCTGTCAAAGCTCAGCGTGAATGGGAAAAATCTCCAATCGATAAACGCTTAGAAATTTGGTTGAAGGCTGCTGATTTAATGGCGAACAAGTACAGACAGCAATTGAATGCTTCTACTATGCTTGGCCAAAGTAAAACAGTTATTCAAGCAGAGATTGACAGTGCAGCTGAATTAATCGACTTCTTTAAGATGCACGCATACTTTCTCAAGGAAAGTCTCAAGTACCAACCTATTTCACCCAATCGTAAAGAAACCTTGAACTCTATGAGGTATCGTGGAATGGATGGCTTTGTTGCAGCAGTATCACCATTCAACTTCACTGCCATTGGTGGTAATCTTAGCTACACACCTGCTCTAATGGTTTGCATTTTTTTTTTCAATTACTTCCCTTGCCGTAGCTTCTATTTTGTCAATAAATTGAAGGGGTATTCTAGCATAAGTGTGCGTTTTTAGTTAAAAAATGGCCGCCTAATTTAGGATTTTCTAAGCATTGTTCTAAGCAATATTTTCTTGATTTCTGGTTTTCCTTTAGTATTTTGAATAAACTATAAACGAAAATAGGCAGTTCTATATCATCCATCTTGTTCGCATGGATACCTACCTGGATAACCATGGATAACTAAAGTTATGCAGGACAAAGCCAACGCTCGTGTGACTACAATTAATAAAATTGGCTTCAACGCTTGTCTGATCCTGACCTAATCAAGATTTCTTTTATTAGTTACATTGGAATATCCCTTTAAGCACTACATATTGGAATACGTAAATAAAACAAATCTTTCTTAGGGTAACGCTGTTCTTTGGAAACCATCTGATACTGCCCTACTTTCTAATTGGTGGATCTTCAAGATATGCAGAGAAGCTGGTGTACCACCAGGTGTAGTGAATTTCGTGCCCTGCGAAGGTCCTGTTTTCGGAGATACTATCACTGCCTCGCCGTATTTTTCTGGTCTTAACTTCACTGGATCAGTGCCGACGTTTAATCGTTTATGGATGCAAGTCGGTCAGAATTTGGGAAAGTACAAGAACTATCCGAAATTAGTAGGCGAATGTGGCGGAAAAAATTTCCATTTCGTACATCCAAGTGCTGACGTAGAATCAGTAGCCCATGGGACCATAAGAAGCTCATTTGAATTCAATGGTCAGAAATGTTCCGCTTGCAGTAGAATGTATGTTCCAGAATCTATATGGCCTAAGGTATGTTTTTTATATGCATTATATTTCGTATATATTTTCATCATTAAACGTTATTCATTTCTCTTATAGCTAAAAGAACGTCTGTTATCTATTCGTGATAAACTGAAGGTCGGAGATGTTAGAGATTTTACTGTGTTCACCGGAGCCGTTATAGACGCTGCTGCGTTTAAGAGGATTTCTGGTTACATCGAACACGCGAAGAAATCTCCAAATTTGGAAATCATTGGCGGTGGAAAATACGATGATTCGTACGTTTGCTTTACTTATCATTGTTCATCGCATACGTATATGTATTGTTACACAGTATATACGTTTTTCTAGTTGCGGATACTTTATTGAGCCTACAATAGTGGTGTCAAAGGATCCCAAAGATAAGATTATGACAGAGGAAATATTTGGGCCTCTGTTAACGATTTACGTTTACAAAGACTCGAATCTCGACGATACCATGAAACTTGTCGAATCGTCGACACCTTATGCTTTAACTGGAGCCATATTTTCACAAGATGAGTAAGTACATATTCTTCGATTTAATTTGTAATCGTTTAACTTGAATCGGGCTTCATTGTCTCCTGTCTACTTTCAGAGAATGGGCGAGAAAGGCACTCGAGGAGTTCAAGTACACGGCTGGTAATTTTTACGTTAATGACAAATCGACTGGATCGGTTGTGGGCCAACAACCTTTTGGCGGTAGTCGAATGTCTGGTACAAACGACAAAGCTGGCGGTCCTCACTATGTTCTTCGTTGGGCGTCACCGCAGTCGATTAAAGAAACGTTTGTTCCGTTGCGCGAGTATGATTATCCGTACATGAGATCTTAGATGTAAGTTTACGGCATGCATTAATCAAATGAATATGTACATATATTTTGTGCAGTAGCAGTATTCTCTATTGCAAAAGTGAAAAAATGCTGTTGTTCATAGATGATCGATACGATCGATGAAATATTCTGATGCATTTCCTTTTACGTGGACTCATCACGTATAAGCAGCGCTATTTGCACCCACGATGCAAATGACTCGCGCTTCGTAGGAATTTATACTATAAAAAGCAAACTGCTTATACACACATACTCACGTACACAGAAAGAGAGAGAGACACACACACGATCACTGATAATAATAACATATAATTTGTACAAACAGAGTGTGCAGTGATTCATATCTGTCCATAACGATTGTTTAGTATTTTTGTTTGAACATTAAACCAGTTACCGTCTGATCGATTAGATTGACGTCACGAGACAAGTATTACTTGTGAACCGCTTTCGAAGCTGCAACACAAGCTCACCTTATTATTCGCTGCCAATAGACAAGGATAATATTATGTAACTCGCGGCATGTAGAGTCAATATATTGTTAAGATCGATTTTCAGTACAATAATATTTTAATATCTCAGGAATATGTGTATACATGGTCGCAGACGGAGAGGCATTTCAGTTTTTCGGTCATAGATTGCAGTTTTGCATGGAAACTTTTATAACGATAACAGCGAACTACGGATATCGTTAATAAATTGTACAAGGTGAATTGAAGAACAAAATATCCTGGGCGTATCTGGGAATTGTGATGAATGCGTACTAGTTAGAAAAACCATACCATTGTGTTTTTCTGACCTCAACCTCTTTTTTACTATTCTTACACGAATCGTTTTCACATGGCGATATATTTATGCGCATCCTGAATTCATTTTACTGTGTAATTCATGAGACAATATGTAGATGCGGGACGAACACAGTAAAGTGCAAAAGTTACCCTTAAATTACGTTGTAGCGTCCGATCGTCGATCGGTCGGGCATGTTATTGTTGACAGTGTGATTGAGGCATTAGAGTCTTATAAGTCGAACAGTGATTACTAGTTGAATATACAATAATATCTTAGATGTTGTGGCTGATGTTATAATGTAATTTATTTTAAATGTACTATAGCAATAAAACACTGTATGATTACATACATTTTCTCGTATCTGATTTAATTATGTCATTGCCAATTTTTTACAAGTTTTCTTATTCAGGAAATACAATGCTATATTTAGTTAATAACTTTTCAACTACAGGCTCTATAGAGCCTTTACCATTATCAATTTATAAATTAACGATGTTTTGCGATTAAAGAATATGAAACCGATTCTGAGCAACATTCTAGTAACAATTTTTTACATGTTTAGTTCGAAATTAACTAATTTTTTATACAAGCCACAATCACACTACTCCTATACATTCGTCTGCGGTGGTAATTAGCCAAAAGTTTCAACGTATTACCGTGGGTGGCGCCATCAGTTTTGTCTCCAAGTTTGATCCAGTTTGAGCGATTTTTCATGGATGGCCCTACTGGTCTAAGGTGCAGATTTCACGAAGCGAATAATTCTTGCCGGAATTTGCATTGTATCTTACACCCAAATCGGAACAAATCATTCGTAACTACCGACTAACAATCAATACGACCAATTTTCTCGAAGAATGATTACAATAAACACCCGTCATTGCTTCTTGTTCTCTAAACATTTATCAAATATTAACGCAGTATTCATATATCCTTAGTAACTATATTCTTTCCTCCCAAGGCAGGTCGACGGACACCGCAATTTCAAAGATCAACCAAAAGTTCTCTTCATGTTAGAAATCTAATATACAGTTTATTAACACTGAGTTTCAACGCAGAAGTCGATTTACACAGTTGGACAATTAATTCCGTTTCTCATTTGTGGGAGATGTGGCACTCAAAAAGTGTGAAACATTTTTCCGCCAATCAGTTTGAAAAAATCGTGCCGGCCGATCCGCAGCCTACCTACTAATTAAGGAATCAAACGCATTGTTCTAAAATGAATGTCGGAAATGCAGCGTGGCCAGTAAGGGTCCCCGATGAAAACGACGGCGCCGCACGCGTTAAACCAAATAATGAGTGTGAAACCGTATGAAGCCAGACTGAACTTTTCGTTTTATAATTGCGATTTTCAACTTAACGCTCTCGTAACGACCTCGCTCTCCATTATAATTCCACGCTCACCCACGTTCGCTGGCTCTTGGTCGCAGCATTCGCTATTTCCGTTGACACACTTCGATCCTCGCGTTCATTCCTCTTCTACCTTCATCTCTTTCTCTTTCTCTCTCTCTCTCTCTCTCTCTTGCTCTCCCCTTTTTCCTCTTCGCTTCCTTCAGCGGCGCATCGCGTTGATCGCGGCGCTTTGACAAGCTGGAATTGTGAGAGAGCTGGAGGGTTGACACTGGAAGACACCGACGGAAGAAGAGGGATTCGACGGCTTAGGAGAAATCGTCGTTAATGGCTCGGCCGAAGGATTTCCTGGCGTTCGTCCCGAGCTTTTTTACGGCAGGTTTCCGGCCGGTCCCCGATCTAAAGCGCTCACTCAAATCAAGATTCTCACCTTTTCAACGGCAGATGAGCCGGATGGCCAACCCCGGACCCCCTCTTTCGCCGCCCCTGACCCGGGAGGAGCTTCTGCGCCCCAGCTTTTTTCTTCATCCATCTTTCGCCCGCCTCTCGCCGTCTTCGTCCTCGATCCGTCCTGTCTTTGCTTTTTCGAGAGTTGAGCCCTTTCAGGACCTCGCCGGTTTTTTTCCGCGGTGCTAAATGGCTAGTTTTTCGGCGGACCGGCTAACCGCGCGTCCGACCATCGTGTTCCACCGGCGACGAGAAAAGAGCTTTCTTCACGGTAATCTGAAATTGACGTAATGATGATGGATCTCCCCGGCGATGAAATTCACAGCCCTTGTCCTTGTCCGGCTCTGGGAAAAATAACCGGGGAATTTGAAAATCGGCATTCGAAAACAGAAACGGGATTGTCCACACCTCTAACCGAGTCTCGGTCAGCTGCTAGTAGGCTAGTTGTGCCGGTAGTCAGCCATTTTAAGCTTTGTTGTACCAATTGGCACAGCTTTGGCATTTTCTAATAGCGAGTATAATCTAAAAATATACAAGAAAAAAAAAATACAGTAATGAATGAATTCAATGGATAAATATTGAATAACGTGAATTCATTCATTAGTGTAATTTTATCAATTTCATTAGCGAATATCGTGTCGGTGACTTTCTGAATGGTAAATGTAAAATCAAAAACGTCTCTCTCGAGGACAAGGTTGCACACATTTTCGTCAGATGGAGCCCCCAACCTGGCCGCTTCCAACTTCGAATAAAATTTTAAAGATAATAAATAAATTTTCATCAATGATTCCATCGTTGAGATTGAACATCTCATGCAGACATTACCGGAACGCTAAGCCGTTCGAATTAGCAAGGCCAATAGCATTTCTCTCTGTATATTTAATAGAATTAATTGATAAGTTACACTCCTGTGCCGAACAGAACGTTGCCTAGCAACTTTTCTAAAAGAAGAGAAAGCTGCGCCAGTGTAATGCAAGGGACGAGGTAATCGTTGCGACCCTTTACCTGACAACTTCCCCTTTCGCAGCTGCGCTCGGGATCACTTTGCCGGTAATATTTTGTTGGAAGAGAAATGAATGTTACGAGGGAATTTGGACTCTCGAACGTTCAATTTGTCAGCGGGACGCGGGCCCCGACGTCCGCGGTATCGCGAAGAATGTCAGGTTCCGTTTGCAGTTCGAGAGTCCGTGATTCAATTGTTGTCGAAACGAGTTTGCGAGTTATCGCCGGCTAATTGATTTAAAAGTTCGGTGGTAGCCGTCCGCTGGTTCATCGGGAGTCGTAATTTCGTTGGCAGATCCTCCGCGATAAAATTCTCGCTCGAATGTTCGCGGTTCGATCAGTTTTGATCGCGATCCAACACTCCTCGAGCATAGTGTCGCTATCTCTCTCTTTCTCTCTTTCTCGCTTCGAAAAAATACACTCGACGGTATTTTATGTGCCCCGAAATTATTTTGGATTAATGGCGTGTGCTGAAACGATCAGGCCATTATCCGGATAACATAGTCCTCGCCGAGACGTTTGAGAGATTGAATAAAGAAAAAGTGCTTGAGGTCGCCGACGACGCTTATGCCCCTTTCGCACGCAATATTAATTCTAGGGGAACAATGTTTAACCGTTCTATCGTATTGTTCCATACACGAAATAGAATTACGCTTCCGCATCCGCTGCGGCTTTGCATCCTCTTGAATTTCATTTTGTCGCAATCTGCGATCTACTCCATACAAACGAACGCCGCCGTTGCAGTCTTACATTAAAAATCCGTAGGCATTTTTAGAATCGTGTATTCATTAGTAGTTCTCATTTTTTCGTGTGTTCTAACCGCGTCTCGCATCGATCGAATTTCTCAGGTTCGTCGACGAGATTCCGAGATGCGGAGCGCAAAACTGCAAAAAAAAAGAGTTGGATGTTTTTCGACGTTGAACTGGGCCAGAGACCTAAAAAGAACAGCGGTGGTTCAGGAGTCCTCGAAGACCTCCGAAAGGGCTGGGTAATCTCTAGAACCGGCCAGGAAGACTTATGGACCGTTACAGGTCCCTAATGACTATGAAGGCAAATCTTCCTTAACCCTTTTGCGGTCTTTAATCATTTTCAGAAGTTATTCCGGCGGGTTCGAATTAAATGAAAAGGTAATCGGGACTGACAAGAAAATTGAAAATGGAACGAAATCGATATCGACAAAGTTACGCGAATGGCTAAACGGCGATAAAAGAATTTTAGTGGTACGTAGGTCAGCTCTCTCTCTCTCTCTCGGGGGACTCTGTGTGTTCCGGTAGCCGCTGTTGATCGCGATAGATCCCGAGCAAGAGGTCCACGAGGATCCCCGAGCATCGGCGAGGACGCCTAACCGAATAAAATCGAATGGTTACCAATCGCAGCCTCGCAAATCGAAAGTTAAAGCGTTCGGATCGTTTCGATTGTTCTTCCGTCTCATCGCTGCCGCTATCTTCGATCTTACACGAACTTTCGCGAAGTTCGCCGCGTTTTGGGCGCCGTGCCTGGCGAATGATACCCGATCACGCGATACTATCCAGGAATCTATTGAAATTTATGCGCCCGATGAGTTAGGTTCGCGCCGCCATTAAGCAGCGAAACGATAGAACTTAATAACAGAATCTATTAGAAAGTTTCAATGACTGGGAACTCGCTGTGATTCCTAAACTGGGGATCAATCGTCGGGCAACTTCGCCGTTCTATTTAAAGCGCGCACAGGTTCAACCATTTTTTAAGAACTCCCTCAACGCTTGATTCCTCGTTTCGATTGATTTTTCTATTTTTTTTTAGGCCCGTTACGGCCGTACCCATTGAAGAGGGTCGTAGGGTGGTCACGCTCTGTAACGAGGCGGGTTGTAGCCCTCGAGAATTGAATTTCGACAGGGGTTTTCGCGGAAAACGCACCGCGGTGTCGTTGAATATTTATCGGAGGTGCATGCTGCCGCATCACGGCCACGCTTTCTCAAGGGGGTGGCGCGACTAATAGGAATGTTAAACGTCAATCAAAGCGGAGGAACGGGCGGGCCAGCAGGCCGGAAGAAGCATCTCGTGGCACGTGAACCCCAAGACCCGGGGAACCGTAATAGGATGCAATTTAGAAACGGTCGAAACAGACAATACCGCGTCCTTCGGAGCGTAAATCATGCGGCGGCAGGCCGGGGAAACTGTAGGAGGAAAATGGAGGGTAGAAGTGCATATCTTAATTACAATATTCCCACGGGCTGAACACAGAACTCTTGCCCGGTTCGCCGACCATCCCTTAGCCTTTCCACCAGGAGCCGGTAGGAATTTAATTAATTTGCCAGTGGCAAGCAGGCTTGCTCCTTGTCGCCACTCTGAAATATTGTATCCGTCCCACCCTTTAAAACCCAACACCCAACCCTCGAGTACGGCATATCGCCTTTGCTCTTCGCTCTCGAACCCCACCCCCCCCTCCAACCCCCACGCCCCCCACTGAGCACGATGTTGGCTCGTGTTCTTGCAACGCTAGATGCACACCGACCAGGACACCTTGGTTGTTCGGATATTATTGAATTTCACTTAGATATTGACACGCGAGCACATCCGGCGTACGACCACGTCGAGGACTCCGCCGCGCCTCGATTATCTTGTCCCCGGCGGAATCGAGCTGCTTCATTATCCGACCGATAAAAACGGATCGAGGGCTTTTGGCTAACGCTGCTACGTTGCTTTGCGGCAACAGCGAGATTGCATTTATTCCGACATCGTGCAATTTTTATTGTGGTATACACTTCCAGGAAAAAAAGTTCAAAGGAAACATTGGGAACAAGCCGTTCCGACTCGTCCGATAGTTCTAAATAGTTAACCCTTAGCACTCGAATGGCGACTGTAAGGCCCCACTAAAAATTGCTGTACCATTATTCAAAATATTTTTTACGCTATTAAATTTGTTTGTATGTAATAAATTACTAAACGCTTCAGTATTGTACGAGTAAAATGCACCATTTTCATGTGTATAAAACAAAAAAAAAATATATACAAGGGAAATATTCTAAGTCAGAAGAAATGTTTCGTTTTGGAGTTAAAATACCTTCGAGTGCAAAGGGTTAATATTTAGTTGCCCCAAACATTTCTTTCGCAGTGTGCACGTTTCATATTTTTCTTTCCTTATTTGAAAGCTTAACTTAAACCATGTATTCGAACGTGTATTAAAACATGAATTAAAACATGTATTGAGGCATGTATTAGAACGTCTATCAACACATCTATTAGCTGGTCTAGCAACAAGAGAATTTTCCCAAGACGGTCCGGACGAATTTTTCTAGAATCGAACGGGACACAAAGATGTCGACCCCGCGTCCTTCATAATCGAAACGCAGGGGATGCGCGGGAGCGGCCGAATTCCGTACAAGATCGAAGATAATGGTAGCGATGAGACGGAAGAGAGTCGATCAGAGAAGTCACTTATCGACCGAAGGAAGCAGTTTAACGGTTCGTTACGAACGGAATTCCTCGGTATTTTATCTTTTGCCAACCTTTCTGCCCGTCGAGCAAAGAGAATGACGCTTCAGGGGAGATCGAACGAAATCGGCGCACTGCCGTATCCTATTCGTGGAACGCGAATTCTTGTTGTTAGTATTCGGTTCATCTCCTTTGCTCCCGTTATTTCAGAATTCTGCGCGTTTCGAAGCAAAATATTAACGCACGATCTGCTGATTTTAGAAGAAAAATTTTGGCGCGAAAAATAGTTGCAGATGAAAAAGATGGCAGCAGAAACAAAAATTATAATACCACATTTTGAAGATGTACATCTTACAAACACAAACACAATAAATCTTTGTGCTGAATTCGACATTAACCTAGCGAATTGTACATTTTTTAAATGCAGTGGGATTTTTAAGGGGTAATAGGAAACGTAGTGCAAATTATATTATTCTTTACGTATAATGCACTATATAGGAGACTCAAGTGAAATATAAGTAAAAGTTGACACGATTATTCTTTTATTTCGATTTCTTCAGGGTTCAGCAAATACAAGAACCCATCATAAATTGAGTCTAGAAGAAGAACGTACGTTTCATTTTATGAAATTTACAGGAAGACGTGCAAATGATTCGTTGCTCAATGCAGCAATGAGAGAATCGGCTGGTGTAGTAAATAAAATTTTCTGAAATTTAACCTATTGTTTCAGAGCTATGAATGAATTGTTTTCCGAAGCGTAACCAATGTCGTTGTACATTCAATTATCATCAGGGCAGAATATCCTGGAAAGATTGAAACTAGCATGAAAACGGGCAGTCGAGCAATTTGTTGGCCGCGTTGTTGAATTCGCAAGTACCGTGTTCCCTGTTCAAAGTCACGGAGATCAATGGTTGAACATTTGTTCCAGGGAACGGAGCAGATTCCGTAGATATCATCGCGAACTTCGCGTACGTATACTTCGTGACCGAGACTACAACGCGATTAATAGAAATTTCCGTTCGAGGGGCCATTATACGCGCGCCGCAAATGTACAAAACGTGCCTCCGCGTCGTAAAGAACTATTCATCTACCTCTATGACTAGACATCGTGCCATTCGAATGGCCGATTCAATGTCTGCCACGGAATCGATTCGTTTCCCTCGAGCTACTCACGTACCGAGTATACTTAGGCAATAAAGTCAATCGATAAGATAACCACCGACTCTCGGAACTTATACGAATAGGTTAAAGGTTCCGCGGGAGCAAAGAAGAAGTTCTACGTGTTTACCGATTCTGATCCGGCGCGGCGCGGCCATGCTGGATCGGTTTTTGTCTTCGAATCTGCTTCGGGCAGACCGCTCCACGAATAAATAGTCCCCGAAAATGCGAGCCGTTCGGTGCGAGCGTAAGTCGATTTACATTATTGTTCTTGCACAAAAAGAAATAACACTCGATTTAGACGAGACTGAATTGTGGTCTCAACTTATCAGAAAAGACGATGTTCTTAGACAAGTTCGACGAATAAATAGTCTGCGAAAATGCGAGCCGTTCAATGCAAAAGTATGTCAATTTACATTATTGTTCTTATACAAAAACAAATTGATTTATACGAGACTGAATTGTGGTCTTAACTTATCATAAAAGACGATGTTCTTAGACAAGTTCGACGAATAAATAGTCTGCGAAAATGCGAGCCGTTCAGTGCAAAAGTAAGTCAATTTACATTATTGTTATTATACAAAAACAAATTGATTTATACGAGACTGAATTGTGGTCTCAACTTATCAGGAAAGACGATGTTCTTAGACAAGTTCGACGAATAAATAGTCTGCGAAAATGCGAGCCGTTCAATGCAAAAGTATGTCAATTTACATTATTGTTCTTATACAAAAACAAATTGATTTATACGAGACTGAATTGTGGTCTTAACTTATCATAAAAGACGATGTTCTTAGACAAGTTCGACGAATAAATAGTCTGCGAAAATGCGAGCCGTTCAGTGCAAAAGTAAGTCAATTTACATTATTGTTATTATACAAAAACAAATTGATTTATACGAGACTGAATTGTGGTCTCAACTTATCAGGAAAGACGATGTTCTTAGACAAGTTCGACGAATAAATAGTCTGCGAAAATGCGAGCCGTTCAGTGCAAAAGTATGTCAATTTACATTATTGTTCTTATACAAAAACAAATTGATTTAGACGAGACTGAATTGTGGTCTCAACTTATCATAAAAGACGATGTTCTTAGACAAGTTCGACGAATAAATAGTCTGCGAAAATGCGAGCCGTTCAATGCAAAAGTATGTCAATTTACATTATTGTTCTTATACAAAAACAAATTGATTTATACGAGACTGAATTGTGGTCTTAACTTATCATAAAAGACGATGTTCTTAGACAAGTTCGACGAATAAATAGTCTGCGAAAATGCGAGCCGTTCAGTGCAAAAGTAAGTCAATTTACATTATTGCTATTATACAAAAACAAATTGATTTATACGAGACTGAATTGTGGTCTCAACTTATCAGGAAAGACGATGTTCTTAGACAAGTTCGACGAATAAATAGTCTGCGAAAATGCGAGCCGTTCAGTGCAAAAGTATGTCAATTTACATTATTGTTCTTATACAAAAACAAATTGATTTAGACGAGACTGAATTGTGGTCTCAACTTATCATAAAAGACGATGTTCTTAGACAAGTTCGACGAATAAATAGTCTGCGAAAATGCGAGCCGTTCAGTGCAAAAGTATGTCAATTTACATTATTGTTCTTATACAAAAACAAATTGATTTAGACGAGACTGAATTGTGGTCTCAACTTATCATAAAAGACGATGTTCTTAGACAAGTTCGACGAATAAATAGTCCGCGAAAATGCGAGCCGTTCGGTGCGAGCGCAAGTCGCTTTACATTATTGTTCTCGCACAAAAAGAAATAACACTCGATTTAGAAAAGACTGAACTGGTCTGAACTTATGATAAAAGACGGCGTTCTTGGACAATTGAATGGAGACCTTGAATAAGGGTTTACGTTGAATGTATTATAACGCATTCGAAGTTTCCATTCAATTTAATAGGACGCTTTCTATTCGATGAATTACTGAATGAAAATAATTCTTTCCAGTTTCCTGACGGAACATGATCCCTTAAGCAATTGTCTGGTGGGTTGTTGTTAATTCCGGGGGAATCCTACTGTTAAAGCAGCCGATATCTGTTTTATGCTAGACATTCAGCTCGATGGCGATTGCGTTTGGTCAAAGATCGCGTTAGAAAGGAAGACGTCTGAAAGGGGCTGTCAACGGCGCGCGATTCGACATTCCTCGTCTTTTTGACGCCAGCCCGGCAAGAAATAAAGCTCGAACAAATTATATTTCTCGGTCCACGCGTTCCTCTCCAAACACTGGGGCCAGACTTGCCGTCTCTCTTTTCCTTTCTTCTTCGTTTTAATCTTCCGAGTCGCCTTCTCCCGGTGATTTATCCCTCGTGATCCGTTGACCGCCTCGGAGCAACGACGGAGGCGTCTTCCTCCCCGTTGCGTGTTGGTCCCGACACGTTTTAAAAGCAGCACAGACTTCGCTGACTTTGTGCGAGGGCAAAAGAACTCTGTCAACCGTCCAGACAAAGGCGTGTCTCGAACGTGACAGCTTCGCCCCATTCGATTCCGTCCCGTTCCGTTTCAATCGTCCGCCATCTTGTCCGATTGCCCCGGCCGGAAAATCGGCGAACACTTTCGCCTGCTCGGCAAATGATGATTCTGCGTAGTTTTCCAGCAATATCGGTCACCGATATTATTTTCGTTCGTGTCTCCTGCAGGCACTTCTCGAGATAAGGTTAACCCTTAACGCTCCGACTTTTAATTGTGAATATACCGGCAACTCCAACTTATTCTCATCATACTTCGACTTGCAAGTCTTTAAGTGTCGGATTTTAAATGCTACAATGACGTGTAAATAATGATATTAAAGTCATTCAAAACAATCTTTATTCATCTCAGAAGTAATATAACTTAGATTACAATATTTATATTAATCGGTCGCACATCGGTGGTGCCTGAGAGGCACGCTTGGAGCGTTAAGTATTAATAGCTGAATAGAATGCGAAAATTAGAAAAACATATGTAGACTACGACAAAATGTTAGAACATGTTATAAGGTAGCAGTAGAAATTATGGGACTACCCCTTCAATCCCTGAAGGTCAACTGGTTCTCCAAGGGTTCTGTTTCTTTATTTTCTGAAACAGTAAAGATTTCATTTAAGTTGAAATTTATCCCGTATCAGTAAAGTTCCGCATTTTGTAACCGATTGAATAAATTTGTTAATTATCCACAGGGTGGTTTTACATTCTCAACCGGTTACAGATTGAACTGGTCGATCGAAAGACGCAAAGGAAACGCGAAGAGATAACGACCAGGTTAAATTAGTCGTCGTACGTGTGCGCAAATATAACGAACTTACCGTTTCAAATGAGCCAAGAATCTGAGTTTTGGCATGTCGATATGTCGCCGCGAAATTGATCACTTCGCTGGAACTTAGAAAGCACCTCGACACTTGAAATTGATGCGGCTAATAATCCAGGCAGCGATATATCGCGCGTTAATACAGCATCGTGTTAAGTCCTCGTCTGATTTCGCCGTGTTGGCGGCTGTTGAGTCCTCATTGACAGTATGATTTAATACGCTCAGTGATCCAGGCAGTTGATACCCGCGTATTAGCGACGATGTGCTCCGTAGGTGCGACCTCGTTTGCGAGCTTCCGTGATCAGGCCCTCGGTCTATCGATCATTCTTCAACCAGCCCGAAATTTCACTTTTCCTCGCGCATCTCGAAAAGCACAGCTGAACCTGCGAAACAATGCGAAACGTTTGAACGCCTTAATATTAGAACTCGAGGCAAATTGAAAACTATGCAGCGGTAGAGTGTGCGTTATAAATTGATTTTAAAATTAATTTTAATTCTTCAGTTTTTCTGGTAGCAAACTGAACATTGCTCACAAGTTTTTAATGGCAACTGAAATTCAATTCTTCGTGCGGCACGGAGGGTGGTTCCCCGAATTGGAAAATGTCTTATTTTTATCCAAAAATTTGTATCCAAAATAAAAATTGCATTAATCACGGGATGCAGAAGCTGCACAGGCGTTCATTTCTTTTCATTTTTGTCGATAGAATCCGCAGTCTATTGATTGGTTTCCGAGGCCTTCAGACATATTTCCAGTCCTTCCAGGCCTTCTTCCGCAACTAGTAAGCAAAATTAGAATATTTTACGGTCATCAACGATCACTAAAATGACTTTTAACCGCCTACGTTGGCGACGGTAACACAAAGAATTAGCAGCGTCCCCGGCAGCCCCGTTTTTACCTTTCGACGAGTTCGGAAAGGGTGGGAAAGCCCAGAAGGTGGTCGCGAGGTGCGAAAGCGTACTCGAAGTATCGAGAAGCTGGCTGGAGTCGAATAAAGAGAAAAAAGGAGACATGCGAGAGAGAGAGAGAGAGAGAGAGAGAGAGAGAGAGAGAGGGGGGGAAGCTGATGGAGGCGGGTAGGAGTTTTCCCAGGGAAAAACACGTCTTCGTCTATTTCCCGGACGGTGGGAATTCGTTGTGTTTTTAAATGAAGTTAGCCCGCGGGAGAGGCGTACACCAAAACTTTTTCTTTCCGTCGTAGTCGCTTTCTTCATCGTTTCGCACCCTCCCCTCCCCCCTTAACCAACCCCTTCACGCGTTCCTTTCAATGAGAAAGCCTATCGCGATCATTTAAAGGTACAGAGAGAAGCGAAAGAACGTCGTTCCCGGGGGTTTCGCCGAGCAATTATGCGTCCGCGTTCCGGTTCGACGGAAATTAAACGCGATTTATGCAACTGGTTTTGTTTGTTCGGCTTGTTTAACGCCTCTCACGGCGCCGCTTTCCTTCACGAACGAACAGGATCTGCGGAAGAGGCGTTCAACGAGATCGGCCCCGGGGGATAATTATTGGCGGTAGTGGTCGAAACGAAACGAGATTATTTTTTCATAGAGTAAAACACACGTTTGATACGGGAGTCGGCGGACTTGTCGGCGAGCCGTTACCGGCGCGTACAAAAATGTTGTAATCCGATAGAAAAGCGTTTTGCAAACCGGGAAAGCAGAAAATGAATCGAGCGTTTTTCGCGTATGTTCCGACATTTTTTTAAACGGTGTTTTGCAAAAAGAAAGAAAAAAATGGAAAACAATTTTGGCCTGATTCAACTGAATCGAATATCTTTTTTCGTACGTTGCTTCGTTTATTCGGCAGTGTTTGAAAAAAAGGGAATAGTGGCTATTACGGGAACGACGGAAAATAAATAACTGGGCGTGTCCCGGTTGTGGTTTATATCGTTATTCAAAAGATCGACAACATTTGAACGGAGATAATGTGAAAAATGATATGTTAGGTCGTCCCATAAGTTCGTGCCGTGGATATGTTTATATTATTCACCATTGCAAAGTATTTTAATGAAAAACCGCAGAAATTTTATAGTGACGGTATGATGTCTTCGCCAAAAAGGTCAGAAGAGGTTGTGGAATAAAACGGGGATTATATATTTTATTTTTAGAATTTACGACGACCTAATATATATTGTCTCTTTTTGCATATGGACGGACGGTTAAAGTTACAATTATTATAATTATAACGATGGACGTTCGAATTGTTTTCTCGAATCCTTTTCGTCAGAAGGGTATATAATTATATTTATATTATCGGTATTAAGTCGAGTGTTTGTTTTGATTGTAGTCGACGGTATCTCGATAATCGGCTGCTTTTTGCCACGGGGCTGGATCAACGTGGATTCATTTTGCGAGGGGAATATGCGGGGCGAGGGAGGGAGGCGTTTTTCGTGTGTACTTGACGTCGTGTAAACGAAACGAAGCTCGTAACGTGACGATACCAGATTCCGGGCTCTTAGGCTCGCGTTCGTTTATATTCAAAGGTCCATTAGCGGGCCGCGTTAATTAATATTTAACTTTCTCCGGCGAGGCAAAGGGTGTTTATTACGCTTTGTATCAGGTGTCTGCAAACTAAACTCGGAGGGATGTGGCCGCGCGATGGCTTACTTCGGTTAATTTTCAATTTGTATATGGAGCTGATTGAACCGCCTCCGTATTTAGAGCGACGCCGGGCTTCATTTTCAGTGAACGGGTTGATAGGTAAACAATCCACTCAATTATCGACGCGCTTGTCATTTTTCGAGAACAATATAGCGACTCGCTATGCCGCTAACACTTCCAATCCCCGTGTCATTCATCTCTCGACGAACCTCTTCAGCGTTCAAAAATTCGTTCGACCGGTTGCTTTGTCGACAACGCGATTTCTGCGTTCTTCGTGGAAAAACGCTTTCAAGAATTCTCCAAAAATATCGCACGCCTTCGAAGCAGCTCGAGAGATTAGGCCAGATCGAGTGTCCTAGATTCGTAACAATCTTTTGCAATTTTTTCCTACAAAAGAACGTTATTAAAGTAACATTTAGTGTACGACCTTTGTTGTACAAGTGTCAAGGAACGATTGTGTATTCCTCTTTTTCGTTCCCTTTCGACAGAACGGCTCGACTGGAATCGTCTTAATGCAGCAACAATAACGACCGTGCGTTGTTCAACGTTCGTCCAGCCTTCTGCTATTCCAGCCCCTCGCCGCGAGCGGAAAGCACTAAATACATAAAAGGACAAAGAGAACACGGTCGAAATGAAAGTATAGAAAAATGAAACTAAACGCCCAGAAGAATCTGCACGGAACATTCGCCCCGCGAGGACGTGCCGCAAATAAAGAGGGAAGCTAACTCACGGTCGGCGGATTCGCTCCGATACATTCGGTCAGGAACACACGCTTCCGGTTACCGCTATTTATACCGAGCGAAGCGCAGCGTGCGGTTCGAAAGCACTTGGTGTGTATTTATAGCGGACAGTGTTCAAGGAGTACCCGGTCTCGCGATATCTCCGGATGATCGAGGATCAGACTCTTCAATTAAACACGGCCGCCGCCTCCGCCGCGCCGGATCGTTCGCATACCCTCCTCGCCGTGCTTCTGTGAACACACACACACACACACACACACACACACACACACACACACACACACACACACACACCCACATACACACGGACAAAGAGAGACAGGTTTAAAGGAGGTCGCTCGAAGGTGGCAAGAACTCATTTCGTGGCTGCAACTTTATGGAGATCGATGATTCGGAAATAAAAGCTCCGCTATAACCACCGGTTCTCGAGTGCCTCGCAGACACCCTGGTCCGGCATCCGAGTACCCGAAGATTTGCCTATTCCATTACGAACCCATCCCCTCCTCTACCTCTCTACCCTCTTCCCCCTCCCCCCCCAAGCAACCCTCTTCTTCCGATCCGATATCTTCCGGGGGCTTTAGCATCTCGTCGCGCCTCGTCCGAGGAGCCATACCCACCCGGCACAATCAAACTTGCCGATGAATATAAATGCCAAGGGCAAAGCGGACGGCTTAACGACGCCCCCAGACAGACCGGCTTTCGACTTTCTGCTACCCATCGATCTCACTTCTTCGCCGTTTATCCGTTAAATTGTCCGACCGCCTCCCGAAGATCTGGCAAAAATTCAGACAGCCGATTCGCCCTGTTGACTTACACGACAACGACGCCGAACGTTCGATCTTCCTGCATAGCAAGGATCCTCTCATCCTTCTGAAAGATCAACTCTCTCATTTTTCCTAACACTCTGATCGCCACGCCAATGTTCATAGATATACAGCGGATCTGATGCGTTTGTAACAAAAATACGGGATCAAGCCTGCAACGGTAGAAGTGTCTAAAGAACTTGAAAATACAGCTTTATTATTGTCGGCGCAATGAAACGATTCAAAAAAGAAATAAATGTACATAGCTCCTGCATCTCGCGATTATTATAAGCAATTTTTATTTTCCATAAAAATCCGCTGATCGCGATGTATATCGTGTTGTCGTGATTTCGCCCTGTGAAGACGTTCGTCGTTTTCTGTATTGATTTTTTGCCATCGTTGTTATATTAATTTATCACAAAAGAGGAGAATTTGATTTCGCCTCGACACTAGGTTCACGGAGCACTGAAAATGACTATTTTACAATTTTTAAAATTCGTAGCCATCTTTTAAAGAATATCAATCTATTTTCTAAATAATTCCTCATGGATGCATCTTTGCAATCTCAATGTTCGTCATTTTATCGGGTCCCGTGAACCTAGCGTTAAAGAAAAATGGCTGAATCTTCACGTTTTAGTAGAGTTTGTTTTAGCCCGGCTCGTTGTTACACGGCACGGGGTTAAATAACCTCGGCAAGGAGGAGCACGAGGGATGGGACAGGAGCATATTTCACGACAAATAAGGCGGTGCTCGCCGCCGTAACTGTCCGATTATCGCAATTCCATTTTCCGGCGATCGAACGCCTGAAATTTTCCCCGCAGACATTGTTGGGCGACGTGAAAGCACGCGTAAGGGACGAGGATGCCGGGGCGACGAATCCAAGAACTTTGCTCTATGGCAAATCGACTTGTCGCGAAATCCTATTGCTGCCTCCTGCATGTTTCCAGCGTTCTTCTCGTTTTTCCCCTCCCTGAAACCCGATAAAACCTCGTTCGACGCCGTGCTCAAATTTTCGAGGCGCTTAGTCCCGCGATGCTCACCTGAATCGGATTCCCAACAATGAAAGCTCCTATTCGGAGATTGCTGTTCGGGAATACTGAACGCGTCGGTCATGGTTCCGTCCAAGGAATTAAATCTTCACCGAAGTCCCGAGGAAAAATTTACAATAAATTATGGCAGCTTCTTATAGAATGGAAAAGTCACTAAATGTAGATCACTATCTCCTCCACGAGTTCCAGAACCTTGAACTCCTCGTGGTGGGGGTCGCTAGTATGCGAGCAACGAGGTTGCAACTAGCGAGGTTCTACTGTACTTCGTTGGGACTTTAAAATTGTCAAAATCTAAAAATGATCTGCATCAGTCACATAGAAGCCTTTTTCATTCCTTAGTAATCTCAATAGCCTGCAAATATGCAGTTTTAAGCGGTTTTAATTTTTCTTAGATTTCCCATTTTTATTTCGTTTCATCAGAAAGATTCTACGAAACACGACCAACAAAATTCTGAATCTTGCGTTAAATTTTTGGCACAAACTGTGTACATTATGCATTGTTTTGAAATTCCAGGAGGTTGCTGGAAATGGAAAGAGTATGTGTTGCGCATATCATTAATTAAAGACGCATGCAGATACGTGCTCCGATGGGCGAAATATCTGCACGAGGCACAGTTCGGAATGGATTTTCATAAAATTTTGCAATGAAAATTCATAGGCGGTTGATTCTTGCGTTACGTGTCTCAGTCCCGAATATTACAGCATGGCGCCGTTCGCATGACGCAAGGAACGACGTCGGGAGGATAAAAGATTAAAGAAGAATCGCGACTATTTTTCCCTTTGTGAAAAGTCCGCGAATCGCCCCGAGGATGCGCTTTAAAATTCAAATTTGTGAAAACTTGGACAGGGGGGCGTGTATCGAGAGTAACAAACGAGGAACAGTCTTGAGAAGCTTCGATTTTCCTTGAATTATTTCGCGAGAACAGAAATTGCGTTTGCTTGTTACGACCTCGATGGCGTTAAAAATAAAACCAAAATCCTATTATAGCTTCATAAAGAGATTTACATGGTTGTATGCCGCGCATATATTTGCATCTGCTATAAACGCAGTCTATTCATGAAAGTTCATTTTTCTTCCTCCGGCATCAACATCGCATTATTACATACAATTTATATTATAACAGGATGCGAGGAGATCGTAGCAGTAAATGGATGCATTAAACCAAAAATTTGCATAATGCTTCACAATTTCGCGAACAGCTTTCCGAATTTTGTGGCATCGGTAGCGTGTTGTCCGGACATCATGGTTTGTAAACCTGCACATACGCCATATTGGTATCGTCCGTGAGCCTAATCGGAGGCGAGAAGCATCAGTCGATTAACGGAGTCTAGTTAAGTAAAATATAAAACAAATCATATAACTTGCTATTTCCAAAAAAAAATTCAGACAAGCGAACAACCATTTCATGGAACACCATCCAGTAATTGTGTCCCTTACCCTATGTTACTTGGTGAAATGACATCATGGTAGATTCTCTATAGCCTAACTCTGGTACCTAATAAATTTAATAATGTCCACAATCGCAATTGTCAAAGTGATTCAGTAAAATATGACTGTAAAGCTCCTAATTTCTTGAAAAGTGAAAAATGTATTGAAGTGTAAACCAACGTTTTTAAACATTCCTTAAACTATTTCTTTGGTGTCTACCTTTGCTCACATGCAAAATGGATTCCTTATAGTCTGATTCTAGTATTAAGTTCAACGGCGTTTATAATAGCAGCAGTCTGCTCGGTTCTACCTGTAATCGTCGTCGGTGTTAGACTGCTACATCGCTAATAACCCGGCACAAAGTGAGCGTGTATTGCATTTAGTGTGTGTATATCGTCTGAGAAGTTTCGCCGACGACGTTTTAAATAGGAGCCGCTGGTAATGGATAGAAGGAGCTGGATAGGAGGAAGAGGTCCCACAGGATAGCTTCCTAGGAATTGCGTCTATTTATTGATCGTCCGCTGCACTGGAATATTCAGCCGAACCTTGGCCTCCATCCACCTTCAGCCTACCTTCCCGTGATCCTCGTCTTTGGGTACGATTGCCTCCATTTTCTCAACGACGGCGGCTTTGATAATGTAAGGGATGGAGACAGATAGCTGGGAGATGGAAGTACCTCGCAGATGAACTGGTTCACGGGATATAATGAGCTATCTGATCGTCCCACAAATTTCGCGAATTTTTAAATTATCGCTCAAATCAATATTCAACGAAATCCGTTTGCACCTGCAAACATTTTACGGCCATTTCACAGCGTTCCGAACTGCCATTTTCATTTAATTCTCAAGTGGTACAAGGTTCGCGTCAGACTACGAACTATCTGCGACTTTTCTAAAATTCTATAAAAATTTTTCAAGATTTTTTCAAGATTTTTTGAAGAAGTTAAAGAAACTTGATATTTGCAAAAGTTGCAAAAATTCGGATCACGAGAGACCCCAGGACACCATTGCAGGGTTAATGGTTCTGGAACCATAATTCTAACTCTAAATTCATGTATTATGTTCTTTTATATTTAGCATATATATATAATATTTTTAAAAAATGACGGAGACGCAGGATTATGCGAGTACTTTTCTGCAGAGAATTTTGGTCCACGTACCCGAATGATCCATCACCGTTTCTAACGCGGCGTCGTTGTTCGAAATGGAGGACGGGAATTAATTTCGTTGGAGGAACGATTCCATGGGAAGAAATCGAAGGGGAAAGGGTCCGATACAGATCGGTAGTCGGTACGGCAGCAGGGAAAAGTGAAGCTCTCCTGGCTGTGCTATTAGCTCTTAAGCTAAGCCGGAAATTCCAGGCCGGAAGCTGGCAGTCGCAGAACCATGGCGAAAAAAACTCGGTCGAGGAGAGCGCAGAAGATGGAGGACGGGCTGCACGAGGAGAGAAAAGGATTTATAGGGATCCAGCAGCGAATACGCTCCCACGTGGCCCGCATAGCGATAGTTTGTTTTACGTCTTCTATGAACTTCCTGCGGAGAATTCAATTAAACCTAATGTTCATTATTGGCGATCCGGAAATCTCCTCCTTTCCTTATCGTTAATTACGATCTAGCGTCTCTTATTCCGGGGAAATTCCGAATTCCGCAAACTGCTGAACCCTCATTTATTCATAAAGCGTCGAAACATGGCGGGTAAAATCGAATTGCTAGATCCAGTCGCATAGATTTTATACTAATTAACTTTTCGATGAAAGTCTAGAGCTAGTCTAAAAAGTCTAGTTGGGAATTTCGAATGAACATTTAGCAACGTTACAAGTAATACTATTCGTCGATAAGAAATACAGTTTTCGTATCATAATAATTTTTTTAAAAGTTTTTCTGTAGGTAGATTCTATATTCTCGGAAAAATTTGGACTTTATATCAGCCCAATGGAGTATCAATTCTTAATTGGTTGGCTGGTATGTGACGCATATTTTTCAAACTTAAGGTGTGTCATCTTTCTAAGGACTCTTCGTACATAAAACAATTGTTCATGTAAAGAGGGTAGATTCCTGAAGAATTTACTTGAATTTAACATTCTCGATCGCCATTTTTCTACATCCTTCTACTCGCCAACACGGTAATCCTTCATTCTAAGCAAATTCGTCTCGAATTCTTTTTCTATTTAACAATTCGCTATACACATCTTCAATAACAATATCAAAATTCCTCACGGATCGGTATCAATTTAAAAGCAGATTCCAAAGCTGATCAGGAACATCCTTTCGTCACAGCTTCAACCCTCCCCTTCGAGTCCACTGCTCTTCGCACTTCGTTCAAAAAAGAAAAAAAGGAAAGGAAAATCTTCGGCAATTCTCCGAGTCCCTTCTAACGTCAAAAAGATGTCTTTTAACCGATCAGACCGGTGTCCAATCCATCCTCGCTCTTCTTCTCGCTCTCAAAGAGGCCTATAGCTGTTCCGCCTGCGGCTGGTCCGGCCCCTAAACGCGCCTAAGCGAAGACAAATCGTATTTGCGAGGGGTTTCGATCTTTTTGGCGGATCTCCGATTGACCCGGGCATTCTTCTCCTGGGCAGTGATTACGGCTTTGATAGCATCCGGGCCGGGGCTGTTGTCAGATGACGGGGCGCGATCCTCTTCGTGCTGCTCGCCGGACGTTTCGGTGAATCTCTCGACGGTGGAGGGTCTGCGGAGCTGCCTGGTCACAAAGTGATCCAACGGATTAAGATACTCAATTTCCAGCTTGCTCGATACCTCCGGACCGTTCGCCGGTAGTTCGCTCTCTTTGACGAAGTCAAAGAGACCGGCCATGCTTGGCCCGATCACGCTCGTCCTCGAGTCCAGCAGATGCAGCTGCATCGAGTTTAGCACCACCTCGCCGGGCGGGTACCTGGACCCGTAATGGTCACGCAAGCAGGTCTCGAACGCTTTGTACCGGTACGAGCTGTACGTCCAGCCGATGTCCACCACCGGCAACACCTCGTCCGTTTTAACGAACGTGAACGAGTGCTTCGCCTCCGGTGCCGCAGGCCCGCGCGACTCCATCGGCTCGATCCTCGCACCGGAAGAGACCCCCGGCAACGCTGGCGTCGACGAAACGTTCCTCAGGTTGGTTAACAACATCTTCGACTCCGACTTCCTATCGAACGCAGAACGATCCCTCGAGTAGTGCTCGAACAGCTGGGGCGGCGATCTTCTCTGAACCTCTGCTTCGTTCGCATAGTAGTGGAAGATCGTCAACAGCTTCTTCGGGTTCGTCTGAGGAGAATTTAATTTGTTAATTTTACGGTGTTTTTCACTTTTCCGTTCAGCCTCCGTCGAGATGAGCATGATCTCCTAGATTTCTAGGTTCCTAGATTGGACCATAGTTCTTATTCGTATATTTTGCTGTCTCTTTTTTTTTTAGCGTGAAATTATAATTTTTATGCCGCTTGGCAACAACACTGAGACAAAGGACTGTAAAGAATTAGCAGCAACAACTTTGTGTGCTGCGATGCAACTTCTGTTTTTGCCGGCAAGTGAACTATTAATTCTGGTTGGTATAATTGTTAGGAGAGATCATATCTCTAATATTGTCACATTATTTTCCTATTAGTTTTTGTTTACGAAACCTATACGTTAAAGGTAGGTTAGCTTCCGAGATTGGTTCTGAAATCGGACCGGTCGAAATTAAGCGAACTTTTTCTTGGAAGCATAAAAATGTGTCAACGTGGAAACTATGGAGAATGATTTGTCGATTTGCGAAACGTTGAGTAGCTGAAAATTACGGCTTTGATTATCATTAGAATTTGAACTTGTAACAATGAATATTACAATTTGGCATAACCAAACAGCGGTGGATATAACCTCCGAGCAAGGCTGGCTACTAAATTAAAAGGCGCGTGGACGTGGGGGAAAACAAATGTAGGGCCCTGAATTACATACGATTAGCATGTATAACTGGACGATGAGGGGGAACGTCAGAATTAAGGAGCATATTACGGCGTAGACATTCTCCATGATGGAAATGGCGAGTTTTCCGCGGGCCCTCTTACGTAAGGGCTGAGATTTTCTCCCGTTTATGGTGCCGGAATGTCCTCATCGTTTTGTCAATCCCACCGTCGACGGAACACATTGTAAACTCTCATTTGGAAACCCGGGCGAGCCTCGGGCGGCATCGGACACCGCCACGAGGTGTAATCGATTTTTACAACGCGACGTCGCGAGATGTCAAAAGAAAAAATTCTGTCATTTGTTTACGCGGTCGTTCTCGGCGCTGATCATGACAGAACGGATAGCGTGCCGCGGCCATTTTATAACCTGGAACAAGCAGAAAATGGTGGGCACGCGTCGACGGTTGTCAATCGACCACGGACAAAATAACTTAAAATCCCCGCGAATATTGTGCGATCAGTTTCGCAAGGGTGAAATGAAAATTCCATTCTGCGCGTGAAAGAGCGACCGTGCTTTCGGTTCGCGCAGCCCGCGAGTCGTTCGCCGCATTTTAATATCCCTTTGAGGAATTAAAACCGTCCCGGCCGCCTGATTGTGTTTGTCAAGAAAGTCGAATATGAAAGCTTTTTTCGCGACTGCACCCGGTCCGGCGAAATAATGTTGCCGGATCCGCGGAAAACATGATTAAAAAGGCTTTTTGTCGTCGCGAGCATGAACGCTTGGACGATATTACAGAATGAATATGTTTAGATCAACGATCGCACATCGGAACAAGGAAAAGTAACATTTTCACGATTTTATCCGATCTCCGATCCTCTAATTAAATTATTCAAGTTTTTAGAACCTCTTCCTTGACATTTTGTTCAATGGAAGCTGTCTATTAACACTTTCGTGGTGACGTTCGTGCGCCATGATGGTTCCAGTGTTTCAAAAGTCAATTTTAAGCGTATAATTTGAATCTACAGTGTTGGGGTCATCGAAGACTCCAGTTATTGGTTAAGAGCAATTGCGTAGCCACCGGTGGGCAGAAAACTCGAGTTTTAAGTATTTCCCGAAGCGTCCAGGTGTCCAAGTGTGCATCGTCGGGAAGGATTTTCGTTTCGGAAGAACCCGTGGTCGGCAATGGCACGGCCATGCATCAAAACCTCTAAGAGCGCGTAGCGTTTAGCTCGCGTCGGAGGCATTCGAAGGAGAGGATCGGCAAAGAGGCGCGTCATCGTGAAAGCCAGCACCGGAAACAGCAATGACCCGTAGAAAGGCGACGAGACATTCGTACGGCAATCAGGCTGAAGCACGAGGAACCATTCAAGTTGTGGGCTTTCATCGTCGCCTTACAAGTTCCTCCACTTTTCACCCCTCTCTCTCTCTCTCTCTCGCCTTTTCCGCTTGTCCGTCCCGTTCCACCTCCCTCCGTTTTCGTCCCATTCGCACATTCGTCCAACCCCCTTTTTCCCCTGTGTGTCCCCCTTTTTCCGGCCCCGGGTCTTCTTCTTCTTCTTCTTCTTCTTTCAGCCCTCTTTGAGCCGGTACCGAACTGTATATAAAGTGGCGCTACTAAATTGGAAACCGCAGCTTTGCCGATGCTATTGCCACCACCCCCTTCTTCTTCTTATCCCCCCCGCAGTTTCTTTCCTCCCCATTGAGCCGTGTTCCTACTCGACCGAGTACTGCCCCACGGTCAGGACGGATCGTTGTTAGAGTTGACATTGGGGCCGGGATTTATTGGCCCGGCCCGGCCCGGCCCGTTTTCGAATCCCCTCGGACACACTCACCCAGAGCCACTGGAAAATTCGTCTGTCCTGCCGCTTTGATAACTTTTTCCCGCGGACCCTCCAACACCACCCTCGCCACTTCGAGCGACGCCATTTTCTGATCTTCCGTCACCGTGTTCCCGCACCTACAGCACCGTTCTTCGTTTTAATTTATACATTACTATTACTATTTTACTTACTCTTATAATGGATAACCGCTACTGGAAAATTCGTCTGACCTTCAACCGGCGCCATTTTCCAATCCCTGTGACTAAATTCCCCATACATCTACAGCACTGTTCTTCAAGCTATTTTGCACACTATTTGTCATAAGAATTGTAGGATAAAATAACTCTACTGTCTATACAATATTCTTAAGTGTTCCTTAAAAACAGTTTCTTTAAAATGGCTGATTTTTTTGTAAGAATGGTGCTGTAAAATGAAAGAAATCTTTACCTCTATAAAGGAAGGAATAAAGTAATTTATTTCTAAGTAACGAATAAAGTATGTTACTTTCAAGAATTTCTTAAATAAGGCTCCTCTAAAATGGCTGGGTTCTCAAGAAGAGTGCTACAAAATGAAAGAAAGAAAAGGTGGATCCGGGGCACGAAGATACACCGTCGGCTTCTACAAAGATGTCTTAATTGATTCGTTTGGTTAGAGAATCCTTCGATCCCTTTGTCCCGTCTCTTGTGTATCGCGGGGTCGTCTGTCCTCTCTCCCGGCAAAGGACGAGACAATCCCAATCGTTCGCGCTTTCTCAAAACGTCTCTGCCGGAGAACCGGAGGCTGAAGGTGTCCCGCAGGAGATCGGAGGAGATCGTTTCCCCACGGGAGAGAAAAGGGTAAATGAATAGCGACAAGTCGTGCCGAGGTTCCCGGCGAGAATAAAGATGGAAGAAGCGCCCTGGGAGCGAAAGGGATGAATGCTAAGAGCCGATACAGAAATTCGATGCTCCAGCCATTTGGCGGACAAATGTGATCGGCGTGCGAGAATTTTGGGCATCGACGGGAATTTCCTCGCCGCTCGAGGAAAACTCCGACACTGAACACGTGAAAACCGCTTTGAAAAAGGTTCACAGTCGCTTCCAACGGATTTCACATAATTTTCATGATCTGCAAAGTTTTCGAGTGAGTTCAGACTTTGATGAAATAATTTACGAAATATGCAGATCTGCGATAGCAATCAGTTTGTGTATTTCTTGAGTCAAACGGTGAATAAAACATTTATCCACATTTCTGGAAAATCGTGTATCGCGACTTGTACTCTTAGTTATAATAAACAGAAAGAAATAATGCTAAATGAATTGTTTAATATTAGTGTAAGGGCTGCAATTACTGTGGGGGCACAAATTATATTAATTATACATATTTTTAAAGCACAATGCATATTAAAAAAGAGATATTCAATACTTTTCATTAAAATCAGTTAATATATATGTGTTATGGATCTCTTTTTAAATATTCAATATGCTTGGAAAATAAGTAAAATTAATACAGGCACAGTAATTGGGTCCCTTATCCTACAACGAACGCATAATTCGCCTCCCAATAATATTAAGTTTGATATCAGTTAGTTGAACCGAATTTTTTATATAAACAATTGAGCTCGGCGAACTTTAATCAGTCCCGTGCGTTCAAAAGCAGAAATACAACGTCCAGCCGACCCCGTACCTCAGTGTCCCGTTGGATTAAGCAGAAGTTAATACCAAAAATGAAACAGAACGAGGAAGTTCATAATTTCCATGAGTCAAGACTTATTCCACGAGCGCTCTCTGCATTAGACAAATTGTGCGAGGGAATAACAGAAAATTCCCGTGAACGGGGACGGTTTAAGCGTAGCCGTTCGAAAGCAAGAAACAGAAATGCAAGCACGACACCGGCGAGAAAAAGAAGTTGCGGAAGGAGATAGAAGTGGATTCAAATTAAGGGCTGCGAGGATGACCTTTATGCAATGGCGGGGATCGGGATTAAAACGAAAGATGGAAGCTGATGAGACCGGATCATTAAGGAGCTGGTTCCCCGGGACCCGGCATCGTGCAAACAATGCCCGAAAGAGATGAGGCTGTTCGATCATAAGAAATTACAGAAATGTGGAATAAGCCGTAAGAAAGACGGGCGAAGTTCTTACGCAAATTGAGCAAAAAATAATGAGCGTCCGGACGGAAACGTTTACTCCAACCTTGCTTGGGTCGTTCATTTTCTTCTTCCTTTTATTCAAGTTCCCAGTTGCCCTAAAACTGTACTCGTTGCAAACTCGTATTGTCAATTGTAGAACCGGTTCGAGTTAAACAAATTACGTGGACGTCCGTGTTTGAGCAAGCAGTCCGCATTCACGAAAGAAGGCGGGCACGCAGACAATCCCATTGCTTTAATTACCACCGAAATATATTCCACGGTTCAAGCACACAATCTGTACGTAACAAAACCCCGTTATTTAATCTTTTAACAAAGTTGTTCTACAAATAATACTTGCTACGCAGACGAGCTCCCTGCTTCGGTAAAAACGCGAAATGTCAGCGCTCGTGAACCAAATTAAAATTCGCATTTTCGACTGTAGAGCTCGGTTCGAGTTGAATAAATTAGGTGGACGTTCGTGTCTGAGCAAGCATCGTAATCCTGTCTTCGCGAAAGAAGGCGAGCCAGAATTTAATTCTCGTTCCTCCAATTGCCATAACAATTGTTTAATCTTTCGATACAGTTGTTGTACAAATAATACTTGTTACGCAGACGAGCTCCCTGCTTCGGTAAAAACGCGAAATGTCGGCGCTCGTGAACCTAATTAAAACCCGTATTTTCGACTGTAGAGCCCGGTTCGAGTTAAATAAATTAGGTGACATCATAGTCCTGTCGTCGCGAAAGAAGGCGAGCCAGAAATTAATTCTCGTTGCTTCAATTACCGCCGAAATATATCCGACGGTCGGAGCACAGAATCCGCGGATAGGTTTCCGGTGGCGGATTCTCACGCGAGGTGGAGAACGGACATTTCGAATTGTTAACTTTAGCCGCCGCTAATGTTATTAAAAAGAATGTAACAGCGTCGGCGGAAGAGGATCCCGGGCGAGAAGAGAAATTAACAGCTGATAACTGGTTACCTAGCCGCGTGTACGGTTGCGGCGGTGGCGGTTCAGGCAGGGCGATTTTACGAAAGCACTGCCAACTGTGAAAACAAGCCGAAGCCGTCTTTCAGGTGCCACTCCAGGTATAGTTCGCAGAGATTTCTGAACAACTACCGCGGAAAGGTCAATATTTTCCTTCAGAGTCGCGCCTACCCCGGGCGAGAGACCGCCGCGGCGCCGGCTGGGATCGTGTTTTATCTCGGCCACCGGCGCGGGCGCGGCGGAAGGGTTCGTATGGGGCGAACGAGATAATGAAAAGAGAAAAATCGCGCGCATCCGATCCCTATAGAGAGCGAGCGAGGACAAAAGTGCAGGAAAAAAAAACGAAACAATCGGGACAGATCGGACGAACAATGCCAAACGTGAAATCAAATCTCGCCGCTCGATAAACGGCTATCTCGGAATCATTGTCAAAGTCTGCTTCCTGACCTGCCGATCTCTGAATTTTTCGAAAAATTAACACCAATTTACAGACTGCGAGCACTCATACAAAAAATGCATTCTTCAAATTTAACCGATTCGCTGCTTTATTTATGAAAAATGTTGATTCTTGTTGTTCGCAGCGTAGCCGTACGCGTGTTGGTTTAATTGAAGTGCTGCGAACCGAGTAATTAAATGACAATTTTTGGTCAAAATAGACCCAAAATATGCGTTCTTCAAATTGATCTGATTCGCTGCTTTATTTATGAAAAATGTTGATTCTTGTTGTTCGCAGTGTAGCCGTGTGCGTGTTGATTTAATTGAAGTACTGCAATACTGAGTAATTAAATGACAATTTTTGGTCAAAATAGACCCAAAATATGCGTTCTTCAAATTTAACTGATTCGCTGCTTTATTTACGAAAAATGTTGATTCTTGTTGTTCGCAGTGTAGCCGTGTGCGTGTTGATTTAATTGAAGTACTGCAATACTGAGTAATTAAATGACAATTTTTGGTCAAAATAGACCCAAAATATGCGTTTTTCAAATATAACTGATTCGCTGCTTTATTTATAAAAATGTTGATTCTTATTGTTCGCAGTGTAGCCGTGTGCGTGTTGGTTTAATTGAAATGTTGCGAACTGAGTAATGAAATGACAATTTTGGGTCAAAATAGACCCAGGCGCCGCGGTACGGATATACGGGATGCTTTCTACTAGAATGATTGAAGAAGAAAGGAAATTCCTGAGCGTCTTCTTGCAGGGATTACAAGGAATTTTTATTCATAGATCCTCCGACTAATTATAATGATGCTTCGTTTGCCTGATGGACTGATCCGATAATTGAACAAATTCAAGATACCGTGGAACGAGATACCGGAGTAGCGAACGGTGATCAAGTGGTTCAACGAAAGCGATAACCAGGAAATTCCGGGAAATCCTTCCGGGTGGGATCGATGGCAGCGACCTTGAACTCCTCCGGTAATCCAAACGCGGAGTATAATAAGAGGGTTCTCTTCTCTCTCCCCCCCTCTCTCTCTCTCTCTTTCTCTCGTAGAGGCACTATCTAGAAAACCACGGGATTATATTTCGATGGTATCGTCCGGTTGGATAACCCGGCGAGGGGGGATCAAGCGCGGAAGGACTCTATCGACGCCAAAGTGGTCTCGAGTCAATCGACTCGAGATTTGAATCTCGGCGGAACGGCCGGGGAAAAGAAAGGGCATCAGACAGAAACTGGATTCCCGGAGGAATCGAATTCACTTCCATCCTCGGGGATCCCGGGGAAAACGTTCTCGAGAACTACGAAGGCATCCTCGACTAACCGGCCATTAGACTCTCTCCGCGGGCCCGAGAGGAGAAATACGGCCGCAAGCGATCTGATACGAGCTACGAATCTATTAAACGCGGTTTCCGACTCCGAGCTAAAAACTGATCGATGGCCGATCGTACTTAGGAAATTGTTTCGCGTAATTAATTGATCGCCGATCGTTCGCGTTCCCCGGTACAGCGATCTCGCTGTTTTCATAATGTAATGGTGTACCGTCGTAGCGGTGCGCGCGGTACTCGAAACAGATGACCCTCGAAGTTCTCAACTTGGAAAAATGGTGAAATCAACGGCGAGTGTAGGTTAACTAAATGTTAGTAATCTATTATGCGTAGCAAAGCTCTAATGGACCTTCGTCGGACTTTGTTGTTCAGATCCACGTCACTCAAACGTACAACAGTTCCTACTTTCCTATCAATGTGTTGGATAATTTTTTGTATCCTTTTTCACTTTTCAATCTTCGGTTCGCAGCTCCTCTGGTTTTAACGTTGGATAAGTAATCTTCCGAAAAATTACGATTCGAACATTATTACTTTCTATTCTCAAGGACTTGATTATCTTGTTTCTAATGAAAACATAAGGAAATCGAAGGAGTTAGGGAGGACAAGAATTTCGGGAGGGGAAGGGACTCTGGGGAAAATGGGGATGTAAGGAAGGGACTGGGGACTAGGAAGTAGGGTGAGAATCTAGGGACAAAAGGGACTAGGAACTATGGTGAGGATCTAGGGACAAAAGGGATTGGGGAAGGTGAGGATCTGGGGGCAAAAGGGACTTGGGAAGGTGAGGATCTAGGGACTAAAGGGATTAGGGAAGGTGGGGATCTAGGGACAAAAGTGGCTAGACAAGGTGAGGATCCAGGGAATAATCTAGAGAAGGGAAGGGACTAGGGAACTAGGAACTAGGAATTAGGAGCTAGAAATTAGGAGCTAGTAATTAGGACTTAGGAAGTAGGACCTGGGAGCTAGAAAATAGGATCTAGGGAACGATAACATCATCGTGCAAGGAAGAATCGCGGGAACGATCTCGGCAGGGCGTAGAGGTGCGTAACCATCGTTCAAGCATAGAAAGAAAAGGGGGTTTCCATGGATCGTTCGCTCGGAAATCCCTCTCTTTCGTCGGTCCTCCGATCGGTCTCTCGTCCCCGGTGGTGTGTCCTCGGCTAACCACGCTACCAAGTAGAAGAGGTCCCGACACATAATCGATATTCAATCACGTACGGCGACATCTTCCCGGTGTGTCCCAGTTCCGAAACAGGCGGCGTGGCGCGGCTGCCGACGGTGGTTTTTGCCATTCGCGGGACCCATCGTGCTGTTACGGGGCTAGAGGGCAGGACAGGAAAAATCCGGGGTTGAATTCCGGAATTCCAATATGTCTCATAGCCATCCGACGCGATGCAGCGGCGGCTTCTCAATTTCCAGACGGCGAAGCCGCTCTCGGCAGGCTCGGCTTTTGAAAGGAAGCGGGAGGAAACGGAATCGAAACTGCGACTCCGGGGAGCCAATGGCGCGGCCGCCTATGTGCTCGCCCCGAAGAAGAGAAACACTTTTAACACCTCGTCCCTCGGGTCTATGGAGAGTTGTCTTGTTGTCAACCAGGTATTCTAGACGGGCAGTTCGAATCGATTATTTTCGTATATTTTACTGAAGATGTGGGACTGCGAGAAGGAAGAGAGGGGATGGGGCAGGGGACGATGTTAGAGGAGGGAGAGGGATCGCAGAAAGGACTTGAAGAGGGACTAGGAACTAAGGAACGAATTAGGGACTACGAAGTTGGATCTAGGGAAATTGAGAATCCAGGGGAGAGAGTGGGAAAGATGAAGGAATTAGGGTCTAGGAACTAATGAACGAACTGGGGACTGGGGACTAGAGACTAGGGACTAGGGAGTAGGGACTAGGGACTACGAAGTTGGAACTAGGGAAATTGAGAATCCAGGGGAAGGAGTGGAAAAGATGAAGGAACTAGGGTGTGGGAACTAATGAACGAACTGGGAACTGGGGACTAGGGACTAGGGACTAGGGTCTAGGAACTAGGAAACGAACTAGGGACTAGGGAACAGAGTTTAGAAAAGGAACTAGGGATCTAGAGGAGGAAAGAGGTTAAGGAGGGGAAGTGGCTAAGGAGAGTAAGAGGCTGGGGTGGGGGAAAGGCTAGGTAGGGGAAGGGAAGGGAATAGGGACCAAGTAACGTGAAGCCCTCTATGGTGATTGATCTATTTCTGCGCCTCGTCCATACTACTATGTTTAGCAAATTGATTGCCATGGTATCTGAAAATCTACTTTACCGATTGATCTTAAGTTTAGCGCGGTCTTTTAATACCGCCGACGACACTGTTGCAATTAACTAAAACCAATTTTGTTATTCTAATTTCACAGTCCACGAGGGTTTCTTCAAAGAGTCGGCGAAAGATCGATACTCAATCTCGAAAGTGCCACGGCATTTTTCAAATACTTTATTTGCCTCGGAGATTGTTCGCCTGTGTTGTCAGTGAAACAAACTGCAACTCGAGAGTAAAGTTAACATCGATAATAACTCAGAACTGCGAACATTGTGTCACTAGATGCATTCGGTTCCACCCACAACGGCAAGGAATTCCGTGAAAGTTTCTCCTCATTTGGGAACATTTTTGGCAGCCACTCAAAACTGGCAGGCAAAAGTTACCGTTCGTTCTCATATTTCTGCGAAAAATGAACTTCGGTCTAGACGTCTAGACCTTTTCACAGTCATTACGGGGAGGACGATAAATCGCAAGCCTATTCTGTATTAAAACACGATCCGTACGTATTACTTCGGGAAAGGGACTATCAGTCGCTGGTCCCACTGCAAACATAAAGCAGTCGATGCAAGGAAACACAGTAAGATTTTTTTTTTAAAGTATCATCAATGAACTGTACCGGCACGAACGCTGAAATATTAATTCTTTAAATATCTAGAAAATCATCAGGTACGCTACCTGTATCGTTTATTCGATTTAAACGAAGAAATTCGGAATTCATGTTAAAAAATATACATTTCTCATACCGCAGACCACGTGAAATTACGTCTGTCTAGAATCCGAGCTCTTCAATAGCTCGTTCCTCAGAAGACGAGCGGGCAAAGCAGTGTAAAGCTCTTGATTGTATCTCCTTTTGTTACAAAGAGAAGTAACCATACCCAACTATTACATGAACGGCGCGCGGAGTCTATCGAGGAGAAATTTTTCCACTGAGACAGCGGCTCCCGTATCTTCCAAAGATTTATTCCTCAGAATAAATTCGATTCGTTTTTAAGATCCCGGCTCGCCGCCGGAAGCTGTCACGGATACGAGAATATTATCCGCTCCGGTCGGCGCGCGAACATTTTCAGGCATTATTAACTATTAATTGCGAATTAATCCTAAGCGTTCAGTTTCGCGCGACATACTGTACTTTATTCCCCGTCGAATGTAATTAATTTATTCGGTGCATTATTAATTTCTAATTACATTATAATCAAGGATTACTCGATTTAAACGCGCGCGCCCGTGCTCGTCCTGTTTCGCGGACGAAATTAATTACATTTCCATTTACGCCGAAAACCAGGATATCCCTGGACTCTTTGTTGGTCTCAAAAATCGAATCCTTTCAGTTATGGGAATAATCGTGGCGCTACCTTCGTATATTCAGATAAACTTTAATATTTGGCTGGTATAGTATACCCTGTTTTGCATAACCAATGGAAACAATTTTTATTTTGCAGAAAAACTCGCAGTACACTAATCACGTTCAACACTGACCGTACCGAGCACAAAATGTGAATTGTCGCAAAAACTGCACGACTGACTTTATTTCGATGTCTCGCAGTTTTCATAACAACATGTGCTTGACCAAAGAGATTTATTTATCTCGAAGGGAAGCATCTTTGTAACTTGAATAATTAAAAAACAAAAAAAAAAAAAAATGCGAAACCGATTATTTGATCCGGTTTTCCGCGTCTCCTAGAAAACGAACTTTTTTTCGTGTCGCTTTCTTCGCAAGTGTGTAACATAATTTCCTCTGCACCGATCCCGACGAGACTCGAAGAGTGAAACTGCCGCGAACCGCGGCGAATCCCTTTCCCGCGATCCGCCCTTCAATCAAGTCAATCCTTTTTGCGAGCGGGCCACCGGAATCTTGTTACTTAAAAACGGAGGCGCGCACAAAGAAACGCAGCCGACGCGTTTTAACGAGGATTCATTTCGGTTCTACCCCCCCTTCCGTCCCCACCCCCTTTGTGTTGCGACTTCCGTTGCCGACCGAGGACTGCGGGCAACGCGTGGAAAACGAAAATTGAAACGAGAACCTACGATATGGAGGCGAACGGGAAGAGAGCCGGGCCCGGTATTTTCTGCTCGTCCTGCGACGCAGGACTCGCCGCCTATCCTCCCCCGTTTACGTTAAATCAAGCAATCAGCTAAAGTGCACCGGTGCCGGTGGTTTCCACGAGAATGCCGATTCGACCGGATTAACTTTAATCCGAAGACGTCGATACCACTATTCTTCGGCCGCCTCCGGAACGCGTTGTTTCCCAAGAGTTATAATGTTTGCGGATGGAATCCGGGATAGCCTTAATCGCCTAACTGTCTTCCACGGATCCGGACATCGGTGCACTTCGAGGCAGTGATATAACGAACTGACTCGGAACTGACACGAACTCGTAAAAGAAGATTCTCTTTACGACCGGCGCCATTGTTATTTCAGGCTTACCGCGTGAATGCGAAACTTTCTGATAATGTTCCATTTGTCTGCTCAAATTGAGACATTCGACGGCTTATACGACCACTCTAAAGTCCTATAATTCCTACAGTTCCCATAATTTCGTCTATTTTGCTGGCGCAACGGTGTTAGGGTCGCCAAGTTCACCTGGCAGAGAGGGGGTAACTTTTTCCCCTCATCCTCCTCTGGCCCTCCTTGCATAGTCGCCAGATCAAGACTTGTTCCCCCACTCTAATTTCCCTTTCCACTTCCGCCGCGGCCCGATCACGTGACGCGTTCCGTCTCTGTCGAGCATACTCCGGCATTGGCAGAGAGAGAGAGAGGGTAACTTTTTCCCCTCGATTCGTGCTCCCTCCCCTCATCCGGTGACACCGACCCTCCTTGCATAGTCGCCAGATCAAGACTTGTTCCCCCACTCTAATTTCCCCTTCCACAGCGACATTCCCCCACCCCTCCGCCGCGGCCCGGTCACGTGACGCGGTTCCGTCTCTGTCGAGCATACTGCGGCACTGGCAGAGAGAGGGTAACTTTTTCCCCCGGATTCGTGCTCCCTCCCCTCATCCGGCGACACTCCGGAATCCGTTTTTTGAGAATGACTCCTCGACAAAGCTGCGGAAAAGATTCTCGCGAAGGAAAAAGTGACCTGAAATGATCTGAGGATTGTCATCGGTTTTGTGCCAGGAAGCACAACAATTTTTGGGACACCTTGTATAATGATCTGCCGCGCGAGAATCTTCGTGTATATTAAAAGTTACAGGCACCTTGGCAACCTGTTAGTGGAAGTCCACGACGCCGTAGCGATTTTCACGAAACGTTAAGCACCGAGTTTCGGAAGCTCGTGATCCCGATCCCGAAACTCCGTTAGAACGGGGAAGAGATCGTGGAAGCCCCCGGTATAACCAACCACGTCAATTCCTACCACGAACGAGTAAGTATAGATGGATATCAGGCCGGCGGATTTAATATATGTGGGGACCGATTCACCCGGAATTAATTAAGACTGTTCCGCAAACGTCGATTACCATCGTTTAGGAATGTCCGATAAGGAATTACCGTGCCAATTTACGTGGGAATATCGCGAGGGATTTACTCGGTCCTTTCTTGCCGAAGCTTGGAAATCATTCGGGCACAGATTCGAAACGGTGGATTCGATTTAAAAGAGCAATTAATTGCGCATTGATCTCGCCGAATAAACGCGATGAACGCGGCGCGCCGGTGCGCCCCTTGATTCGCAGAGGTTTAATTACCGCCGTTAATAAATTTCATGAACGCGGGCTTTGCGTGTTCACCGCGGTAAATATTCTATAATTAATACAGTGTTCGGAATTATTACTTTATGCCATTACTTTCGTAGCTGATTCGATTTTAAGCGAGGCTCCCGACGACACTTGTCTCCACAATAGATAGGATACAGATCGAATTCGCGATGATGGCGTTTGTTTGTACAAAAGTTTGCGGATAAAACACGGATTGTTGAATGATAGGCTGGAATGAAAGAAAAATATTTTTTAACGGCCTTCTGTACAATTATTTACAATTAGACCGCGGATTTTATGCATTTATGGTAGAAATGTGTAGGTGCGATATAAAGCAGGAGATGAATTAAAGGAATTTGAAAGCTTCAATGTGTCAGTGTCAGCTTGTCAGAATTGTTAAAGGAGGAAAGAAATTTCTGTTTGGCTTCCTTGGTTCATCGTAATCGATGCGGGACAATTTTTATTTCTGCATAAAAATCCGCAGTCTGACGATAAGAAACCACTACTTTCCAAACGACGTCATTGTTTAACTCCAACATACAAAGCATTAAAGAAAATATTGCAACTAAAATATTTTCATATCAAACGATTAAAATACTACGTTATTGTAGTCCTAGGCAAAAGAAGTTCCATAGGCAACAGTAAAAAGGACACACGATGTATAATATTGTACAAACATATACGAAAACTGAATTTCTCGTCTCTCCATGTAGAGTCTAAATTTTAGACAAATGAAATTCATAATCCGAAAAGTGAGCTACTCATAATGAACATCGCTTTGGATAATTGGGTCTCTCCGTTAGTTCTGACACGGAAGATGCTACTCGAGGACTGTTTCGGCGAGATCGAACCGCTTGAGCATAAGAGACCATAGGTGGTTATGAAAAATCCGCGGTGGTCTTGAATGCGTTAAAGTACTCGGCGTCTTTTTTTTCTCGAAAATCCGTGGGCCCTTAATCCAGCCTTGCTCTGTAGTTCCGTAATCAGGTGAAGTAGGGCGCTATAATTACAGACGCAATTTGTTTCAAGCGTCGATGCACGACTGCTTGGAAGTAGCTCAAGGATCCTCGTCTACTCTCCGCCTCTCCTGTTCCGCCTCTGTGAACGCGAAGAGAACCGGGAGAAGTAAATACCTCCGACTGAGAACGCTGTGTCGAAATAAACGGTGAATCTTGATCGGTCAGTACTCGTGGCCAGACGGAATTTCACCCAAAAGGGTCCGGAGAGAGAGAGAGAGAGAGAGAGAGAGAGAGAGAGAGAGAGAGAGAGAGAGTTGCTCTATCCTCTCGCTTTTTCTTGTTTCCCATGAAAATTGTCTCCTGCTAATTTACCTCCCGGCACGGACTCATTCAGACGCTTCTCCCGTTATAGGGGGGATAATAAGGGGATTAGGCAGATTAAATGCAGGCTTGTACATTTTTGTAATTAGCTAGATTGAAGAGATAGAACGTCACCATTGAAATTCTGAATGGCACCGTTTTCTATGTAGTCGAAGCTCCATGCAGACGGGAAAAAGTTGTGAAGCAATACCTTGTGTACAAGCGGGGTGAAGAAGTCTTCCCGCATTACCATTCCGCGCTTTTCAAACCGGCACCTTTTTCCTCTTACGCTGTATTATTGTGTAATCCCCATTTTTGTTCCTAATTTTGCGAAGACTAGAACGGAGCACACTTTTATTCGCCGAACAATTTCCTGTTTTCAAGATGCAACATTAAAGCATTATTAATTTGTACGAACACACGCGTTTGGCTGCATTCGAATAATTTATGTATATTACGAGCAGACCCGCGGACCTTTATGCAAAATAAAAATTTCCCATGTCAATTGTAGGACTCAGAAGTTTAATGGAAATGCGTTGAACAATTTGACCAAGTCAAGAATAAAATATCATCATTCAGTTCGTCCAATGCATTTCGTCTTTACAAAATTATGAAGACAACGTTGACCAATCCATTGTTGTCGTAAGTGCATAAAATCTGCAGTCTAGTGATCACCGCCTGAACAATTCGTCCGTGCCGAACGTGTCGACACAATTAAACGAAAAGCACACAGCATTCGTAAATAATATCATACCGGTACAGTTAAAGACAGCAGGAAAGAAGACGTCTCATCCCTTAACGCGTTAATTGCCATGTCAGTTTTGACATTCATTTTTATCGTGACATATCCAGATAAACCGAATTTTATTAAGGTCTTTAGAATTCAAAAGGGTTAAAATGGCATTCCCTATAATACATTTAAAATGTCTAGTTTCGTCTTCATTTATTAAATTACTCTGATTTTGTAAGAATCTCTGGGAATGACATTTGACACTTCACGTGTCAACGTTCGCTCGAGACCCTTGCACGTATCGGTTGATTCAGCGGAACGGAAGTGTCGCTCGGACGTTCGAACAGAAATACTACAAAAGAAGCCTAAACAATTCGAGGCGAGTTTTACCGTGGCGGGCGGCGTTTTCTGCCGGAAGTTGCGGGGCGAGGGTTGAAGCAGGGACGATGACTAATTCGGGCTACAGGCTAATGTGACGTACGAAATCGGCGATCCGCCTCGGATCCGTCCCCCGGGACCAGGGATGTCGTTAATCAGGCCGGAGTGTATAAAGTTTGAAAGCAAATAAAGTAACCGAGATGTCCCGCGGTGGAAAATTACTTCCGCGATGATGATGAAGAGGAATAAGACGGCGGGCGGGAGGCTAGGCGTAGATGAGATTCCGTGAAACGGCGGGAAATAAGAAATGTCATTAAAGTTTCTTCGCGGGCCACGCGTCGATTCTTTTGCTGTCGCGGGGTCCCCCGCTTTTCGAGCAGCAGTTTTTCTTCCGCGCCTCGCCGCGCCGCTTCGCCTTTGATTATTCCTCGTTTTCGTCGCCGCGGTTATTTGCATTGGAGATCCAAAGGGCCGCGACCGACACAGAGGACAGTAGTGACGTCTGCGTTCAACCTTCGCCCGAACGACGCTGCTAATTGCGAACGCGGATTCGTTATTCCGTACGCGTTCTTCCCCCCCCCCCTCCCCCGGAACACCTACGAAAGGGATGTCACCGGTCAGTAAAAGTTTTACTTCATTTTTATACCGCCGGTACCCCGTGACTCGGCCGAATAAAATTTTCATAGATTTCGATTCGAAATAATCTCCCAAAGTGGGAATCCGCGAGGGCAATCCACAATGTCTTTACGGCGTGCTTGAGCCGCCATTTTGTTACCACCCGAGGATTTCATCTTTATTTCTGTAACGTTCGAGTTTACGGCGTTGGACGCGCACAATTGGGTAGTCCGTGAAAATTGGAGAATCGTGCTGGTTTCATCATGTTGTTAATCTCTTAACTTAACGATTATTTTGTAAAAGTGTGTATTATATTATAATACCCGAATATTCTCAGGCTTCTAAGTTAAGAGGTTAAAGTCTTAAGTCGATTCGAGACAGTGGTGTATACACATTTATTTATCCGGTCCTACAAATTAGTTCAATCGATGTCTCCAACGTCTCTCACGAAAAGAAAAATCGTACACGAAGAGAAATAGAAGAAAGATTTGCAAGAAGAGTTTGCAGTGCCGTATATAAATAAAATCACCAAATCATAGAAACTGATCCGATCAATGTCTCCAACAGTTCTAAAAAAAGGGGAACTCTTCTGACACAGGAAAAAATCAAAGAAAATCAGCAAGAGATTAGATCCTTGAAGTTCATGCGCCGAAGAGTTTTCTCTGCCGAACAAATATTCCGCGGCGAATTGTTTGAAAAGCCGGCTTATCTTGAACCGGAAGACGCATCTTTATTACCGCGTGCCGTTATCGCGGGGAACGCGTCGTCCCATAAATACAAGGGCGAATGAAATTTCTACAGGCTTGCGTTTGCAAATCACGTGCAAAATGTCGACGGCGGCCCAGTCGACGGGAAGACTGCGAGTGATTTGATTTAGCCCGGGTGGAGTTTTATTCCGCGACGGTTTCCTTATACGCTTTTTCGTTTTTTCTTCGTCTTCTTCTTCTTCCTCTTCTTCTCCCGGTCGTGTTCCTTCCTTCCTTCCGTCTCGTCTTCCCACCGGCTGGCTTCTCTCCTTTCGCTTCTGCCTCTAATAATTTCCCTTATCCGACGACATACGTCCGCTGATAGGATTCGGGTAGACGCCCCGACGACGCAGAAATACGTCCGTTCTACTTCTAATGCGATGCGGCGCCATGAATAATAACATCTACAACGCGTCGGCTTCGTATTCTTGGAAATCACGGCTCGTATCAAGCCCCGGGGTAACGTTCTGGGGGGAAATTTTTAGCCGGCGACACGTCTCTCGCGAAGTTTCTGCGCTCCCCTGGCCGCCATCGCGGCGTTTCCGCGGAGCCATTTGATCTTTCGGTGTCTCCGGCTTCGCGTGACAGACGTTTCTTCTTGAGACACCTGTGGCGTGCCCTTTGCGAAAGATTATGAAAATCTTTCTTGTCGCACGGAATGTTACGCTTTGATGTCCCGAGACGCTTTTGCTCTTGCTTCGCGGCGGCCATTTTTAATTTAGTGCTTTGAAGACACTTGGCTCTCGGGGAAAAAGTTAAATTGGGTAGCTATTTAATAAGCCGCGGCGAAGACGTCCGACGGAAGTAATTTTAAAAATATATCCAGTAAAAATAACGGTTGAAATTGACCGAATCAGTGCCAATTGTGCGGTTGCCAAAAATGTCCGCTTGCCGAGGATCGTGAACTTTGCCTTAGGTCTTATAATACTTTCACTGGCTCGCGACGAAGATTTCGAATAGAATCTACTGAATATTTTATGTTTGTTACTTTTATTATCGACATTTAGCCAGTAGACTAAATGTAGGCAAAGAATAAATACATTAAGTCCACGAAACCGTGAAAGAACTCGTAGAGCTTAAAATATGAAAAGACGGCAAAATATATTTATTTATTTATTTATTTATTGCTTTAAACCAAGTGGTTTATATAGCAAGTACAATATTATTACATCTAGCTTACATTAAATAGGTTTACACTGTTTCTAAAGTCTAACGGAACATTGTTTAAGGAAATTATAAATTATTTTTAGTCCTTTTATGTCAGGTTTACATAAGAAGGAACTAATACAAAGAGGGAAACAGTACTTGCCTTTGAGGAGCTTTGTTTCCAATGTATTGCGTTCGTTTTCATAGTCTGGACATTGCCATATAACATGATTTAGGTCTTGGAGTTCTGCTCCGCATTGGCAAGCACTGTTAGCTATAAAGTTAACCCTCGCCAAAGAACCATTTAAATTATAGTGATTAGCTCGACATCTATTAACAAAAACTAGAAAATCTCTAGAGAGCGCAAGACCAGTGTACCATGGCTTGCCTTTGTCCTTGTGATAAAATCTAACATAGTTCACACCTTTGATTAGACCCTCCTTTTTGATTAGGGTGTTAGTGGACAATCTTGCTTGAATTTTGAGGTCTCTGGTTAGGACGGCAAAATATATCTATGTTCTAATGAAAGCAGAAAATATTTATACGCAGTCTACGTTCTTCTGAATACTCCCGAAGCGTTCAAATTGAAAATAGAATTTTTAAGCGAATTAGATAGTCGTTTGTAAATATATTAAAAACAACCATGCCTTCGAGAGAATATATTTGATAGTATAATGTATTTTATGTTTTCGATTAAATTGACTTTTCATTGTCCACCGCAATTTTCGAATTGCGAAATTATCCCGGGAAAGTTTCCCCGGCGCTTTGCAGCAAGCCTTTGAGACGATCTTCGACGGAGGTTACCCATGCATTTCATCATCAAAACCGACATACCTGCTCCTTCCAGCTATATAGCCATCGCGCAATCGAATTTCCGAAAATTCTGCTGGTCGCGCAATCGATTTCCTGTTAGCCGGCTCGCCCGATTAATTTCAACTGAGCGAGGACTCACTGGCGGTATGATAATTAAAATTTGTTGCGGAATCACGATAACACGTTCCAATCTTGCGAAATGAATTCGCGATACACTGATTTGGATAATGTCGGGCAGACACGGCGGATATCGAAACGGCGCTGCGCTCTCGGTGTGTCTGTTACTGCAATTATTATAACGACGAACGCTCGTCACACTCAAGAATTTCGATCGATAGAATATTCGTTCGTAACTTTGCAAAGATTCCATAAAATAGAAGCATTGATAAATGATTTAATTATAAATACGTACAACGGTTTCTTCTTTTCTAAAAGAAACTACAGGGAACATTTTAAACATTAGTTAGAAAATGTTACAAATTGTTTTAGACATGGCAATGTTAAGTTTCTCAGAATTTTTCTCATTTAATAGAAAATGATTTTTTAGTGCCAGTTAGTGTATTGTAATTGCAGAATTCTCTCTTTACAATTTCTAAAGTTAAATTAGCAACCAATTGCGCTATTTCTTCTATGGTTCTGATAATAAACTTCATTTTGAAGCTGGAAATTTCGAAATTAAGCGTCGCACAAATTAGTCCAAATTGCTCCATTTTGTCCGAGAGAAATAGATCGATTTTTGAAGATTTGTACCAACAGAATCCTCTCTTTGGAATCCCTAGGGTTAAATTAGTCATCGATTGCGTCATCCCCAAATTCGACAAAGACTTGATTACTGACTAGGATCGTGCTCATTCCATTTCTCAAAATGCAATTCATACCATTATCGAAGTAATCGTGCCGAGCCTTAAAAACCAAAAATTGTCGACATCGCGTTAATAAACGCAGCGGTACGCTTCTGCCGGCGTTCGAAAGTATTCGTGGCCGGGAAAGAAAAGCCCCGGGGAGTTTGTTTAGGAGAAGAAAAGAATGGTCCATTGACGAGCCGGGCAGAATGGTAAGAAAAAGAGGCGAACAGAGGGGTCGGAGAACGAGAGGTCAAGCATTTAGTGGCTCGATGGCGCGTGGATGGGGTACGAGGGTACGGGGGTGTAAACGTAGGCGAACAGCAATTCCGTTTCGTTAAGCAATTCCGACGTGTTTCGTCCGATAACGTCTGACGGTGGGCTGCTCTCATAACAAATGAATTTATTCGTGCGCGGGTTTACGCGGTCGGCGGTCACACGGAAAATTTACAGGGAAATGGCGGCTAGATACCGGAATACGCCGACTCCGCGGAATTTCCGGTCCTTTTTACCCGACGCGGCTTTGTTTGGCCGTTTTAGAGGTACTGCGAAGTCGGCGGCGATTTTTCACTCTTAATCTCGCCCCCGGTACGCGCACGTGAGCCTGCCTCGCTCGCTGGCTAAACAGAGAGAAAACGGTTTCATTCTTGATGGAAATTTTTGCAAGCATCCGCAACGAACGCTCGTTTTCGGGACACGAATCCGCGGGCCGGATCGGGCTCCATTAAACCGTCTTACAATCAGTCGGGTTCCCCATTATATCGTATTTTTACTTTCATTTTTGCCGCCGATACTTTTCCAGAATTCTCTTGATTATTCGATGCTCGGAGCGAACGGTCCTCGATTCATTACCTTATTTTCAACCATTTGCACCTGATATTTATAGTTTGTTCTTTTAAGAATAATTTGAGCAATACTATTTCCATTTACGTTGGAAGACAGTATTTATTTATTTAACTGATACGGCTTTTTTTTATTTTTACCTTGACATAATTAGTGCTAATAATTTTCTTCGTTTGCCTCGTCCTCCTTGGTCTTGTCTACACGTATATTTTGTAATAATTCCTACACAGATATTTGTTTGATTCTAAACTAACAATTTTCTTCGTTTACCTTAGATCATCCTCCTTGGTCTTGTCTACATGTACACGTATGTTTTGTAATCATTTTTAACAGATAATTGTCTGTTTCGGAACTCTGTGTATCGTTTGGTCAATTCATTGAAAACTTTCTTTTTTATAAATTGCCAGTTCCATATATTTTCAATTAGAATGATTTTATTAGACTTTTCGAAGTTCCGTGATGAAATTCCAGACATTTTAAGTGTTCAACGATCACGTTCATAAATCGCCGAACACTAATGTTAAGTGTCACGTGGAAAATGGTTGTAATCGTTCAGCGATCGAGCTGTCAATAGGTTTCCACCGGTGAAAAGCGTGGTGATCAATGGAAATATCATTTCAGAATGTTCAGCGTCGACTATGTTGCTGGGTATTTTGAGTTAACCCGGTGAAAGACCCGGAGGAAAGTCTGTCCTCGCCGTTTCTCGATATTCCGCGCGCGTTCTTTGCAAACGAGATTCCGACCAGAGCGCGGGAATAGGAAAAATTTTCAGCTGGCCTCGTGAAACGTCGTAAAGACGGACGTTACACGTACTGCAAACTATCTTAGGACATTCTGAACGAACGTGTCAGTAGCTGCTGGTCCGATTTGCATCATTATCGGTCGCCCCCCTTGAAACGAGTCAAAAAGTCACACGGAGCGGCGCGGCGCGGCGTCACCGGAATCGGCGGAAACAACCTGCAAGAATCATCGGCGAGATCGGCGAAGATTTTCCACGTCGTTTTTTCACTCCAGTGTTATCATTAGTGGGGCGATCTTTATGCAAATCGAACGCTTTCCGCGTCAATTACTAGAAACGGAAGTTGGCTGAACATTTATTTCTTCTCTTAACATCCTCTCCGATAGAAAGAAAAAATTGATAGCGGATCTTTATACAAAACAAGAATTTTCTATCCGAATTTTAACAAACTGGTGGGAAGTAAATATTTATTTTACGTGACAGTATTTTAAAATATTCTTCTAATGTTTTTACTATTTTAAATTGCACCTTCGTCGTTTTGTCGTGAATCTGTTAACAAAATGGTGCACACTACAACAAGAGTTACCAAGAGTTACCCGACATTATCGTCCACCATTATCTTCGATATTCTAAAGTCCAGAAAATAAAATCAGGGTCAGCAGGCTTCGATGGATCGAAAGGTCCGGCGATCCACGAGCGGCGGACTAACGTTCCAATTAAAAGAGTTGCTACCTCGACAGGACGCAAACTGCGCGTTTGCAGGGGTGGATTTCGCATTAGGCAGATCCCCCAAAAGGGAATGCAGCCTTTCGGTAAACCGCGTCGGCGAGCGAACCGAAACGAAAGCAATTTTTCGATTCAGCTTGCAGAAATTGAAACTCTGTGGAAAGTTCGCGTTATCTACGACAGAAACGAGAAGAGAGAGAGAGAGAGAAAGGGGGAGGAGAGAGAAGAGAGACGGATGTTTGGGGTTGGAAGCTACAAAGGAGCCGGCTGAACGGTGTCCAGCGAGAAGATAACGCGAATCGGACTTGAAAGAGGTGAAACTCTCGCGAGAGGGGAGGGGAGGACACGGGCCACCGGAGATTTCCCGACAGAAATTGGATATTGAAAGTCCGCCAAGTATTGCAATCAGGCTCCGATTAATTGCATCCTTTGATTTACACGCCGACCAACTTATATAAAGTCGATCGGGAACGATTCCGCGCGCGCGCGCGCGAGCGAGCGGTGACGCTAACGTCGTATGCACGAGGATCGAGAGGTCGCGGGGCTGGACGAAGGGGAGAAAACGAACCTCGGAGGCTTTTCAACTTTCTGCAACTTTTTCCAGCCCTTTAAAGGGCGGCGCTTTTCAAGTGTCGGCGCGTCGATGGAGTGCTGAAAGCGACAGAGGAGCCGATGAGAGCTGGACGCCGAGGATCTTCCCTTAAATTTCCGTGGATAACTGCACCCCCTTCACTTCCCTACCTCCCCCCTCCCACTTATACTGAAGAGAACAAATTTTTCCACGGGCCGGATCCGTCCTTACCGTCGAACGTGGAATTTTATACTTCTTTGAGAAGACCCGCAATTAAGACGAACTGGTCCAGCATGCGGAGATCGCGTGATTGGGGATGCTGATTGCTCCTGTTTCGCTGGGAATGAGAACCGAGTCGTGATTTAAAATATTTCTCTTGCAAAAATGTTTTATGCTGACTGTGTGTAAAATAGTTGCCATTTCATTCGTGTCTTTTATTTTTCCGTGGTCAAACATGCGGGGTGGGATAACAAAAATTAATAATTGTTTTGAATTCTGGTAACTTGGTATTTTAGACTATACGTTACTACGACTTACAGGCGTAGGAACCCGTTTTTAATAAAATTTATTTAATTTACAATTTGTATAATTTAGTAAAATTTTAGTATATTTGCTTACGAAGAGAATTCTCTGTTTCAATTGATTGATTACGTGAAAATTTCGTGTAACAGCATTTTCTACAGTTTCGACTCCATTTTGGTTTAAATCGAGACTGCATTCGAGAGCGCGACCCATCGAACTTTCAGCTTATATTGACACAAAATGAGTCGGGATCATGTCTCACATCGACAGCGACGTCGCTGAAAGACAACCCTCTGGCGATTTCGCGGAGAGATCTTCGATAATTTTGTCCTCGAAGCTGAACTGTTAAGTGAATACTCCAAGGAGCGTTCTACACGTGTCGCTAATTTTTTTAAGGTTTCAAGAGGAAAAGTTCCGCGATTCTGACGAAGTTATTTGTCGAGATCCTGCGACAGCGGTTCTCAATTTCTGTACTTACGTTCTTGCATAACACGGTGCTAAAATAACAGAGCTTTGAACAAACATCTTACGAGCTAGCACGAGGCATAGCGTAAAGAAACCATTCCGATAACAAATTTTCCATTTAGGAGCAAGAAAAGAATTGGCAATAAAAAGGATACACGTCCAGTAACATTTTAAAATATGAAAGAATCTCAACAGATCTCGCAAATATTTATTACAGAAAATTTCTGGTTCCATTGCAGATAGAGTATAAAAGTTTGTATGCTTTACTAACAATAAAAGAGCCGAGTATTAAAAGTAACTTCACCGTGTCTCGTAACAATTACAGAAAAATGTCTACTAAAATTTGGCATGATTTTTATTATGATACGTGCACGAGTAGATTTTAGAGCTTCGGTATTCAAGCAAATGTTAAATAAAAATTCTGAAATAAATCGTTCCGACTCGTCTGTCGTATTGTAAAATGTAATTGATTTTTAATTGTATGAGAGAAAAATGAGAGCAATGTGTATATCGGCCTCGCCAAACAAATGCAAATGATACTTCCGGGGAGGGGAGGGGGTATTGTTTTGAAAGATGTGCAACTCTGAGAGGAAAGTACTTCTCTGTACGTGGCAGAGAGACAATCAGGGTTCTCAGGGTCACATATATGGCGGCAATTCGTCGCGTGTTGACCCAGCAGACTTATGTGACCATTATATACGAAAGGCGTTGGCAAGCTTAGCAGGAAAAGTCAGTGGCAGAGCATCTTCACGGCGAATATATGGCTCGGATCTGTAATTTTTATCTGTGTCCGCATTCTTATTCCATGACGCTCCTTCCAGCCGCCCTTTTTTTCTACCTGTAGCCTCCTCGTGCCGATCGCCATATAACTTCTCACTTGAGCGAACAGATTTAATAGCGAATCGTAATAAGGGCCATTGTGAGTCGAGTTCCTGGCCACCTGCGATTCTGGTATCAAAGGGTAGCAGAGAATTCGGCCAGAAGCTGGCTATTGGACGGGGAATCCAATGATTCATTCAAATTTCAGATAGTAAATACTATGGATCCCTCTTGTAATTTTATATAGATCCGATAAAGCGATTAAAGATGCCTTTGTCTGCTGCCAGACCATTGAAAATCTATAACATGCGTCGAATCGTCAGTTATGTTATTACAAATTATTATTACAAGTGTTCTCTCTATTCTCTAGGTAGCAAATGACGTAACTAATAGACTGTGAATCGTTGTGTAGAATACAAATTTTGAGATGCAGGAGCTAAATAAAAAATTGCCGCTCGTAAATTCTTTTAATCTTTTTACTGTTTTACATTGCACCCACACGTTTGTATTGTGAATATATAAAATTCGCAGTATGGGGATTAAAGCGGATCATGTATGTATGTGGACCACATTCATTGTATTAGGATCTTGATATTTAATCAGTATTGTGCACGGCGTGTTACGATGGTCCTTAATCCGGGGATACTCGAGGAAAGCTTAAATAGATGATAACATACCGGCGATACGGGATAAAAATCTGGATAAGGCACTAAATAATATTATCCGATAAAATTTTTATATCGACGCTATCGTTTCACACGGAATTTCTGCAACGTCATTACAGCGGCTTATCTAGGGAATAGATTCGCCATTTACGACAAGTAAAATGGAGTCCAGGAAGGAGGTATAAAGTCCGACTAAATTAATGTTACTGTGATAACGTAATTATAAATAGCAATAACAGAAGTTATTGGCAATATTGTGCATTTACGTCTCTGTAATAAAACTTTACTGCACTCGCGTTCGACCTGCTCTACAAAATTTCGTGGAAACCGTTGTTCCAAATATTTTCAAAGTATATTAAAAAAATGTATTAAAAGATAATTCCAATATTAATTCGGAAATACAGATTATTTAATACGTTTATTCGATTAGCCAGAGAGCAATTATAAAGCAGTAAAAATATATAAATAAATGCATAGAGAGTGCAGTCTAAAATTTTACATTTCGAAAGATATTTTATTCGGAAATACGAGGTTAGAGTTTGTTGGGAAAACGATGGCGGGTTACTAAGTGCTTCTAGCACATGAATATTCTATCTTTCAAACCGTAATGGACACGTTTACCGCGGCCTAATAATTAATAATTATTAAACGTAGGAGCCGCGTGTTTTGTGCCATCTTGAGGCCTGGCCTGAATATTCATCCCATTTCCCGAATGCATGGAATTTCAAACGAACTTCCAAGGGAAGAACGTATCATCGCATGACGAACAATTATGCTTCCATCCTCTTGAATCTACAATAAAACGGATGCCATACCATGGTCCCTATCTCCGACACGCGTTACCGTAATGGCCGAAGAGCTTTTCGCGTGACCGAGACGATCTTTAGATCCGATTTCTAGATAGCGTCCGTATATTAGGCTACCAGAATTGACAAATCGACGGAGCTGGAACAGAACAATTTTTACATTCTTCATTTTTCCTGACAGAAATTTCTTGAATTTGTCATGTAAAGACAAATCAGTGGTGATTACCCTAAAACTTAAACTTACAGTTCAAAATATAAAATAATAATAACGGTAAATTTAAAGTATCGCTGAAACAGCTGTTTCGGGAGATTGTGAATTCAGAATAAACGAGAACATCAGTATCACTATCATTAAAACACCATTCAAAAATATTTCAAAATTGCCCGCCACTGTACAAAGCGCATTTATACCAAAAATATTTGTAGAATTATTTTCTAAGCTCAGCAATTTCTTCTATCAGCAACAACAGTTCGAAATCGATTGTTGTCGTAAGCCGCGCAACATTCCCAGCTCACAATGCATCAGGACAGTATCGTGTAGCCCACAGCGAGTTCTCGGAAAAATTTTCCGCAAGGTCCTAGCCAGCCAAAGAACGAAATCCTCGAGTTCCGCGAGCAAGCGTAAAACTATCCTCTCGGTGGCGTGTGTGATGTTTCTACATACAACTATCCGGCGTGTTGAATCAGCATCCCCCATTTGCTTTGTGCTAAAGAGGTTTACCCGTTGCGCCGGTCCTCGCAACTATGTGTCCAATATCGCGATAATGTTTGCCGCGGTTGTTTGTACGTTCCGCGGCACGTGACGTAGCACGTGTGTAAAACCACACCATGGACTCATCGATGTGGACCGTGGCGAAACGACGATAATATCTGGAGCCGCGTATCTCCAGGGTGGATCTTAATATCCGCTCTCGCGTCCCCACCCTAATTGGTTTATTTTAGACCTGCCAGGAGATTTGAATTATGGCCATTTAATACCCGAGGATGAGGTGGTGGGGGGAGGAAGCCTCTCCCTCTCCATCTTTTATTCCCTCGTTCGTCGTTGTCTTCACCCTCTTTCGCCATCTGCCACAGGCCTTTTTCCTCTCCGGTGTCACTTATCCGTCAATTCGGCGCTTTCGTCGCCCGCCTGGCTCTTCTTCTTGTCATTGTATACCATTTTCCGCCATCTTCTATGCCCGCCTCTCGCTGCACCCTTCGTCCTCTCGGTTCGAAGCTTCGCCGTAGCCATCGCAGCCAATTTCGGCCGATAGACACACACGACAGCTGCAACGTTTATGCTGAGCTGCCGTGCATACCCTTAATATCCGCCGCAATCTGTAATTAAGCCTCCGCTACCCATTAGGCTCGCTACCCCAGCCCAAGACACGCTGCTACCTGCAAATCCCACCCACCTGGATTTTTCAACGCCATCCCCCGAAGTCCAGGAAGTTAGGATACCTGAGTATATCCTTCCTACGATCAGGGCAGGAACTTTTGCATAATGGTCACGGGCTTCTTTTCGGACGGACTTTTAGGAACCTTCTAATCGCTCCTTTGTCACGCACCCCTGAAACGTTCAGCTTGTTCAGGCTGCCGTACGGGCTAACGTCGATTCGTTTTCTTTAGTCGAGGGATGGAGATTTGGCAGGGGTGGTAAGACGAATATTATCGGGAATTTTTCCTTTTCCAATTTATTTGTTGCGTCGATAAGTTTCTTGGAAGTGTGTCGAGACACACATTACGCATTTATAGTATCTGCCATTAATCACATTTTTAGTCTGTGTTCACCATAAAGAATTTTTGAACGATGAAATTTCCAGAATGTATATTAACTCTTATGAAGTTGCAAAATACATTTTAAAAAGTTTTCGTTACAAGCCCATCTGAAGAGGTAGTGAAAATTTTCGTTACGTGTCATCCAGTGAATTGTAATCCATCTAGCTTGGCAGAAAAACTGAAGTCGTTTGTGCAGTCAATTATGAGACTGATTGTAAATCGTAAACTTTCGAAATCTGTTGAACAACCCCTGAAGGGGGTTGCGATCACGGTTGCCATCTTTGACAGGACGATTTTAAGGAATCCTGGCGTGCCGATCCGGAGGGGTGGCTGGCAAGAAAGTCGGTGGCAAGGACCGGGTCGCAATTTCCACCCCCACCCCCAGTGGCGGTCGACTTTTCAGGCGAAACTCCTGGTAATATCGTCGGGTAATACGACGGTGGCGGAAGGTGACAACAAAAAGCGCTAATAGTACATCAAAACTCGAGTCGCGGGCGCGCCGGATTAAGCTGTCGGAGTAAAAATGAGGGGAGAGGGGGGGGGGGGGGGTTCGTCGGGGGTGGCCTAAGAGGGAAGGGAGGAGATAGGAAAAAGCCAACATTAAGAGGCGCTGAGCTGGCGACACGGCAATCTCAGGAACTGGCAGGAAAAAATCCGAGCGCAGCCCGTTGGCGCGGCTCAAAAAAAGAACTGGCTAAAAGGTCGTTAAGGTTAATGCGCCGCGAGAAGACGAGGATCGCCTGAAAGAGCGGTGGCCCTCGGTTGTTCGCGGTTCATTTTCGGGGGTGACTGGCTCCGGACGAGGGTTTGCTGAACCATTCGGGGGTGGCTTGACGAGCGCGCTGCTTTGACACGTAATTGGCTTAAAACGACGCAAGTGGTTCGCGGGAAAAAAGTCACCCCTGCGTTTGACCCATTGGTCACCGTTGCGTCGATACATTTTGAAACGTTGGGACTGTGGTAAAACAATTTTGGGTAATTATTTAGAAAAGATTCCTTTTAGCTGAGAAAGATTCTGATGACCTTGAAATTGGTGGTCAAGGTCATCGTTCTGAACAACTTTTCCCTGTACATGTTATCGCAGAACGGCCCTAGTTTTTTTACGATTTGCGTGCATGATCGATTGGAGATCAGGCTGAAGCATTCAGGGGTAAGAATAGCGAAGAAAAGAAACGCTAATGAAATATTTAAGGATTGACTTGATTTTCCGCAAAGAAAATTTCGATAATCGTCCCGTCTTCTCTGCTACACGTTCCACAATGCTGTGCGGTTTCAATGAAATCTTGGAAACTACTTTGAGATTTCTTGAACAAATTTCCTTTCAGAAACGTGGAGTTTCATTAGTAGGGGAAAAGTAGGTTCAAGAAACCGACGAACTATGCTAATACCAAAGACAAAAGAATGAAAGAAGAGAAGCTATACAATCGCACTAAATAAAGATATGAAAAGAAAGAAACTAGACAAAAGAAGGATCCTGAAGGTGACGGAGGAGATAAGGAAGACAGAGATAGAGGATAACCTGGATAATCCGAAGAACGAACTGAAGAGGATGCCATGAGATACTCTATGAAATAAAGAAGACAAGACTGAAATCATAAACTTATAAAATATTCAAACCTGGGCTGAGAGAATCTACAATATTTCATCAAAGTAATAATTGTTAGGGTCGATGCTCTTTTGGTAATACTACCCCCACTACAGAAAGTATTCGATCAATATCTTAAATGTGTTTATTGGAAGAATTTTACTTGTGCGTTTATTAAACTTGAAAAATGATTTTGCAGATGTACTAGATAAAAATGTAAACGGTGAATGCAGTTTCTATAAAAACGTGAATAAAATGATGGACACCCACTCTCTTTTACCAAATAGAAAATAATATATATCGGGACTGTTTAACGTTACATAAAAGTTATAAAAGATTCAAGTAGCATGGCAGAGCATTAAAACACTTTTTAACACGTCAGACGACAAACATAACGCCAGAAGTTGTCAGAAATGTGTCCTGAAAGCTAGGGGATGATTTCCTCCCCGCCTCAAACCAGTGCTAAATATCCTCCTCTTATCGTGCCCTATAAAAAAAAATAAACATTATCACATAAAATTTCCATGAACATTCCGTAAAATTCCTGCAAATATGACAAGCTTGATCAAATATATGAATAATTATAAAGACAGACGCTCGTCTCGTTCGATCTCGTCTTTTCACCAGGGTTGCCGAAGAAACCGCAACCATCCCCAGCATCCGAGAGGACCCCGTCGAGCCAAGGTCTCGTGTCATGGTTTGTTACACCCCGTCCGATACGTGGCGTCTCGCACACGCGTTGAAAGAAACAATGGGCTCGCCGGAACGATCCCAGGAGACGCGTAGCTCGCGCGATGGTTTCCGGTCGGTCGGGACGATGCGATGGCGGCGTTAAGAGTTCACATCGCGTCGTGTTTCGCGACACTCTCTTGACTTTACGGTTGACTTGGGTTTTACGGCCAGTTAAGGTTCCGCCACGTTGGTCTCGGGAATTTTCGTTTCAAGGTTTCGATTGGCGACCTAGCGAAAGAACCTAGAGCAAGGAGGGAGAGAGAGAAAGAGAGAGAGAGAGAGAGAGGGAGAGAGAGCTTAAGATCCGTCTACGAGCGGGGCTACGCTCGGATGAGACTCGCCCGGGTTTATGGAACTGTCAAAACTAAGGATCCGTGACTCCGCCTGCTGAAGATGCCGGTTTTGGGGGCGGCGTTATTATCCGGAATTCCTTTGAAAATTGATGAAAATGCGGAGAAACGTGTCCTGCGTCTCTCGCGAGCTCGGCATGTTTATTGAAGCAGCATTTCCTCTCCTTCGCTGGAAAATGTTTAATCAAATGTTGTCACCGGACTGCGAATTTCAATGCATCTAACGCAACCAACAACTAGAACTGTCGGATCCACGAGAAGGGCCTCCAAAGGGAAGAATTGTCGGGAAGAAAAAATGTCACATCGGAAGAGAGGAAAATCCGAAGGAATTGCCTGGTCAGTGCCGTATATCGTGCTCAAAGTTAATTTCTCCGGGAATAATGTATACTCGAGTAGTAATACCTCGAGCATTGTGCAAGCGGCGTCGTCGTCCGTCCATGAATTTAAAGGCGCGGACTCCGGTGAATAGGGAAGGCGTTAATACGCCCGACAAATTTCGTTATTACGTACCGACCCGGAGAAACGGAGACAGCGCGGAGAGAGAGAGAGAGAGAGAGAGAGAGAGAGAGAGAGAGAGCTAGGCATTTACATTGTATATAAAAAGAGAGAATCGTAGCCGAGGGCAAGGGGCACGTTCCGCTCCTCCAGAGAAATCCTTAAAGCCGTTTAAGCCCTGCGGTGACGCCGGATCTCACGTAGCCACGGTGGAAGAGGACGCGGAACGCCGGCGTCCAACGACGGATGAATGGAGCTTAACTCTGCGGCCGTGCGATTTGTACGCGTGTTCGTTTGCCGTCGATTTGAAAGGTTAATTCACTGATAATCGGCCATCGCCGCCTCCGTCCTCTTCACCCTCCAACCCCCACTTTTTCGGCCACCCCTAACGACCGCCAATATGAACGTCGAACCAGCAAACTATTAATTATCAAATTCACGGGAAACAGCTAACACGTTCGCCAAGTGTCGCATTTGTTTTCTCCGTGTTCGAAAGTAAATTTTTCCGATGATAGTATACTTGGTTATGGTTTGTGAGATGCGAGGGTGGTCAACTTCGTCGACCTTGAATTCTTTTAGCTCTGATTTTGTTGGATAGATTAGATTTCGGTGTGTAAAACCTTTATGGTTGCTGCATAAGTGAACGCACAAAGGTGATGCAGCTATTGTCGCAGCTAAGCTAAGGTTTAGGTTACAAGCACCTTAAATGTTGTTTTCCTTTTATTCTTTCTACGGTGTGGCAACTTTGTATCGTTTACACAGAATGTTTCCTTAAATAAAATTTTCATTTTGTTACCGTGGATGCATTGGACAATCATGCAGTTATTTATCGTTACAATTTCGTCGTTTGAGAATAATTGAAATTTCTGTCTTAAACTTCACCCCCCCCCACCCCCAATTGTGCTAAATAAATGCATCACATTTGCAGTTTACTTGTATACTTATTCCATGATCGTCGCGCATTTAATAAATAATAACAAAACAATTTCGTCTAAACTCAAAAGACTCTGAAGAAGTGCAAAAATTTCGACAAAGGAACGCTTTGCATGTACGCGCCTAATAATAATATTAATGCCACCCCGTCGTCGCATAAAATAGAGGGAATTCCAATTTCTGCGCTGCGCACGGGAAAGGAAGCCGTACGATAAATTCGAAATTTTGTTTCGTGCCAGATAAATTTTAATCCTTGCCGGGGTCCTCGAGTAAAAGGCTCTCGCGCCTCTTCATAAGAAGATATTACAATATGTAGAGAGAGAGAGACAGAGAGGGTGAGAGAGAGAGAGAGAGAGAGAGAGAGAGAGAGGGGGTGACGCGGGTGAATGCGGGATCATCCTATCCATACCGTCGCCATGATATATCATAAGTTCCATTATCCGCGAGCAGTGTTACATTATCGCGGCACGTTTCGGCTTAAAGGCATCTCTCAGGTGAAATGGCCGACGCCATTCTTACATTGTACGTTTCTGTGTACGACGCCGTGCAAATTGAATTTAACTGCTCGAAGGAAAGAGGACGTGTCTCGACTCTTTAACCGCACTTCCCCCCTCCCCCCTCTTTTTGCACAACCCCCCTTCTGCACTGTAACCTCGAGGAGGGGACGAAGAGGTAATTATGTGACGTCTATTCGATACGCTAATGCGATCGCGATACACTATGCCCCTGGTGAAATTTTATTGAGGATTTTGCAACCGGGAAATTTAGATGCCGGGGTGAAAGTCTATACCGGGTGGAGCCTAACTTACTGCGCGATTAGGCGAGGCTGGCCTCGGGAATATTGAAAACTGACTCTGAACTTGATGAAACATTTTTCTACTGAGCTTTTAATGGCGAGCTTGTTCCGAGTCTTTTTTTAAATTTTGTTTGACCGCAGACATTGTTGGTTTGTCTGTCTATAAATATTAGTTATATTTATTCTACAGGTAGTAAAATGATTATTTTAGATAAAGTAGTTTATGGAAGTTCAAGTTTGTCGAACGAGATGATTGAACGTAAATAGCACAAAACGAACCGTTTCCGTTCGATCCACCCGTTATAATAACAGCTATGTGGATATTAAACGTATTCAGGATGTTTTCGTCGTCGAGGGGGGTGGGTCTCGGTGCAATGACTTTGCATTAGAGGTTTTCCAATATGGGACCAATCCTCCTGACTTCTGGCCCCTAACCCCTGTCTCGTTCATCCCCCCGACCTTGCCAGCGACCAACATCGACCTCCCCCCGTCCACATCGTCCTCACGTCATACCGCGCGATGTTATCCGCTGGGTATTATGAGTTTAGAAATATCATAATACCGGCGACGTGTTTCTGCGATATTGAATTTTGAACAGGGCGTCTCGTCCGGCGAAAAACCGTGGAATTCGTTTCCGTGCGTGTGCACTTCCCCGTGCGAAATTGAACAAGATGAACATATAAAAATGAACTGCTCTAAAAATCAATATGCGCTTCATACTACGTACAAATGCTCGAAGATGCGTCGTACAAATTACGATATTAATTCTGTGCGAAAGTACAATATGTTTTCTCGATGCATAAATTGGTCAATTTATAAGAGTACTTTATATAATCGATACATGTAACATGCTAATGGTTTACAATGACTGTGTGTGGCTAAAAATTAACAAAAAAAAAAGAAAAAAATTCGAGCAACCTGCAAGACGACCAGATACATTTACGGACTAATTGCGGACCAACATGATCGCAGCGTCGGATCCGCAATAGTTCGCATCGAAGCTGAATCGAAGCCTCGCAACCCTCGGTATTCTTCGACCCCTACGTAGTTCGCCGGGGGCTTAGTGGCTTCCTTGATTGCGTACATCCCTTCTCCGCGCTTTGGTAGACCGCCATTAAAAAGCTCGTGATAATGATAATAATAATAATAATAGTGATCGTTATTATCATTATCAATATTATTGATATTATTATTATTATTATCATTATTATCATAATAAAAAAGTTCCTTCAGAAATTATTATCATCAATCAAAAGTTCGTTCTTACAGCCCCGTCGCCTCCAAGGTCTTCCTCTCAGTCATCTTCCTTTTCGTGCGACTCGAGCCCCTGAAACCCCCTCCCTCCTCATTTGGTTGAAACTCCGCGCAAATGGAACTTCGAAAATAAGCAGCCTATTACTCATTATCCGGCACGCTTATCGGTGGAACCCGGAGTTCCGGGGGACGATCTTTCTGTTGGCCAGGAACTTCGAGTTTTCGGAAGCCGAAAGGCCTCGAGACTTTTAAAGCGGCCGCAGACACCGGGCCGCCGTACCTTACGAGCGGAAAGTCGATCCGAGATACCCATTCCCGAGATGATTTATCTATTTGTTGTTGGCAAATTGAAAGGAGTTTGCGCGACCCCTGTCTTGTTTCCCTGAATGGAACCCGCGACTTTTCCGGACGGATTTATGATCGCGAAGAAACTCGCGTTAATGGCCCGCCGGGATTATCTTCGATGCTTAATAGTTGTCCTCATCCTCGGTGATTCATTATATGTTTATGATTCTTAACACCCTACGTCTTATTTTACGGTTGCAGCGATTAGAACTCCTTTGTAGTTCATAATTTCCTAGCAGAGGAAAAATCAGATTTATGTCTATCGTATGTGATAGAATTTTATTACGGTTTAAAGGGGAAATCAATAACATTTCTAAGACTGTGTTTGGAATCTTCTTCTTCATAAGTCTGATATATGGAACCAGTCATTTGTCCGTAATGGGAAACAGTCTCAGCGCAAGGTGTTAGGATAATAACCAAATTCATTCACCTTATATTTTACAAATAATAACCAATTTCTATAGCTCATATATTATATATTCTTCACCACAAAACAAATTTTTTCTAACGTTCGATAACCGGTAAAATTGAAAAAAACTTGTTTCTCGAACTCAATGAAAGAATGCACCAACCATGCTCACCATTTCAGCATCAATTCAAGGTGTTAATCGGAATTCGTGAAATTTGATCGATAGGTACGTTTCTCTTTTTGCGGAGATAACAGTCGACCCGTCGAACCTATAATTAGACTTTATTTCAGGATTATCAAGTAGTGACTGAAGTTGACGAAGAGGGGCATGGTTCCCCCATCGGAGCAGCTGTCACACGGGAAATTGGGTCCCAAGGGTTTTAAGTTTTTGCGTGGCACGTCGGCGTTGGTTTACGTCTATACACTGGAGTCTGTCGTCGGCGCTGCGCAAACATCGTAGTTTACTTCATCAGAAGCGACTCGACACCGATACCGAGGATCAGAATACGCGAGGGTGTTGCGAGCTCTTCAAAGGATGACGGCGAGCAAACACTCGGGACTATTTTATTTTGGCCCGTGATGAAGAGCACCCGCCGAACGTTTTGGAAAACAAACTTCAGTCTCGGCCGCGGAGACCGAGTTTCGTTCGTGGGACAGATTTTTGGACGTGCCAAAACATTGCGTTGCCTCCCTTCGATCTTCATTCCGCTTTTATTTATTTTGTCGCAGGAATTCAAGGATTGCCAAAAATGTACCTTTTAACACATTAACTGCCACCTCGGTCACGTATGATCGACAGTGATTTTTGACTAGGTTTAGAAATTCATTTTTATTGCCACATATCCAGATAAACCGAAATTTATTAGGATCTTTAGAATCCAAAAGGGTTCAGACAGCATCCCCTATAATAATATAATTAAATTACGCCAATTTTGTAAGAATCTCTGAGTATACATTGTATACTAAGTTTTGTATAACTTTTATATCGATTGGTTGGCGTTTCTCGTTAACGTATTAACAAAGATGCGATCAACATTTTTGTCAAAGAAAAGATTTTTTAAAATCACCTCGAGCATCATCCCTTGTGGTTTCTGACACCCTGTCTGGGACATTCATTTCATTCTGGGAGATTCGTTTACGTTGATTTTACTTTGTGAAGGATGCGGACATCATGTAAGTAGAAGGACTCGTTACGCAGTCGGAGCGGTAGTTCCCCTTCAAAGGCTAGGATATATCCCGAGTTAGGTCCCGGGGTTAGGCGAGCTCTATGACTCACGGAAACCGGGGTCAGACATCGCGTCGAACTCCGTCGGTAACAACAGCAACAGCCGCGCGTTCGCGGTTACCTTGGGCTCATTGTCATCCAATGGCAGGTCGTCGAACTTCCTCCGCGGAAAAGGAAGTTTGGCCACTTTCAGCCAACCGACGCTGAACTTCAGGGTTCGAGGGAACCAGGGGGGGGGGGGGGAAGGGGGTTATCAGTTGCATCGGTCAAGTCTCGCCCGGCAAATCAACGTTCCCACGATCCTTCCAAGGACGATTACCGGGGGGAGTCCTGTTTGCTATCACTTCGGTGTGTCCAGGAGCCGGCGGATTTGCTGGGCGAAAGCCAGATATTCTCCTACAGTCATATCACCCCTCTCTTCCCCCCTCCCATCCTCCCCCTTCGCCCGTGCCTGTAAGTCAGCTAAATCTGATTGAACTTCATGAATGATTCAGTTTGTTTTTCTAACGTGAGGAGAAACGACGCCGGGATTTTCGTTTAATGAGCGCCACGCGGATACACAACCTTCATTTTTACCGTGTTTGCATATGCATTTGTGTAGATCGAGGCTTCGATGATCCACGAAAATCTACATGCAGCGTCGGGCTCGAATAACATTTTATTCGAGTGAGAATAACGGACGAATAATTAATATTCGGTTGTCTATTGTCCGAGATGTTCGCTTGGAGAACATTTAACCCTTAACGGACCAATAGCGGCATGGTACTTTTACTTGCTGGGTCCAATGCCGCGTATATGGCGGCAAAAATAATAAAAAAAATAAAATATAAATATTTTCCTTCCTATACTTGATATAAAAATGTTGAGTCCACAGTTTCTCTTCGTATGAAAAATAGCTTGGACCTCTTGGGAAGTAAACTTGAAATACTTCCGGACTGTTAAGGGTTAAAATAGTGATAAAATAATTTTCACTCGCTATGCTTACTTGTATCGACCCTTAGGACAATCCTGAGGAAAGTTATATGTATACAGGGTGTATTGTACACTTGTGGATCGGTGGAGATTCGTTAAAAAGAATGCACCGCAGAATTAATCTTGACCTCGAGAATCAAGGTCAAAGTGTCGAAAAATTTGAGTGATCAGTATTAAGCGATGTATTGGCGCTCCTGCATCTTATTTTGCTCAAAGTCGTTTGTTCTCTTGACAGTTTTGTCAAATCAATTGACAAAAAAGAAATCGGTTAGGCAGGCAAGCGATGCGTTCAAACGCGAGCAGACGCAAAGGTAGGTTGGTAGAGGAGCATCGGGTAATTCATCTGGGCTTGTTGTGCCCGTGGCAAACAACTGGTTCGCACTCCGTAAATTCCGCGATCACAAGCACTGCTGAATAACACGTCCGGGAGTGTGCTTGCAACGTGAACAGTTTTTCCACCGCGGAGGACCCACGAATTCTTCGGCTCGGAGGTTTTCCGAGGGGTGAGTGTGCGCAGTTGTGTACAAAATACACGAAGAAACCGGCGGAGGGGAGCGGGGTGCCGCGACACGACTAAAGAGGGTTGAAGCAACGGGGATCCGGGGGTGGGAAAGACGTCGTGCGCGGGGGTTGGGCCGGGTTAGATGGGTATTTTACGTTTGAGGGGTCGGTAAGCTCCTGATGTATTACTGGCTGAGCCTGCGGAGTCAGCGCTGCCGGTCCAACAAACTGGACAATCCGATTTTTTCCAACCCTCTCTCTCTCTCTCTCTCTCTTTCTCTCCCTCGCGCGCGCGTTCTGCCCTTCCTTCATCCGTCCGGCGGGAAAGCCTGCGAACGAAGGAAAGAAGGAAAATGCCGGCAGGAATGGGAACGGGACGGAACGCTCGTGACACCGTGCAAACCTGCACCCCTCCCCCCTCTCTGCACCTAGGCATGATACAAATTGTAATCCGGCGTGATTGGATTTCGAAATTAACGCTGTCGCCGCCTACTGTCTTCCTCGAAACCGGGCCATCTCGAATTTCGCGCCGTTAACATTAATTTCTAAATTGATCTGGTTTTGTTCTAACGAGCCTGCTCAACCTATACGGGTACTTATTGCAAGCTCGACAAATTTTATCGATTATGTTTGTTTAGTTGTACTTTGTGTCTCGTTTTGTCAACTTTTTATTACCACACGACTCGGTAGAAACCTACTTATTGCAAGCTGAAACAATTTTATCGAGCATTTTGTCTTCGTGTATTTGTACTCTGTTTTCTGTTTATCCATTTTCTGTAGACACATGAGGCTGTTGTATTGAGTATTTGTTTATTTGCACTCTGGTCTCTCTTTCATCGAGTTTCTATTAACACATTACCTAGCGGAGATTATTTCTTTCCTTTGTAGAGGTTGTAGCTGGTATCTGAATTTCATCGTAGTTTAGTACATTTGTTACTGGCAGTAGGAATTTTAATCGCGAACAAACAAAACCATCCCAAGTAACATAATTGAATAATCTCTTCTGATATTATTATTCAAAAGAGTATTTTTAAGCTCCTCCAAAATTGTAACACAGTTATTGAAAGAAGACCAATGGAACGCTTCCGATACGTATGTTTAAATGAACGAGCTTCACCGGGCACCAAGTAATATTTATGCTGTTTCACAATATTGCATCGTCGACGCAACGACTGCATCGCGAGCGACTCAGTCAAGACGCGCTAACGAGCCCGGATTTGCAAACAATTCCCCGGGGCAGTTGCAATTGAAACGTCTCACGATAAGAGGAGAAATAAGAGTGCTCGTAATCCGGTTGAAATCCGCTCGACACATGAATTATGAAAATATGCGACAAAACTTACGGAACTTTAATCTCCTGGAATCTCGCCCCTTCTAAGTCAATTGATATAATGAACTGCAAAGCCTGACAGAAGCGAACCTGGCCAACGTTTGCTCCGACATCCGCTAAATTGTAGATTACATCGTTACCCTTTCTTCCAGTTACCTTGCATACCTCGAAGGGCACGGTATCCAGCGGACAGAAGCTCCTCCGTATTGTTATTGTCGTTATAAGCTCGCCGTACGACGCCCGGGCAAGCTTTTAATCAGCTTACTCGCCTAATGGCATTCGGAAAGCTTCGCTCGCAGAACGAAAAATGAAAAACAAAGAAACGGAATAAAACGCGGCGCGAAAAGACTGCGAACTAGATCGAATTGTCAAACGAGGTGGAAACGATCGGACATCGGTCGAGGTTGAGCGATCACGAGGTAGTTATCCGATTAGCGAGGACACGTTTAGCCGTCGCGATCGACACTCGTTACTATAATTTTCTCTGCTGCGTCATCGAGACTCGTCTAATTATGTTCATCAAGTGGCGGTGCTCGTAGCGAAAACCAAACTGGGACGGGAGAGTGGCGCACTTCCGGGTGCCGGGATCCGGATGCATCCCTCGATACTGCGCATCTGCGCCAAATACGGCTTACTTATTTCGCAAATTGACGTGTACACAGAAACGCACGCGGATACCGGCTGTCCCAGCGGTTCCCATCTCTAGGATCCTCGACGCCAGCCTCCTGTGGTTAATTTGTTAAAATTCTACTGGACACTCTTTTCATTGGCTCGGGACAGTTACTCGTGAAATTATTAAACCTCGGACGACGGATCATTCTTGTACAGGGTGTCCCTACACGCGAAACTGAGTCGAAAAGAAAGAATAAAATTTTGTTCCTTCACGCCTCGTTTTCGAGAAAAACGAGCTTAAAGATCCGCGAGGTTCGCGTGCTATAGTATATGCAGGAAGTAGAATCGGTAGGTCATGCTCAGACGCGTCAGCCGATTCCTACCTAATAGCACGCGAATTCGCTACACTTTTGCGTGTAGAATTACTTCCTAATTAATTGTCCACCGTATGCGGGACACCCTGTATATAATATTCTCAGTTTAGTCCTCCTACAATGAAGCCTGTAATTAGAAAATAAATTATAAAAATGGGAAATTGGTAATTTGAAATTGCATAAAGATTCCTACTGTATCGACGATGTTTATCCATCTTTGGAAAAATATTTTTGAAGGTACGTCTTGCAGACATATTAATCTTTCTGTTAATCATGATGCGGCAGTTCGTCAATTAATTCGTCAGAAACTGAGCAATTGTATGGCGACTGACATTCTGGGTCAAGATAGACCCGGATTTTCGCTACCATTGGTCTCGCTACTTGCCTCCCTTGTTACAATATTTTATTAAATGCAATTTCGCAGATGTATCGCGGCGTCTGGCTTGTCAGAACTCGGCTCGGCAGAAGTTTGGGAACCGCTGTTTCATTCGGCTTCCCCATCTTGTTATCTTTAAGCTTTCCGCTTTCTCTGGCTGCTGGTGCTTTCTTTCATTTCGTTGCCGACTGATAAATTCCGTCCTTCTCGCGCGCTGCTTCGAACACTCTCTCGCCCCTGCTATTCAACTTTTTCGTCTTCTTGTTTCGTGCCATTCTCTCTTCAGGGATATCCTCTTTCCGGTATTTTTTTCGTCTTGGCCAGACGCAAAGACGCGCGTAAACAGGATCGCTGTCTCTTCCGCGACCTCATCCGCTCGCCTTCTCGTTTCGCGTCTGTCCGCTCGTGCACACTCGTGCGTGGCTTTTGCACTCAGCCCCACCCCACCCCACCCCTACCAGCGCACCCCCTTTGGAAAAACACGGAGAGCGTGCAAATCGCGCGGTTCCATTTTTCCGTTTCCGGTTTCGAGCGTCGCAATGTTTTATTCATTACCGCCGCCATTTTGGATGCACTCGGGCACGCACCGATTTGTTTCTTCCACGTGTGTGTCCTACTCTAAAATTCCTTATTTTTTGGCGATTCGGTTTTTTCGGGTCCGGATCGGTTGCCGGGGGTTTTCTTTTTGCCGGCAGTTTTTCAATTTTTCAACGCTTTATCACTCGAACCGCGCGCGCGGCAGCCTCCTCTCTCCTCTCGGGCTTGCTCGCGCTCGCTCGAGTTTCTTTCAGTCATATCTCGTTATTCTTCCGGCCGCTTCTTTCCCGTGTTATTTTCTTTAAATCCCGCGTTTCAGATTTCCCGCTGAAATCTTCTTATAACGCTACTCGGTACGTTCTCTTTTCAGGACGTCACCGCGAAAATACACTCGTCTCTATTCTCTTTCTCTCCCTCTCTCTCTCCCTCACACCCCCTCAACGTCCCCCCACCCTCTGTCCCCTTCCTAGCACACTTTTATTACGTTAACAGCACTTTTCTTCCCGTCACGTTGAATCCTCCTTTTTCCCCGTAACTAAATACTCGTCTAATTACAGTAAGCTCCCCGCGGCCGAGCCGGATAATTCTACTTTTTTAAATTTTCATTTAAAACGTTCGCCCGTGCACGGGGGTCTCCATCGGAACGCTTTCACATTAAATGTTTCCGTCATCCCTACCACTTTGGCAGTCGTGCTCCTTCTGCAATTTGTACTTGTCACTTTCAACGCTTAACGAGTCGGGGGCCGTTCTATTTATTTCGCTGGCTTCATCGAAAACCACACTCAAGAATTACACAAGCTTCTTGCCGAATCCCGGTCGGATTCTAACTAGGGTTGACATCCAGTCACGTTACCGTAAACAAACTGGTAACTCAATTTTATGGAATGACGCGAAAGAGTTTTGCTTATTTTACTCAACAGTCATGTCAGCAACTTCTCGAACGACTTCAAACGAATTCAAGCGAATTCCCGATATATGTCAACAACACGGGTCTTGCCAACGTCATGTATCGTCCAGGAGACACACCCGAGTCGTGTTATGTTTACATTGCTCGGCGTCCGAGGCCTCGTAGTGGGGATAATTCCGCGACGTTTACGATCCAGGCCTTGGCGACATATATAGAGAAATCACTGTACCTGTGGTATAGAGGCTCGCAATACTTTAAATCAACACACGAACAATCTTTTAGCCACCTACTACCACTTCGAACGCCTTCGAACAACCAACAATGAACTACAGTAAACCATCTTCACCTTCTTCGCCTGCAGGTATTAATACCGGGAGAATCCTTCCGAAATCTTGCTGCGTCCCATTCACTTTCTCCCGTTTCTTTTCCCTTTCCTGGCGTTCCACCCCTCCGCAGCCCCCGGTCACGCTCGTTCCGCATTTCCGCGGCGGTATAGAAACCGGAGAGCGACGAGGGGTTGGAAAAGAATATTAAAGGAAACGTCAGGATATGCGCTTTCATATTTCGACGGCGTCTCGCACGCGACAGCCAGGGGGTGCATGTATGCACGCGGCCTGGCGGTAAGAACCGGCCCGGGTGGCACGCCGCCGGGGGGAGGTGGGGGTGAGTAAGGGGTGGATGTTCGTTTCTGAAAGGGAATGTCGCGAATTCGTATTAGAGGATACGCGAGTGCGGCTGTGCGCGCAGAATGAGTTCAAAGACCCCCGTCGGAGCCGGGCATCCCCTTTTCGCCACCCCCGCGAGAGGCTCCTGCCACGCTCAAACTGAAATCGAAACGAACGACGATCTCGCGCCGCGACGCGGAATGTTTTCTCCTCGCGTCGCCAGAATCGTACTCGACGTCTGCCCGGATGATTTTTTAGCGAAAATTTCGCGGAACACGTACTCCGACGCCGACACTCGTCTTGCAAGCCGAAGGGACGCGGCCCTTTACGCATAATTTACCAATGGCAGCGCTACTACCACTCAGAGGGTGCTTAGAAATGTTTACGGATGTTGACATTTTAGTTTGCAGGCTGTTTGTCTTCAATTTAGCTTTTCAAGGTCAGTTGATTACTCCCACGATTTTAGTTGGAAGGTTTGATGGTGGTGGAGAACGAAGAATACTTTGAAAGAGGGGTTGCGAGGCAAAAATTGTTGCAAACTGAGTTCTCCGTTTTGTTAATTGTACTACGCTTAATACAGTATAAGGGGATGAACATTTTATGATTCAATAATACTAGCATCGTACAAGTAAAACAATGGACTAAGTATCAGGGGATGAACATTTTCGGATTTAATAATATCCGCATCATGCAAATAAAATAGTGGACTCGGTGTTAGGGGATGAACATTGTAGGATTTAATAATACTAGCATCGTACAAGTAAAACAATAGGTTAAGCATTAGGGGATGAATATTTTAGGATTTAATAATATCAGCGTCATGCAAGTAAAATAGTGGACACGGTATTAGGGGGTGAACATTGTAGGATTTAATAATCGTACGAATAAAACAATGAACTGAGTGTCAGGAGATGAACATTTTGGGATTTTCACTTTTTTTGCAAATACTGAACGGTGTTTATCACTATCCTCAGTTTTATACGGTTCAGAGTTAGACAAGCCGAAACACCGTAGTCCCTGGCGGGTTAATCAAGATCGACCAGTGACACGGAGCGTTTCGGATTAACTACCCGCGTAATCATTCCGTTCATGTCCGTTTTGTGTGTTATCGTGATGGCGTTTTGCTCGAACCTGTCAAATAAATCTCCCGTTTGCAGAGGTCCGCGAATAGTTTTTCGAGTAAAGCCTGGAGACGAGGTTCGAGATAAGAAGTTCAAAGATCAATTTTAAGAGACGAAGCCACTTTCGGCCGGGAGCTAATCGGATTAAAAGTTTGGTCGTCGAATCGTTGATTACTGGCAAGAAATGAATTACAAATGGCGGGAAAGCCGAGTGCCCTCCGGGTGTCCAATTAAGGGTATCTGTGCCAATTACACGGTCATACTTTGTTTCTCGCTTGCGATGCCGGTAAACAATTATAAACGTGTCAATATACACTTTCGAATTCGACAAAATATACCTACGTTGCTTGAAATTAAATGTTTCTCATCTACATCGATGTAATTAAAAATTTGTCCAATGCCCACCTTACTTGCCAAACATTTTCTAACTAGCCTGCGCATTTTTGTGGCAAATAAAAATTGTTTTCTTATTGATTTTGTAGAATTGAAAACGGTACAACAATCTTCATAAATTTTCTAAATGTTTTCATTGTTTTGCATTTGATTTACCCATTTTTGTCGTAAATGTATAAAACTCGCAGTCTAATTATAACGTCATAAAAATAAGAAAATAATTAAGAAACGTGTCGAAGAATTTTCTTGACTGGAGACATACAAATGTTTATGCGGTAAACTTAAATCTAGGACTGCTGTAAAATCCTCAAATGACTATAACGTTATAAAAAGTAGGAAAATGATGGAGAAACGTGTCAGAGAACATTTTCGCCGAAGACATAATTACAAGCTTACGCAACTGTTACGATCAACTGCGAGTGAATATTTTTAAAAAGAAATGCACGTCGCAGTGGTGTGTGATATACGATTTTGAAATGGTTGGCGGTAAATTAAAATCTAGAAGCGCCGCGGGATTCCCGAATGGGCATAATTCGTTTCAACGAACAGATTAGGTTACCGCTACGGAGCGTGTCTCGCCTCGAACGGTTCTCCGAAATTCCACGGTTTCCGCTTAGAACGGAACTGTTTGCAAAAGACACCGGATATAAAGTCGGTGTTTCGCGTCTCTCGCCGTGTCGCATCTGCATCCTCCGCTTCATCTCGCGTCGTCTTTCAGCCTGCCGCGCCTTTTTGTTTGCCCTTTATTTGACAGTTGACACGCGACGTGCGTAATGGAATAACGGCCCCGCCGAGACGGAAGTGGCGTGACGATCTTGATTCCCTGACGGAAGACAAACTTCAATCAATGCCGTCGAAGACGAGAGGCCCCCATTGATTTTCCCGTTAGCCGGCGACCGGGAGCACTCTTTCCCCGGGACAGCGGAAATATCAATCGCTGTTCCCTCGATCTAGATTCTCGAAACACGTGGATCTTTACCATATTCTGTAACCGGTACAGTTCGGGCAAATTTTCTTCTGCGTTTTTACCAGTCCCGAACGAATCTCATTGCAGTCTTGAACTTGACACTGGTTGTGCTGGCATTTGTATTCAAATGTAAGACAATTTTCATTCAATCTTGCAAATTTGATTTCCCATTTTATCTCTTCTATCCTATAGCCTGTCACACCCTCTCATCCATTTAGCCTTCGCCTCGATCTTCACCTGACCTTTGTTGACCTTTATATTCAGTGGCCTAACTTTAACAGGTCTTCCTGTGATCTTAATCTTGACTGATCTTTTAATTGATTCCGTCTTGAACTTAACCCGGTTTTCATTAACGCTGACCTTGATCGACATTGCTGTGACTTTGACTGAGCCCCATTTCGTTTTACGCGTCCTGTTATTGATTTTACTCTGACTTGACATTTTTCATGTTTACTTGGTGCACGTCGCCTTGATCTTATTCTGATCTTGATTGACTCTGACCTTGGGTGACCTTCAAGTGATTTTAACATGATTTCAAACAGATTAAAGAGTCAGAAAAGCAAAGGGTACCGAACGGAGAGGAACCAGTAAACGAACAAAAATAAAATCAATCTTAATTCCTCCGTGCCTGATGTATTGAATAAATTGCGTTGACTGTGCCTAATTTTGCGGCTGTCGATGGCGGCCAACGCGTTAATAGAAAGAGCTGGGTTGTCTCTTCGGACGAAGATAACCGAGGAACCGAGCGATTCCGGCCTTTTTCCGGAGAACAACGGGCTGGAAAACGGCAGACAGAAGCTCGTCGTGGGCGGTCGCGAAAATCTCGTGGCACGTGCCGATTTTCATGGAGGTGTCAGCCGGCGTGACGCGTGATTCCTCGTCTCCTAGCCGATCGAGCTTGGAAAACGCCCCGCGTTTAACCCACCGAAAGATATTTCCTTCGACCTCCTTTCCTACGTGGATGTCTTCCCAAAGAGACTAGACACCGGGCGACGCAACGCGCCGTCAGAGAGAAATCGGCTTCCGGGAAAAGGCGATTGGGAGCAATCGTTTTCGATACGTGTTCCCCGCAGCGTTCTCTCTCTCGCTCTCTCTCTCTCTCTCTCTCTCTCTCTCTCTCTCCCTCTCTCTTTCTCTATTGCACTCTCTCCTTTCCCACGGCGAGAATTAAAATTCTATTCCTTCTTTAAAATTCACAGCGCGGCGAATCCCCCGTCCCTTCGGACCTCTCGATTTCTTCTTTCGGCTTCCACGCTTTTAGTCCCAGCGAAACCGACGAAATTTCCTAAAACGCTGCCCGCCTTTTCCTCGAACGAAAACCAATTAATCTTGTAATTTTAGTTCCGGAAACGCCTTATACAGTTTACCTTAAGATTTAAGGTTTGCGGCGGGAATTAACAGGGAATTAGGGCGAATTTATGGACACTGTGCGGCGGCCATTTAATTATGCTTGTAGTCTGTTTAGCTCCGATACCGGAACGATCGTTAGACACTCGTCGGTAACTCTTTCCCGATCGATGCGAAATCATTATTGTTGACACGTACAATTTACTCGATAGTACATTTGCGCTTTCTTCGTGAAATTAATCCTTCGGTCCGATACAATTTTTAGTCGCGATTAATCCAAAAAGATCAAATGATTTTCTACAATTCTACCGTCGAAAATAAAATGTAACGTATTAATTTATTTGAGGGTCCTGCCGCGAAGTCACCGTTTGAAAAACGTGATCGCGATTTCGATACCTGTTACAATCACAATGACGTTGTCGGTGTCGGATCGCGGGGGACAGGCGGGCGCGTCTCGCTAAAAGGCTTTTTAAATAAACCGATTACCATTCGCAGCGTTCTAATTACAAACGAAGTTCCGGCGCGGCGTAACAACGAAAACGCACATCGTTCCGCGCGTCGCATGCAATGCGACAGCCGTTCGCGGGAGGACCGGGCGTCGGGACGCACGCCATCCGCCGGCCATTAAATCAGAAGCCATTAAACCGAACAACGTTACAGCGAGCCGCGACGCTGTTACCTCGACACGAACACCCGCAATCTTTGCCTTTTTACCACCCCTTCTTCGTCCCCGGGCTTCACGAAGGTGTGAACTCCCGTTGCCGGACGGCGGCGATGTTCATCGGACGGTCGTCAGCGTCGGCCGTGCATTATCATCGGCTTTCATCGGCGTTCGTGTAATGATATTTAACAGCGCCATGTTATTTGGTAACAGTATTTTACCATTCGCGCACCTGACTCCGCGGGGAAACACGGAAACGCTCGTTTCCAATGCACAGCATTTTTAATTGCCAGCTATCCGCGAAAACAGCTAATATTAATTTTGTAGTCCGATAAAAAAAAAAGAAACTGACTTTGACGTGACTATTCGGAATTTTAAGAATTTTTGTTCACGTATTTTTAAAACTGTGTATACTTGATTAGATTGTTAACCGCGGCACAATTTCGTGTATCGTCGCTTGTTTTCTAGGATTTCACGATAGCTGTTGAAAGGGAGCGAAATTTTTTAGAGAGATCAGAGAGATATTTTGTTTTAGAAGTTGGAGTTAATTGAATAGTTTTTAGTAAGGCTGAAAAGGGAATTTTAGATTTTCTTGAAAGTGTATTTTGATTTGCTTTGCTTTTTCTGTCGAATTTGTTAATTGTTTTTTTTTTTTTGATGTTACTGGGTATTTGTTCGTATTATTCAATCAGTTTTGACGATTTCCGCAGCGAGAATTAAGCGGCAGAAGTGATAATGGTTGTTAGCAACGATGAAGGCACCATTGAAGATTACTGGGCGAAACGAACAAAGGGTTTAATGCGGCAAACGCGTGTAAATTGTAAAGCAATTGCACACGTCAGGCGTAATACAATTATAAAGGGGAATATTTCGCGTTCGTTGCGGGCCGTGCGTATCGAAATGGAGGATTAAAGATCTTTCCTGGCTGAAAATCAAAAGTAGTATTTCTGCATATTGAGCGGCCATTGCGAAATGCCCAAAGATGGCTATTGAGAATCGAATTCCCAGAATTTATTTACTTTTTCGAAAACTTTGGATAGAAATCAAAGCAAAATTATACAATAAATCTATATGCGATGATTGGTAACTGGTGGTGCAGTCGAAAAGGGAGTTATTATACTTAAAAAAATTAGTCAAAATAAGTAATACATAAACAAAGAGTTAGATCCTGGAAAATAGCAATGTTTTCCTAAAACTTGTTTACCTCGATACACAAATAAGACCACTCTCCCCACCCCCAGAAATCACTCTTATAATAAAAATTTCCAAATGCACGAAAAGCCGTTTCCAAAAAATAATAAAAATTTCAAAAATCGCGTTACCGGATGTAATTTTTCTCCCACGTCTTCCGTGCCAAGAAGAACCGCCGCGTCCATCATCCTCTGGAAGAAAGACGTGGATCGAACCGAAGGGGGTGGCAAGATCCAGAGAGAGAGAGAGAGACACAGAGAGAGAGAGAGAGAGAGAGAGAGAGAGAGAGAGAGAGAGAGAGAGAGAGAGAGAGAGAAAAGGAAAGTCGACCAGGTAGAAAAATCTGAGGGCGTAGAACAAAGACAGCGTCGGAGACAGAGAAAGTATCGGAATATAAAGGGATACAAAGGTCTGCATGGGGGTGTGCAGAGTGTGCAGGGGTGGTTAGTATCTACCTTTCGAGCTATCGGTGTTAAAGGTATTCGCCGTGGGGTACAGAGGCATCATTAGAATCTACCCCCGGGTACCCTGGTGGCTCTTTGTGTCTTCTTCTTCTCGGGCTCCTTCTGAAAACCCCGCAGATCGGCTTTCCACTTTACTCCCCATCCTCCGTGCACCTTTCCACCCCTCGCGAGGGGCGAATGGCGTCTTTATCAATGCTTTGAAATCTCGATGTGGCAATGGATAAGACCGTACCCGTTCGGACGAGGGGGTTCGGGGATGTCGAGCAGACTCTCTCTCTCTCTCTCTCTCCCTCTCTCTCTCTCGAGGAGGGTGGGAATCGGTCGGGTGGGGAAAGTGTGGCGAAAGGGGAGGGGGCGCGAGATCTGGCTGGCGCGTCTCGAGAAACGGAATTAGATTTGTTAAGACCCCAGACGCCGGCGTGCCACGGGGAATTCACCGGGAGACGCTGAAAGACGCGGGACACTGGCGAAACCGGGGCTGGTGGCGAAACGGGGGGGTTGAAAGGGGGCTCGCGCAAACCGGGTTGCGAAAGAGGGGGGTGGGGGAGAGGGTTGCTACCGCGCACCTGCATCCACCCTGCGAATAATAATGTCGCCGGCCGTCCACTCCGGCTCGCGATTTGGTTAATGTATTCGTAACGAGTCGCCCGTTCGCGATCCTGGATACCCTTTTGTGAGAAGGAGGTCGCCGATTGTTATGCGAACGGGCCACCCTCGCGATAATTATCGATCGATAGACGTGGGACAAGCGCGCTAGCTCGCGCTAGTTCGAATGGAAATCGGCATTTCTTTCGGTCGGAGAAAAGCAACCGTGTCGTTCTTTTAATCGAGTGGACCCCCGTTGTCCTAACTGGGAAACGAGCTTCCGAAGGGGGCCGCTCTTGTTGGTAATTAGCAGACCGCCGTGGGTGTTCATGCAAATTTTTCATCTTCTTGGACGACGCTCGGAACGGGCAGAGACTGAACGGCGAACAAATTTTTAGTCCGATCAAAGTCTGTTGTGCGTTCGCGGAATTTTAGGTGAAATGATCTTATCGATGGTGTGTTCTATCGCGTAAACGAATCCTTCAGGAACGATGCTTGATTTGTGTTTGGCCTACCGATTTTTGGGATAAACGCATGAAATCTGCAGCGTTGAAAAGTTTAATTTTAGGTTTAGCGTCTCCAGCAATATTTAATGAAGAGCGCATGTTCGCGCTACAGATGTTGCTCCTTACTTGCATTCCGTGGTGGACGGAACGTGTTATTGGAATTTTAATTGAAAAACTTCGGGAACGAGGAGTTTCAATTTCGTTTAGTATCTTCTCCTTGCAATCGCAATTTCGTTCAAACCAGACGGGTGTTAATACGCAGGAACGCGCGTATGTTTCGAGCAAGTGTTCAACGATTCGAGGCTATATTAAAGAGACTAATAAGGAAGGTACTTCAGCGAAAGTGTTCGCGCGTTATTACTAGCCGGCAGTCTATGAGTAAATGAATAAGGGAGAAAGGGGATGAAAAAAGGAAAAGTTTTAGCGGTTCTCGGCGAAGGGTATTGTGGCTTGAATGAACTTTTAAAATTTTGTGGATTCTGTACGAGAAAGTTTAATCTGCCAGTTTGCCTCGGACTTTGCACGCTGCTTCGAATGTATTAAATGTTTTAATTATGCTTGCGTTGGTAAAGAGCGTTCAACTAATAATTGTATTCTCTTCTGAATAAGATGCGCACGAGTTGTCCATTTAACACTAGAACATCGAGACGAGTGAAAATAACAGGTTCCGAATGTCTCGTCTCGTTGTTACTGAAATTGTGCAGTTTCGTGGAAAACTTTTGGACCTTCTTCGTACAAGCACAGATCATACCGAAACATTGTAAAAAAAGTCTGCAAGGAAATTCGTCGCTGTTACTAGTTGGGTGCTCGAAGCGTTAAATCTGCAGGAGGCTACTTTCAATTAGTATCTCCATCAGCGACGAGCAGTAAAATACAGTAATGGGATTCAGAGCGTACTCAGTGTAGATTACGCTGAGCAAGAAAGAAAAGACCGGAAAACGAAAGGAACGGCGAACGGAATTGCGTATTAGGATAGCGTGATTGATAGGCTGATTAGCGGACCGTGCAAGAAACTACGATGAGAAAAAGAAAGAAAAAGAGAGAAATAGAGAGTAAGTGTGTGTGTGTGTATGTCTGTGTGTAAGAAAGGTCCAGCGTGACTGCACTGCAGCATAGTCGAAGCAGAGTAATTGAGCTCGCACTGCTCGCAGCGAAAGATGAGGGCGCGCCTTTCGCAAAAGAATTACAACACCGGTGGAGGATTAAGCTTTTGATGATAACGAGCGATAACATTAAACCGTGTGTTTCGTCCGGCGAAGGGGTTCTTTTTTCGAGAGCTGCGCACAGGCTCGGCTCTTCCGTGGCCGCGTTGCGCAAGCTAAATTATTCGTGGGATATAACGAGTGCATACATTTTCCAAGACAACGCTTTCCGTTTCCACAAAGTGCTAATTAAAGGTGCAGCCGGGTTCTGCGTCTACGCGAAGGAGCACGCGGCCGGCGTTTTTACGTCTTCATTTCGCCGTGAATTCACTTTGGAAACCGGTACCCGTCTGCTGCAATTCTTTTCTCTCTCTCTCTCTCGCTCGCACTTTCGTACATCCTATTCCTGGAACGCGAGCCCCGAAAAAACGCTAACAAGTTTACGCGGTCGCGTTTGTTTATTTCCGCTGCAATTAACGGGGCGCATTGAAACTTCGAAAAATCGATTCCTTTTTGTTATCGTTTTTTGCGGAGTCTAATTCGTCGAGAGGCGTTTTGCCATTTTGCACTCTCTTTTCGACGTTTCAAGAATTTTTTTATTTCACTAATTAACGCCGGGGAATATTTGTTCGGTTCTCAAGGGGTTTTACATTAGAGAAACGTTTCAGAGACAGTGCCTCATACTTCATTTATTCAAGAATATTCATCAATCACAAAGTTATAGGTTCTTTTCGTAACTCGCGCAACACTTTACCCCATATTCAAGGAGCATAAGTTAATGTTTTCATTGGAAAATATGCGACAGGTGTGTACGTATACAATTTAAAATGCAAGTCGGTCGACTCAGGCTTTAATTTTTGTCAGCAGCAAAAACGAAAAACATATGATAATGTTACATGAAAGCTAAGAATGTTTTGAATTTTTAATAAAATTGGAATCACTGTTGAGAGGATACATTCACGAACAGTTTAGTTGTTTATCGTCCCCAGCCTCTTTCTCTCTCGGATCACAGTTGCCTGAAATTCTCGCGATGACTGTTAACACGTATCTGTTCGTTGTTCGCGTAGTTGCGCTTTAAGTGCCTGGGGATGTTGTTCCCTTTGTAATGTCTCGCGAAGAGTCTGGTGCCGGAACGACTGTAGTGACTTCCGGTTACAGAGGTCCTTGCGCAGGATCTCGGATATTCGAGTGCGCGCGAGTTTTTGGTAATGCCTGTCTCGATTAAGCCGGCTGTAGCGTTCAACGAGGACGGTTGAACCGTGCGAGGACTTAATTGTTACATTATTTTAAGAATACAAGAATAGAACGCAATTATTAAGAAATTTGATAGTGAAATTGCAATAATTGGTTTAGCGTTGTCGGTTTAATGAAACAGTTGTGATTGTTATTCAACTGACATTTATAATTATTATCTCCTTGACGGACATTTCGATTAAAATGTCGAATCTGCAAAATTCGACTAGTTAGCAGAAATTTCTGGCAACAAGGGTGACTGTCTCTTCATTTCAACCCCTATTATGCTACCCCATTTTATGTTTCAGATCTCTATTCTAGGACCACCATTTTAGAATTTAGATTCCTGATCTCCATTTTCGAACTTGGATCTTAAATCTGTATTTTAGAATTTTATTAGTTGTATTTTAATGTTCACCGACACAACCGGTCGAGTTCAACTGTGAAATAAAAATGGACGGAGACTGACCGCGATATGATGCACAGGAAAAGCAAAAAGACGAAGAATATTATTATTTTTTCGGTGACTATCGGTGGGTGGTGGACAATAGATTGTAGAACGCAAGGGGCAGGGGGGAAAGGAAGATTCGCCGGAAGGAAAACGGGGTGGGGGATGCGTCTGGCGTAATTAGTCGAAGCTGCACCGGAGAATCCATCATTTTTTATCTGACAAGTGACGAAGCCTGGAGGCAGGGAACGGCGAGCAAGCGCAACGGGAATTAATGGAGCGCGCAGGGGGTGCAGACGTCTGCTCGCTCTACGACAAACATGACAGTGACCGAAATCAAACAAGGCTCGATCGTCGTATTCAATCAGCTGTCAAGCGGTGACGCCCACGAGGAAAAGCGAATCGAGAAACCCTCTGTTTTGTATCTCAGTACCTTAGGCGAAAGACGTTCCCTTGTGTTCTTCCCGACTTCGAGAAACGCGAGCGACTAAGACAAATAAGGTAGAATAAAGCTTCGGGACAAACAGAAACTTTCAAAGCAGCTTCAGATTGCTATATATATTTTTTCTTTAACATTCTATACTGCAGGGCATTTTTTATTTCAGCCTCAGAGCTGGGAGACTCGTTTCATGTGATTCTTTTTCTCTTTCCTTTTCTGTGTTGTTCACTTGTACGAGTCGTTGCTGTTCTATATTACTGTTATATTATTGCTTGTATCTTTTGAACATTTTATAGTGGCAGTTTAATTCAATTTGGTGGAATACTGTTGTCTGAAGTATGTACAGTAAGAGTGCAAGAACAAGTTTCCTCCTAATTAGAATATTTTCGACTAGACCTTGCTGTCAAATAAAAGGATCACACACGAGAAAACAGAAATGATTCCAAACCTATTTTACGATTTAGCAGTATCTGAATTCACTAAAACGTTTATTCGTTGAATTTTTATTTCACTGGTCCCAGTAGCACGTTCTATAAATACATAAATATTCGCAGCTCAGACTCGTCTTCAACAGAAGTGAAATAAATATCTCGGTTTCGAGCGGAGATAAAAATGAGCGGTTTATTAGCGCGGCAAACGAGGCAATTAAAAGGGAGCAATTGTTTAAATTAATAGAAGAAACTCCTCACCATGCGAGGTCCGTTTTAATAATTTCCGCTTCTAAGGAATCCCGGCCGTGCGTTTGCACGCGTCTTTAAAAAGGAAGAAAACATTCTGTGCAGAGGGAAAAATTTAATTAAGGCGAAATTAATATTTTCCTGTTGTCTCGCGTAGAATTTCCTCCGGTTTCTTGTACAGAAGCGAGATGACCCGCGCGCGGGCACGCAAGCTGCGAGGAAATCTGCTTCCGGCGTTCGTTGAGCACCTCGAAAACAATTGGCGACAAAGGCCGCGCTAAAATGCAACCACTTTCCAGATGTTCGCCGGCGTAGAACCGTATTTTCGATTTGGAAATTCTTGTTCCTCAAGATCGTCGCTATTTCGGAATCGATAGCCGACTTTCTGCGCAACAAACTTTACTAATAACGCGCTCGTAGCCGGTAGAATGCTTATTAAATTCTTACGGGGTTGGAAATGTTGATTCGACGAAACAGAAAGCTAAAGACTTCGACCATTACTTTTGACACCAACTGAACGTGTGAGCCGTTCAATGTAAAAATCGTGCCAGTCGAAAAAGTTAATCGTTGGAGAATGTCGAATCAGGTAAAAGTTCTATAACACACATCTTCCGCGAGCCATGCTAAAATTATATTGCAATAATTTTACTTCACGACGATTAAACACTTAAGATGTGGTGTCACACCAAACAGACAAATATTGACTTACTTTTGCGTTAAATAGCACACATATAGACGTTGAATAAAAATTACAAATATTAAAAATGTCCAAATCATCGTACGAAATAATGTTTAGAAAAACCTTCTGCCCACATAATTTTTCACCGACCATCATTCGCGTTGAAGGGGTGAAAACAACCCTCGACACATTTTTCGAGATGCCTCGGCAACTAAAGGGTCTAGACCGATAAAATTTTTTTTAAATCGTGGGGTTTCGAATGGGGAATATAATCGCGTAAGAAAATGTCGAAAATAGTGATTCGTTTACAAAAATATCCAAAGAATCGTTAACAAAGTGGTTTCTAGAGGTTTGTCAGAATTTCCGCAAGATTGCGACGGGTGTACAGGTGAAATACGAGTACTGATTGTTGCAACAATGGAAAATTAAGCAACCGGAGGGCAGGAACGAGGCAAGGTGAGAGCTGTCTAAGAGCGTAAGCTCGCACGAACGGGCAAAGGGTCCGGTGGTGCTGCCGGCGAAGAGGATGGCCGCCCAAGGAATCAAATTCGGCTCGGTTTCGCGTAACACGATGACACTGTAATCCACGTAGAGTGGTCGTACGGTCGAAAAACAGTCGGTCACGTGGCCCTACGTGCACAAGACCAGACACTGGCGAGGGCCTTTGGTTACCAGAGGGGGTAGAACGACGACGGGGCTGGTGCACAAGGCGGAGGGTAAGTATTCCAGCGTGTTTAGTATTCCGGCGCCATTTGATTCCTCGGCTTCGGTACGTGGGCCGCATTGTTTTCGAGTCTGACATCTCACTAAAGCGAATAAGGGTTAGGGGGGCGGGGGGTCGAGTTCCGTGGGAATTCGCCCGAGGAATATTATCGTGGTCCGGGCCTCGCTTTCGCCGCCCTCTATCGCCGGCAACGGGTTTAGCTTTCTTTATTCCGTGCGGTTGCTAACGAAACGCGTCCGCGGTAATTCTTCCGCCGCCCGGACCATTTATTTCGCCACGCTATGCGAAAAAAGACCGACCGTAATCGCTCCTCGCCGGTTTAATTTAATGTCTCGTCCCGGGGATGGAAGTGGACATTAAAATGACCCATACGCGGCACCGATCGCGACAAACAAACCCGTCGCTCGTTGGCAACGCGACCCGAAATTCAATTTGATCGTCCCTATGCTAGATCTAGATTTATATCTTCACCCGTCAATCTTCTTTTTTCAACAGATTTTCAAATACAAAGCATAGTTTGAACCGACTAGTTCGTGAGGGGGTGAGATTTTTATTTTAATTGTTAGACGGAAAGGGGTGCTACTTTTTCCATTGAAACGACTATTGAATCTTGGTATTTACAATTTTGAAACGACTATTGAATCTTGGTATTTACAATTCTCAGTATCCTGCAGACGTCGGGTTTTTAAAATGTCCTTCCAAATGTGTTTTCTCAAACTGCAAATGTTTTCTTCAATTGCATCGTGTAGCTCATGAGAAAAATACGTTCAGGTATGGACGATATGTACGATGACCTTGAAACACGACGCGAAGGTTAAACTTGAAACTACAACTGTCATTGCCATTTGTAGGTCGTATATGTTTTCAAGAAACAGCACGATCGGAGGTTGAAGGCAACACGACGAAAGCTAGTGATTTTTTCTCCGCGAAAATGATTAGTCCGAGGCATGACACGGGGCTCAACTTCGAGGAAATATCTGGAAGCTGTGAATAAAAATGGGAATTTCCGGGTAATGACTTTTGTTATTATCGTCAAACTTCCCGCGTTTATAACGTGTACCGGATATAAAGAGTCACGAAAGTCTTCCTGGTGGGTTATGGCGAGCTCGACGACACTGTTTCGAGATCGCGGACGGTATTGATCAACACTGACTTTAGTAGACACGATTGATTTTGAATTTACCTAACATTGATCAACTCAACTATCCCGACACAAACTGATTTTTAGCAGACCGATGCGCAGAAACGCAAATACATTTTAGAAATAATTTCCACCGCTGAGTCCCATCCAACGCAACCCGGAAAAAAGCATAATAAGATCTCCGAGCCAACTGGACACCCGACCCAACTAGGATTTCCTAGTTTAGCAAAGTTCGCTCGTTCACCAGGCTTCGTTTATGGTGGGGCTGTATCATCCTTCCACGTTCTTATTTCCCGCTTTCTTGCCGAAATCGTCGCCAGGGTGAATTATCCTAATTCCAGGGTCATGTAGCTTCAACTTCTCCAAGACATTAGTATAAACCAGCCGGGGTCGCCGCGAATACTAAATCCCGCCACCATACGTACGTGCACCCCGTATTCCGTGCCCCCACCAGCCGGGGACCGCAATCCCTGCATTGTAACTATGGGGCACACGCGTCACCATAACTACGTCGCAGGGGGTTGAAAGGGGAGACGGTAGAGGAGAGGAGAGCGGAGAGGAGAGAGGAAAGGAGAGAGAGAGAGAGAGAGAGAGAGAGAGAGAGAGAGGGTGAAAACGCGTATGTTCTCGCCGCGGCTGGTTTTGCCACTGAAACATGGCGCGGCAACCACCTCGACAAACACACCCCCATGCGACCTTCTCGCTGGCTTCGTTCGCCGATTAAGCGCGAGATTAACCTTGCGCAACGACCATGCAATCCCACGTTCCTTGATACTTTAATCTTCGACACGCGACCCTTCACTTTTCCTCGAACGGAAAACGGAATCCCGGATTCCCGCGACCCGGCCCGGGATCGATTAGGATCGGCCACGGCGAGCCGGGGATTCGCTGCCATAGTCCGAATGTTTAATGGAGTGTTGTTGCCGGGATAGTGGTTCCTGTTTTTGGAACTCTGTTGTACTCACATATTTTTCACTTTCTTCCAATTTTTGTTCATTGTTTCATTTTGCACGAGTTTGAGTTGCATTTTGTAGGTTGCTCCCTAGGGGATGAGCTTTTGTTTTTCGGTCGTTGGAGGGAGGACATTGACAATTTTCGTAGCGTTTTTTGGATTTTATAAAACAGTATTTTATTTGTAGGTCGCTTTTTCAGGGGGTGAGTTCTTGGTTTCGGTCGTCGAAGAGAAGGGTCGTTCATGTTTATCGAAAATTGTTCGAGTGACGGTTTGGGTTTTATCAAATAGAGTCGCATGCAAGGGATGTTAATTTTTGTAATGAATTGTCGCAATGACTGGTTGAATTGGGGTTCATGAAACAAAAATGCGTCTGTGAATAGCGTTCTTAGGGGGGTGAGTTTCTGTTTTAGGTCGTCGAAGAGGGATCCTCACTTTTGATCGTCAAAAGGAAAGGAATTTTAACTTTTATAATGAGTTATGAAATGCTCGTCGGAATTGCGTTTGCGCACAACTTGGCGTTTAAATTGTTGCTGACGATCGTCAAAAAGGAAGAGTCTAATTTTCAGTTTGTCGCATTTACAGTTTGCAACAACTGAAACGTAGAACAGCATTCTATTTTTTACTCGACGACTGTTTCATCGCTTTTCGTCTGGGTCATCGAAGTGTTCTCTACACGAATAATTTCACAGCATATCATTTAACGCAACGCGCAAAAGTTCTGCGAAAGGAAATTCCCGGGATACCTTTCCGTCATCTTCCTACAAATATGATTTAGACTTTAATTACAATTACGAGAGAAATTTAATACGAAATTAGTTTAGGCTTTGAGCTCGAAGCGTAATTACGAGCCGCGTCACTCCATTTTATGAAGAATTTCCATTTCTTGTAAACCGCGAGCTATGTTCATTACTCTCGGCGACCGTGCCTTCTCGGATCACGTTCGTGCGTTAATTAAGATCGCAAGTTTCGCGAAAAATCATGGCCCGATAGTCGGCTGAATCGCAAAGAGCCCAGAAAAACATGTTTACTTGAGCGTCGTCGGGAAATGTTCCGGTGAGACTGGTTCCCCGAGCGGGAAAAATAAATCTAGCGGGAATAATGAAAATACAAATCTTACTTTATTCACACACTCTAACAACGGAGCAAACCTTCAACCCTTTCGGATCGCAAATGGCTGCCATCGAGGCTGACATTCGGATTTTTGAAGCAGCTAACTCCTAGACAACCGACGCTTCTGACAATTTCATTCAGAATTCTTATGGGTCAATTTTTCTTTCTTTTTTTCGAACACACAGATAAACCAAGAACACACACCAAACGCTCCACGAAACAAATAGAAGTCGACGATGGATATTATTCAGAACCACCCCGAATTTGATCCATAACCGCCAGACACCATCGGAAGAGCCACAGCCAGAGTGCAGTGTCCTGTCCCAAATATCATTTCCCGGCGAGCGTGGAATTCATCATTCCCGATAGGAAGAAACTTGGCATCAGAAACTGCCAGGCAAGGGAAGAGAAAGAGTGGCTGGCCAAGTAGAAGGGTCTGCGCGGATCCATCGGTCGAAGAAAAAGAACCGCGGCCAGAAAAGTGACGGTTGTTGGGTTAGGGTGGCGCGGGCAAGAGGGGTTGGTTTCTGAAGGGGGTTGGACCGCAGAACGACGACCTCGACGTTGGTCTCACGTACACGGAATATTTCCTTCTCCCCGACGCGCGAAATTCGGGTAAACAGATTCTCCGTGCGGAATTCGCTCGATCAATAGACGACTCTCCCCTTTTCCTTGCCGCCAACCAGTCGAATATCGAAGGGAGACAAGACGGGCCTGTTGTGATATGCTCCGAACAAGGAGAGGGATGAACAAAGAATAGAGGAAGGGCACAGGAGGGGCACGAAAGTGCGGGCCAACAACGCCAGGGACCTCGAAATTTCGTGGAAAGAGGAGTGTCTTTGCACTTTCGTGCGAGCTTAGGTTTGCTTCATAATTTATTAAGGTGTCTTCTAATTCAGAACCCTGGGAAAAACCATCTTCTTAAAGCACGCCTTAAAAATACACCTGCAAAAGGATCCAAATTATGCTGTTATTTATTCGACCTTGAGATGCCCTTGAGGAGGACTACAAGGGTCAATTTGTAATTTTTACATTGCAACCGATATTTTCCATTGTATATTATTATTAAATAATTCTGGCACAAGCAATTCCCGAGATACGACCTCTCAGAGTTGCCGTTGTATAAAAAAATATATAACTCGCGTGATTTTGATTATTTTTGCTCGAAAAAATAAAATCGCGTGCTCCAAGTGTTCACGCTAACGTGTGCAAAATCTTAAGGTGAAAGGTTCAGTGGTTCTCCCGAATGAAAAATTCCAGGATACACCCTTAAACGCGTGTAGTCTGAACAAGGAGCGAGCCGCTACGGGGGGTGTTCCGAGTTCGAGATTTTGTTTCGGTGGAAGTAGCTGCCCTCCCTGCGTGGCTGGCTGCTTTCCTAGATGGTTGGATGTGTTTGGATAGCCGAACGAAGGATAGTTTCGAGGCGGGATCGCTGCGGAGCCGTGCCGGACGGAGAGAAAGGAAGATTCGAATGTTGTGCTCGGGCTGGAGATCCTAGGGGATGGGGTGAGCACCCCTCCAGTCCATGGGGAGCCAGGTTGGCGCCAGTTACGGCTAGACGCAGACGGGAAGGCGCCGCGCGCCGTTACTCTGGCGCCAGATACTCCGCACTGTCTCCCATGCTCTCCCACTTCCGTGGATCTCATCCCGCGATCCCATCCCCAGATCGCATCTCCCACGCGTTTTGTCCTGCGGGGATCGCTGCTGGCTCCTGTGCACATGCCACCCTCCCTCCCCCCAAACTGGGGTAGTTTTACGGAGAATAGTGATTTCGTGTTTTTGGGCCACGATCGTTGGAATGCGTCCTTTTGGCTGCACGATTCTGGGTTTATGAGCGGATTAAGCGAACCGATGTCTCTTTTTGGTACTTGCTTCTTCAACTGTGATGGCCGGTCCATTGGTCGCTGTTTCGTCGGTTTGTAATAATAATAGTGTACTTGGTTTGCTAGATCAGGAGCCAAACACGATTTGATGTCTGCTAGGTCCTAGGTCTGTTTAGGAGAACCAATTATTGTGGTTGTCCGGGTTCTTATGATCGTTCGTCTGAATTTTACTTTAACCCAGGTCACCGAGATGCCATTTTGAAACACCTCATTTGCTTCTTCATCGATCCAATTTATCTTGCATCGTATGGTGCACGAAGTGTATTTGAGAAATTAGTTCTCATCCTGCGATCCTAGATAAATAAATCATAATTTGTTCTTTTTTAAATTGAACAATTGAGACAATTTATAATGAGTTCGATCCGAAAACAATTTGCCATATAAATATATAGAATCAGAACGCTACAAATATAAATGGCGATCGCAAAAGGGGAAAAGTTGATAGGATCGCGAACTAATTAATATTTGTTTAATCAGTTATCGCCTTTGAAATGATAAACGTACGCCGTGATATAATTAAATTTTCTACATGAACGTGGAAGAATAAATTCCGTTTCTCGCTCACCGATAATTTATCAGCGTTTCTATAATAATTGTCTTCTGTAATTAAAGCGAGCACGAGGCAAACTACGGATCCGCGTTTCGTTGTCTTTTTTCCTTGATAGGTGGAAAAGTAATAAAAAAGACGAGGTATTTAATGGAAATGGTTGTTCTCCTTAAATTAGACGATTTTTCCCCGGCTCGCAAACTCCATTTTGCTGATGGAAACGGTATCGTTTCATGCGGACATTAAACGCTCGCGAAATATATCGTTGCGTTTCTTCTTGTTGCGATTGTTTATTTTCCTACGTTACACAATCGCCCGGTTTTACAATGTAAATAGTCTCCTGTCAGGTACTTTTTAAATACTGTTCATTTGTCACACTTTACGGACCGAATTGTAACAAATGTAATTTTTAACAAAATCGGGACAACAAATACGATTCTTGATAACCAGAATAAGATACTGGTAAAAATGATATAAAACTTTTATAATTATGGAATTCCATAAACAGATTTAAACACAATCTGCCAACACCCTGTCTCGAATCCCTCGAGTTATAACATTGCATTGAATGTATAATACATACAATTGGACTGTGGTTTTCATCTATGTACAACGTAAATGGATGTGCAATATCAGTTTCAATTCGTTACAATTATTAACAGAAGAAATCAATTTTTACTTAACTTCCCTCTCTCTCTCTCTCTCTCTCTCTCTCTCTCTCGATGCAGCGAATATTTATTTACGTACAATACAATAAGATTCGAGTTTTCTTAGTGTGAAATCTTTTCAAAATAAAAGTCAAAAATTCTCGTTTCACGTTGTCGCGGTAAAAGGTGCAGGACGCGCTCTGAAAATGGTTAAAAAATGTGGTCCTGCGCTCAAGAGAAGTTCGATTCTGAACTCTCCGATCACCGGTGTCGTTCATACCCTAAAATAAGGATACAAATTTAATAAAGAGTCACATGGCGGAGTGCCCGGTAGCCAGCCGGAGGAGTTTCGAAAAAGATCGAGCGTAGGAGAAGGGAGCACGTCGTAAACGCGGCGCCAGATACTTTATATCCTACGCGTTATACTCGCCATAGTGACGGTCGAGCGCGCCGGAAACACAGTCGAACGATCCGCCCCGAGAAACACAGAGCCACAGTTAATTTCGTTCACTTGGATTCGTCCCCCCCTGATTGAATAATCGCCTACCATGGCCGCTTAATTTTTCACCGTCCTTCTCGCGATACTAAACCTGTCCGTGTTGACTCGCTTCTAAAAAGAACCAGAACCATTGTAACGTAACCATCGTTCGGCCAATTATCCGCAGTCTCCGGGCGAGACATAGCGTTTCAGCCAGAGGATTCACGGTTTTCTTTCGAATGCTTAGCTCGCCACGCGAAGAAGCCGGCAGCACGCATTAAATAAATTAACCGGCACACTCAGCCTGTTGTCTGGTGCATGTGTTCGCTCGGCGCTTTGGCCCGTTGCAACGCGTTGCACCGGCGTTCGCAGTCCTTGCGACGGGTCCTCTGAAAGATGCAGCGACTTCCCGTGCCCCTCTGCTTCGTCGGGACGGATATTTCTGAATTATGAACGGGACGCCGTTGAATCGTGTACCGTTGTGTACCGGCTCGCAGGACAACCGTCCTAATGCGCCGACGATTGTTCTCCGTGAAATACAACGGGTACGTGTTCCTACGAAACCGACAACGCGTCCACACTCGAGTCGGTGTTCCTGTTTGGAGACCCATTAGCCAACGATTCTCCGCGAGTTTTTCTTCGACGGAATCGTATTCGCGCTTTGTTCCAGCTGTTCTTTGGATTTTACCGTACGCCACGCGTGTTCCCGAATTTTGTCAACCCGTTTCCTTTATTTTACAAAATCCGGCTCGAGTACAGATTATTTTGGAAATGTGATTTATAGTGCTGTATATTTAGATTTGCTGGAGATTATTTTACTATCGCTCGAAAATATGGTTCATAGTGCTGGGGATATGACAGCGTTGGGTTGAAGTGTTATATGTAGCCGGCGGATCAAAAAAATATCTCGTACCGTCTTATGAGACAAGTAGTATAGGTCAACCCCCAGTCAAACAGGAATTGAAAGTCAGTCATATACGAGTAGTATAGAACGACTACAAGTCAAGCAAGAAGTAATAAAGATTGACATATATAATCAGACAGGTAGTGTAGGCCAACCAGTGGTCAAATAAGTAGCATGGATAGGACGCACATCTGACCAATGATTGATTCGTACTACTAGTTTAATCAATGACTGAATTCTATCACTGTTTTGATCAGTGCGGATCTTTATGCAAAATAAACATTTTGTGCATTAATCGCAAGACACAGCAGTTAAATGAAAACTCATCTCTTTCAGCGATAATTTAAAAATGTCGAAAATCACATGTTGGAAGTTCCGAAATTCTTTTAATCATTCCACTGTTTTAAATTGCACCTACCCACTTTTGCCACGAGTGCGCACAACCCGCAGTCGAGTTATACAGATAAGTCAAAGGGAACATGAAAATGAATTGCAAGACAGAGATGAACACAAAGGACGAATTAACATGTGTTTGGTTTACAATATTGACGTTAAAATTATTCTGTACTGGTAGAATTAGACCCGAATAAAAATCATTGGAGAAGTTTTCTAACAAAATGCAATTCATTATCGAAGCGTTCAATGTCGCTGTGGCGTCGATATTAAAAATAAACCGGAATTCGTCCATAGTTAATCACATTTCTGCAAAATATCGAAAAAAATGGTTAAGCAGGGATTCCGAGGACCGTGAAACATCGAGGATAGTTTTTCCGCGGGGCTCCGCGAATTTCGCAAATTTCAATTCGCCTTTCTCTCTCTCTCTCTCTCTCTCTCTCTCTCTCTCCCGGCCCGTCGCTGTTTTTGTGTTTCTCGATGGTTGGTCGAAAATTTCGTTCGGACACGTAGTACTTCCCTTAATGGGCCGCAATTTCCCTCGATGGAGAGAAGCGTTTCATAATTGACGAGTATTCGCGCTTTAACCCTCGTTACCCTTACCTACCCTCTCCGCCCTGCGTTTTCCTCCCCTATCCCCCCGCCCCAGTTACGTTCTACTTTCCCCTCCGTCCCCTCCACCGCTCTCGTTCCCGTTTTCCAACGAGCACGCCGCTAGTTTCGAAAATCCAAAAAGTCACGTTTCTAGACGGATAACGAAGCGCCGCTTATTACCGTACGCTTAATTGTCCACCGAGTTTTCCGCCGAAATAATAATTACGAAACACTCGAAAACGCGCGCTCGCATCGTTGTTAATAGTTGCGCCTTCTAATCAGTACCTGATCATGCTCAAATTTGACTAAATCTGTTGCGCATAAACTTTCACGAGCTATCCCCACTCTTCCCGTACCGTTTAGTGCCTCGAGCTCAGTTAGCAAGGAAGAACAATGAAACTACCGGAGGAAAGGAGAGAGACGCCCTTGAATATTTACAATAGAGAAAGTTTCAAGTTCAGTCATTTTTGTCATAACTTCTCGAACGTAGTACCGGCGGATTGTCGAGATTTTGCTGATTAAAACGAGTTCAAACACGACGTGGATCGGACCAGCTTCATGGACACGCGAATAACAAAATGGAGGTCACGCGTATAATTGCTATGCACGAAGTCTGTAAAAGTAGACCGATTTAGGCCGTGTTTGGGCTCGTTTTAATCACAAAAACCTCAACAACACACTGGTACAACGTTTAGAAAGGTAAGACAAACATTACTAAATTTTTTAATTTTCTTTATTGCACGTTTCTCTGTTACACTCGCCGCATCCTCGTGAAGTCACTAACCTCAACCGTGGTAACTCGATATGGACGATAGCATTATGCGATATTTGATCAAAATATAGTAGTCGACAGGAAATTTGTATTTCGTTTTATTTAGAAAAAAACTTGTGTAATGTTATCGTTTAAAATCATACATTTCGCATACAGCAACCTAATAGAAGGGAAGATAGTTGATTATTCGGCGCAGGGACGGCCATTAAATTGGAATCGCAGTATCTATCAATTATTGTTGTCGCAATGAGTGACAACAAATTAGTAGTTACCGTTATTTTCACGGTGGCCGAGAGCGTGGCCTCGGGGGTGGGGGTTGAAAAAACAAAAAAAAAGCAAACGAATCCAGCTGAACAAGCAAACTTTTTGTCAACCGATCGTACGCTCCTGCGAACCCTCGGGACAGTGGCGGATGCAATCGAGCTGCAGAAATTCGAGGTGCACTGGATTTTGTTGTTTCATGCTTTGTTCCGCTTGTTTTCCGTTCGCGCGCCTCGAAATACAGTTGCGAATCGAAGTAATTGTAACCGAATTTATAGAAGGTCGCAGATGTCCGCGGACGTTCGATTCGTTTGTAATAAAAATTTGCTAGCGCTCGCTGCCACGCCGGGACACAATTAGCCCGCGAATTACGAAATAGAGAAAGAAATTACATGGTTCTTTTGTAATTACAGTGCCCCGGGAAATATTGTTTCGACGGATTGTGTTTGCTTTGCTGAAATATTGGAGCTCGTCGGAATCACCTTTCCCGATCGATTTTATCAATCACTCTCGTTCAATAACAGCGAAATAATTAATGGATTGCACTGCGGATAAGTTATCACCGAATGGACGCTGCGTTTTAGTTTATTAAGACGCGCACTGTTGTAGTAATTTTTTTTAATTTACTTGATGTATGTTTGTCGATTTACAACATCCGACTTTTTCGAATGAATTTATTAGAGAACTTTAATCGAGGAGAGTCATTTTATAATATTCCATACTAGAACCATACACGAGTACCAAAAGTAAAGTAATTTAACTGATTTTTATTATAATATTAACGCTGGTGAATTAGTGTATTCAATAATTTTTCATAAAAGCCTTTTAATATTTTTATTGATCATAAAATTGAGAATTTCGGTAATTTCAATGGATTCTTTTTTTTTTGTAAAATAATTTGGCATTTGTTGTAAAAGAATCATCTGTGGGATTGAAATTTATCGTTATTTAATACCGTCTCCTCGTTTAAAGAATCATGGTTTGTTTTGCGATCGAGAGCCGTGGTTTCCGAGTTGATATTGTTTCCCAGTCGCGTTTGACGATTCGTACCACAAAATGCTTCGGAGATTTCGGATGCCGAGATCGCACGATGCTAAACGGAATTGAGAGATCCTGACATAACCTGGATGTCAATGCCAAGTACGATTCGGATGCTTTGAGCGATCTGAATTCTTGTAATCAGATTGGAAATCGAGACGGGTCGCGGTAGCAGCCTGTGCAAACTTTGTTGCGATTCTTCTCGGCGACACCGTGCGGCGCCATTTCTTTCTGGCGTTGTCATAGACATTTTCCAAACGGTCTATTATTTATCAAAAATCCAAAGAACAGACTGTTCAACCGAGTTTCATTCGAAGAAAATAACAGAATTCCCTTTATATGAATTCTTGTATAATAAATAAATGAAGCGTCAATAAACAATATATAGGTCGTAGCGCTAAATACAGAGCAACGCACTAATAAATTTATAAATCATTGTTCCTTGGAGATATCCATTTATTTAAATTGGTAGCGCATTTCCGAGTCAGTGGACCACTTCTTTCATAAAAATGGCCGATACCATACGATTATTAATGATAACGAGTAAAATGGATGTCACAGAATTTTGTCCAATTCATTAACTAAAAGAACCAACCCTTTTCAATTCACTTTCCCAACACAGAAACTCTTTGTGAAGCATTTTAAAACACGAACAAATCGTCCTTTGAAAATTTTTTTCTCTCGCGGAATTTGAGCGCTAAAAATTAATTTAGCAATGCAGTCCGAGGAATACGAGACGTTTCACGAATTCCGTTCCACCTTTGACCCGGATGAGGGGGAAAGCGAGAAGGAGAAAGAGCGAGAAAGTGAGGGACGAGGAGCAAGCTCTAGCCAGCCCGTAAAAATAGCCGAGCAATGAAACAATTCGTCTCTCTGGTGCAAGCAGCGAAGTGTGATAACACCATGAAACTTTTACGGGTAAATAAAGACCACTGCACGAAATAACGTGGCCATCGTAAAATTTTTACAGCCTCGAAAGGAGCCCCCTTTTTTTTCTTTATAAACTCTCCTGCCGGAGAAGTATCCGGGCAGTTCTGATGTTTCGGCCAGCTGATCGTCTTCTGATAATAAACTTCTCCTGTCCCTTCCGTCTCGTGTCCTCCTTTCTGTTACCGAGGTGGTCGGCGCCGCTTGCCTGCGTTATTAAATACGATGTCAAATGGGACTGTTTATGGTCCCATCATTCTTGTCGAAACTCTCCAAAAACCCGTCCACAACTACGAGTACGGAACGAGCGAAGAGACTAGACTACATTTCATTATTGTTAATTACAAGAATGCTACAATAGAATGGCAACAAGTACAGTGAATTCTCGATATATGTCAACAACAAGCAAAATAAAAATGTTCTGCATCGATTCTGGGGAGCAGGAACCAAATGAAAATTTATTTCATCCCCTAATAGTTCTTTCACATTGAAAAGAACGTAACAATATTCTTAGATTTTTCACTGTTTTATATTTCACTTAGCCAAGTTCTTCATAGATGCGCAAAAATTCGCAGTCTAATAATAATTGCCGCCTGAAAAATCTGATCTTAGTCGGATCACTCTGATATTTCCACTGTTAACACCCGTGTTCCGTATTAGAGATATTCGGCCATTAAAACATCGCGTCTTTCGTTCGTGCATCTCGCACGACCGGAGAATACGAATTAATCTTCACGCTAAATCCGCAAGTGGTAAAGGCAGGAATAATAAACAGCTAACAGCGTAAATATTTCCCGAACTCCATAATTGACTCGCTGACTCGCGGCGAAGTATGAGATCTGAATTTCATGAAACTCGAAGCGCTTTATGCTCACCATGTTTTAGTTTGTTAATTAGTTATATTCGAGCTCCGCATCGTGCGTTTTAATTCGCTCGATCGTGACGACGCTGGTCGATCTTGCGTTAATCGCTCAGAAATTTGCAATCTCAAAAGTGACCATAATTTTTCGCATTAGTCACTCAGAAAGCGGGGGAAAATTTGTCGGCCAATTCTGCTATGAATTTCAACACTGTTATTAACAATAAGACGGGGTTTGCAATCTCAAAAGTAACCATAATTTTTCGCAGTAGTCACTCAGAAAGCGGGGGAAAATTTTTCGGTCAATCTTTCTATGCATTTTGACACTGTTATTAACGATAAGACGGGGTTTGCAATCTCAAAAGTAACCATAATTTTTCGCATTAGTCACTCAGAAAGCGGGGGAAAATTTGTCGGCCAATTCTGCTATGAATTTCAACACTGTTATTAACAATAAGACGGGGTTTGCAATCTCAAAAGTAACCATCATTTTTCGCATTAGTCACTCAGAAAGCGGGGGAAAATTTTTCGGCCAATTCTGCTATGAATTTCAACACTGTTATTAACAATAAGACGAGGTTTGCAATCTCAAGAGTACATCATAATTTTTCGCATTAATCGCTCGGAAAGTGGGCAAGATTGTTCACACAATTCTTTAGGCATCGCAGTTGTTCTTGATAGTAAGTCTTGCAATCGCAACAGTGGTGCCAAATGTCAGCAATAATTGCCGAAGCAGTGAGTAAATTTGTGGTGAATTCTTTCATGCATTCCGACGGTGTCCTCGATAATAAGATGAGCCTCGCGACGTTTGTTGGTTTAGCGAAATACCGTCGGAAATGCATTGCCAGTGCTCGCGCGCATATACTCGGGCTACATACTTCGATTGAAATGTAAAATTCACGCACCAGCCGCGGCATGAATATTGCCCGTGTTGCCAGCTTGAACTCCGTGTCTTCCTTCGAAAGCTAAAAAGCTCGAATTATTCGATGTCGCGTCTTCCGACGGAATTGAATCAAATCTGTTCTTTCGACGTCGCGTCGACACGTTGAAATTCAATAGGAATTCTCCGACGATTTGATTCGCATTTATTTCTTATGACGGGACACGCGACACGCATTATCTTGACAATATATTTCGCCCTGTGCTCGACGAACCCGACTTCCAAGAAAATTGCAATCATTTCCATTTAATTTTTCAACAGACCTGTAAATCAGACTGCGGATTTTTGTGCTACATAAGAATCGCATACAAATGCATACACATTTACTTCCATTTATAACCATTTTAAATTCACCGTACGTTTTTATTATTTTATATTTAATCTACTCGACATAATTCTGAAAAAAAACTGGATCCTCTGTAACCCAGTCTTCATCAAAACTGAACAAAAACTGCGTAATGACTAACAAAGGTTTAAAATAGGCGGCTAACCCCTAATTCCAAAATTGCAAATAATCACAGAAGATTCGCCGAATCAGTAATTTCTCATAGGAGTGTCTGTACATTTCCGACGATACAAATTAAAGAGATCCCAAACTGGCCAATTAGTCTCATCCGCTGCGTCGCCGAGAAGGCGTTTGGTGTGGGCGAATAATTCCGTCTTCAACTATTATCGAGTTTCGATCATTTTGCGAGGGTCTGCGCTGAAAAGGCAGCCGAAACCGAATGATAATGGGTGGCTGGAGGGTGGCACGGTGAAGGTAGGTCGGCGGGGGGAGAGATTTCGGTTGGCATAGCGGCGACGCTTCGACACACAATAAAACTCCATCGATTTTCACTTAGAGAAAAGTCAGCCGTTCTCCCCTTTTACATTTATTCGAGTTATCTTCGTTTGTCGTTCGCCGCGCTGCGCCGCGGGCCGAGCAGGAAAATCCGGTGTACCGATGGACGAGCTCTGAAAAGAGGGTGCTCTTTTCTGTCTTCTTCATCCGCGGCGCCGAACAAGAAACGAGAGCGTCCGGGGGGACACGGCTTCGAGTCATTGGCGGCCTTATCGGCCGGCCTTATCATCCGGGGGTTATTTATTATTACCGCGGTGGAGGTTGTGCATTAAATTTCCATTACCCCGACGCTGAAACGCCGGCAAATCAAGAACCGCGCTCGCGTAATTTATGCGCCGCGCTGATTTCAGAGCTTTAAGCCCCCGACGACGATCGCGGCGACCCTCCTCACCGCCGAGAACTATCTTGCGCGAGACTTATTTCGGTACTCGTCCCCCCTCCTTTTTTCCGAGCAGATAAACGCCTCGTGCCGCACAGACTCTCGATACGCCGGAGCGTCGTTTCATCCTCGCTCGGGACGCTTCGCGCGGAATATTCGACGTTTCGCAGGTTTCTAATGTCGCAAGCCATCAGCCAGAGGATTAGGAGCGAATTTCGGGACGAATATGTTGAGCCTTTTGTGACGACACCATTCGTTTCGCACGGAGTGGGTGATCTCGTCGAGCGTCGGCGTCGGGCGACCTAATGGCTGGTCGTCGGTCATGTTTCTACCTCTTGGAAGTCGCACGAGATAACCGGATGTTGCCTTCCACAGATTTCTCAATCTTAGCAGTTTAACTTCGCCTGTCGATGAGCGTTCCACAAGTAGATCGAGCATGTCACTGAAGTTAAATAAACATGCATTTTCCTTCTTAATAATTTTAAAATAATATATTTATTAGGAGTTTACTTTTACTTTTTCCTTCGCGATCCCGATCGATCTAGATTTCATTAAAATTTCACCGGTTATATAGTAAATTAATTCTCCTAGCATGTCAAAAAATCTCGCTCGATTCAATTTCAAGAAAATCATATATTTGTGATCGAGCTAAGAACGCGTCTCAAACAGCGTTTCCATTGTTCGATCTTCAACCCCTGCAGCGTTCTAGCGAACAGCAAAAGGTCTCCGGTACGGAAGGTGTCCATTAAAAACCTGGAAGTAAACGTTT